>NC_141539.1:67440000-67810000 GCF_021556685.1 Rattus norvegicus | reverse complement strand
AAGTAGGTCTGGCACATGCAAAGACCTTAAGGTAGTTGTAGTGGTTTGAATAAAAATGTCCCCATTGTCTCACAAGGGGTAGCAAGATAGATTGGGAGGTGTGGCCTTCTTGGAATAGGTGTTGCTTTGTTGAAGAAAGTATGTCACTGGGGGCTGACTTTGACTTTTCAAATGTTCAAGTCAGGCCCAGTGTCACACTCTCTTCCTGCCGCCTACAGATCCAGAAGTAGAATTCTCTTACCATGTCTGCCTGCCTGCCTGCTGCCATGCTTCCTCCTATAATGATAATGAACTAAACTGTGAACCAGCCCCAGTAAAATGCTTTCTTTTATGAGAGTTGCCATGGTCATGGTGTCTCTTCATAGCAATAGAAATCGAAGACAATAGTTTACAGCAAGAAGGCAGAAGGTGGGCAAAGAAATAGAAAGCTGCAAAGCTAGAGATGGCACCAAGTGGCACCATGTGACCTAGAGGTAGCACCTGCTTGTAAGGTCTTTGGCTTTTACTTTGAATGAAACGAGGAAACTTAAAAGGGTGCTGACACCCCTTTGGAAGGACAGAACAGTCTGTCCTGAGAACATGACAAGGAGTTGTGATGAAAAACAGCCTCCTACAGATATCAGTGCAGTGTTCCAGAGCTGACGTCACACAGGTAGAGATTTAGTATGCAATCATCAAACATGTCCTTCATCTAGCTGTGGCTGATTATTTGAATTAATACTTCAGTCTTCAACAAAATCTCTGTCCTTTAAGTCTTCTATGTTTCTCTTCCATCTAATCTGTAGGGGGCCAGTACCAGACTGCGGGACTAGGAAAAGCTAGAACCCTGCCCTGAGCAGATTCCTGAGAAGGGCTTGACCTTTTCAAAGAAAGAACGTGTCGCCGGAAGACTGTAGCCTCTTTGTCTAAGAAGGATATCTTGCAGTTTAATGATTCACCTTATGTCCTTGGGCACTTCCCAGTACTCCCCCTGCCCTAAGCGGCAATTCCTGCTTCAGAGCTTTAAATGCTGTACATTCCTCTCAATAAACAGACCTTGACAAGGACACTGCTTGGTCTCCCTCCTCTTTCTCGCCCGTTCTCCCGCAGGTATGGGTCCTCCTCAACCCCCATGAATAACTGGGTTCCCGCTGGCGGGGGCACTAGTCAGTAATGTTTTTCCTCAAATTAAATATTTTAAGAAAGAGTCAAAACAGGTCAACTTTAGATATATTTAAATCAGCCCATAACCCATTCCTCCAAATACAAATGACTTGATGGGTGTCTGCGGCCATTCTCAGTAAAATCACCTGCATCCTTCCCACAGGCTCTGAATTACAGTACAGATGAGAGAAAGTCAGGCACCTTCCTTAGCCAGCCAGGCAACAAGGAGAAACTGGGGGTTCCAGAGGTCAGAGACGAGGCCAGCAGCTTCCACTGTCAGTACCTTCTATAGTCCACCTAAATCTAAGCGTGTTAACCAGTCTTCATATGCTCTATGTAGATATGAGTTAAAAACGTTGAATTTTAATGGAATTAGAAGTACTTGTTTGGTAGCCCTAGCAAACACCAGGAGCAGACAGATTTCTTTCCCTACACAAGAGGAGTGGCAGCAGAAATCTTTGCTTTCCAGGAAGTTGGTAACAATCCTTCCCAAAGGGCAGGTTTTGGAAATGGCCCATATGAGAAAAGGAAGAAAAAAAAAGCCTTAGTCTTTACAGCAGTGTTTTTCAACCTCAGGGTCAATAGCTATTTGGGGGTCAACTGACCCTCTCACCAGGGTCACCCTACACTACTACCACTACATCAGAAAACACAGATGTATACATTATGATTCATAACAGTAAGAAAATTACAGTCATAAAGTAGCAACAAAATAATTGTATGGTTTGTGGTTAGCACAACACGAGGAACTTCATGTAATGGTCTCAGCATTAGGAAGACTGAGGAGCACTGCTTTTCAGCTAACCTAGAAGAAAACCCTCCAAGGTGTCCGAGAAGGAAGACTATGAAATGAGAGAATTCAGTAACATGACACCCTTTCAGATGAATGGGAGAGCGCTCACTTTTTATATGCTCTCAGCTTTTGTAGAAAGATTAACTCCCACTCTAGAAATAGCCCCTATGGATGAATTATCCCTTCAATTAGTTATCTTTATTTTCTTTATCATGGATGACTTACCATAAGAAATCCTACACCTTCACATTCATTTTTTTTCCCCTGGCATTTGGGCTTCCGCCCAGTCTGTGTGATTTACGCTCCTCCTTTTCCTCTTCCTCTCCTTCCTCTTTTTTTTTTTTATGGTAGTTCAGGTGACTGACCCTAGAGGCTTGCACTGACTTGCTCCTGTCACCTGCAGAGATCTTTTCACAGTCCATTTTCTTTAGGAAGCTTTCTTTGGCTGTTCTGTGAAAAGATCTAAGTCTCTCTACATCTCTTTTCTGCTATTTTTCTCATTGGCATCTGTCATGTTGCATATTTTATTGACTTATCTTGTTTCTTGGAAAATACACTGTGGCATCACTTTCAAGAGAACTGGAATGTCTATTTGATTCTCGTTTTATCCCTAATGTCGAGAACTACACCTAATGCTGAACATTAACAAGTATTTATTGAACCAGTGAGTTGCCCCACAAAATGCTAACATTCTGTGTGAGCTTGAAGTGAAAAACATTAGAGGTCAGGTTTACTTAGAACTTCTGGAAGGAGACACAAAAGAATAATGATAGCCTTTATCTTCGGGGAAATATTGACGAGATATTTACACATAATTTAATAATTTTTTTAATAAAGAATCTCCCTCTGTAGACTAGGCTGACCTGAAACTCATTATGCTATGTAGTGTAGGTTATTCTTAAATTCAAAGTAACTCTCCTGCTGAGTCTGAAATGCTGGAAGTACAGGCATGCATGCTCCAGTCTCTCTAATGAGGAGATTATAGGCAGGTACCACTACACCTACCTCTCACCCATCTTCAAATCATTAGAATTGTAAAAGTCATCACTCAGATGTCTGAGTTCCATGGGTTATAGGCCATTTTAAATAGTTTTATCAGAATTTGCTTGACCAGGTTATCCCAACACTAGAGACAACGGTGTCTGTGAACCTCTTACTAAGCAGGGCATGTTAAATAATGAATTATAGACTAAGCCAGAAAGTATTTGTACCACCAAGTCTTGCAAAGCATTTCAGTATTTCAAAACTGAACATAGCAATTAAGTATGACACAAAGTGCTATCTATACAGAAATTTCCTCAGGAAACTTGGGAAGACGCCTTAAAAACTAAAACCAAATCTTGAAAGTCAAAGGGAACAAGGCTCACAAAGCAGTACAATTAAACTCTGCGAGCAAAGTTATCTGAAGAAGAAATTCAGAAGGGGAAGAAGTCTGGTATCAGAAGTAAACAATTTTCTCCATACAATTCAAATGAGACAGGATCCTGGAACATACATTGTATCAAGAGAGAATTTATGCATGTTATCATTAATTTTCTAGAAATGAAATAGAAATATAAAGTTTCTGAAGAGTGCTCTAGATTCTCACTGATAACTGCTAGGCACAGAGATTACTCAGAAGGGCCCAGAGACAGGAACGAGCTGCACTGAAGGAACAGGGACTTAGGGAAAGAGGGACGCAAGAACGTGTACCATCTTGCCCTTAAATTACACTTCTTTTCTTACACTCTGGTATTTGAGCAACTTTTCCTTGATTCCCCCTCACTCTCATACATTTCCAACTAAACAGGCTTTGGTGTTCTCTTTAATTCCCCTAACACCAGCTGTTGCCAGAGCCTTCCTATTAAAAGCTTAGTCCAGTCTGATCATTAAGGCAAACACAGAACTCATGAAATGAGCACAGAGCTGGGGACAGGCTCTGGCTGGAATGAATGCCTGAGGGAAATTCAGCTCTGTGTGTCCCTAGCAGGATAACTTAGGGCATGCGGCTAAGGCTCTTTAAGTCTTAGAGAGAGACTAAGGCCTCTTCTCCTGCAGGGCTTAGTAAGTAAGAGGATCAAACGGAATCCCACAAATGGGAAAGCTCCACAGAAAGTGGAAGTAAACTGCAGAGTGACTTTTGTGCAATTCTCTTACCATCCATAGAAACTCTGACAGGAAAAAGAAAAGGGAGGGACTAGGAAAATAACAGTGTCCGACTATATTTGCTTCATGTCCAATTGCAGTAAATGAGTATTTACATGATAATTTTAGGGTATAAAGCTTTTGTTTGTTTTTTAAAATAGCTTGGCTGTCTTTGTGTAAACCTATCTAATCCTTCATTTTATATATTAAAAATTATTTGGGCCCTCCTGAGGATCAAATCCAGCGCCTCAAATATTGTAGACAAGTGTTCTTCCATTAAGTTCTCTATCCCCAACTCCCATGTTCCTTTTCAAAATGTTCAAAGTCTGAGACATATTTGATAGGAACTGATACACAGTCTTCTAGGATATTTCCAGGCTTAAGTGAATGTGAGCCCCTGATCCAGCCCTTTCAACTTCTTGCTGAGTGAAAGTCCTGGGATACTGTGCAACAGACGTAGTAAAGTTCAGAGGCACTCAGTTTAGTACAGAGGCAGTGAAGTCAGAGTCCCTTTTTCTCAATCCAGAAGCAGACTCACAGCATTTTTACCTTGTACCCCAAAATTATTACACAAGATTATTATTTAAAATATCAAGGACACAGAAAAAAAAGTAGGGGGATAAAATCAGATTAGGAAATGGCTTCAGGGTGTTATAAACATTATCCATGAGACAATTAAAAGGAAATATCTGAGCAATGATAAAATATATTGAAAAAAAACATAGCAGGCCACTCTTCCAATGTGCTCCAGTAGCCAGCAAAAGCCTATTCACATTTCGTTTTTCTTTAAAATGTTGTCACATTATGCTGCTTCAGATATTCACATCAAGTCCACCTGTCACTGCCCTGTTGAAGCCCCCCTTCCAAGTGATGAACGAGCTAAGATAACAAGTTTGTTTTTAAAACAAAGTCTAATAGCCAGATCAACACACTAAATACAACCAAATCAATGAACAGAGAACATGAAGTCTAAATCAGGCAAGTCCTTCTGTTAGAACACAGTTCTAACTTCGGCTTTGGCTTTAAACAAATCATTACAGTGACATCTGAGAGGAGGACCAAAAATCAATCAGCCCCTCTCAGGAAGGCTGTCAACTCTTGCTTTCTGCTGTAGACAGACAAATCCAGAGAGTACCTTAAAAATGAAGATATTCTACTGCTTTCTATTCCTCCCCGTAGCAAAAAGAAAACCTTAAGCAGAGTGCCCATCCCAGCACATTTCTGCAGATAAAAGCCCTGGCAATCGTAGCCTGTGGTGGATGGGCTCTGTGCAGCAAAATGTTAAGTCCCTTCCTGTCAGCCAATCCAAAGCCGCTCAGGCCTCCCAGGGCGATCAGCCTGGCTTTGTGGCCATACAATGGGGTTAACCATTTCCTCCTTGCCATTTAGAAGCTAGAGAGATCTGCTTAGTTGCTCAAACTCATCTAGCAAAAGAAACAATGGATGATTCTCAGTAATATTGTTTCAAAAATACCTTGTATTTTTACCACAGAGGAGAAAATATGCAGAGTTTTCCCTTTTCTCAAACTTAATATAAATTCAAACTAACATTTAGAAGCCCGGAGACATTTCTTTACAGGACCTAGCAGCAGCTCAAGGCCAGCACATGCAGACTGCCTGTATCTAGATGGCTGACAACACTAATTTATGACTGCTTTCACAGAAAGAGCTAGGACCTTTCCTTAATTTAATGTGAGATCTTGGTAAAATTAAACATTAGAACTATGTTTAGTTTCTTTGCCCCACTTATTTATTCCTTGATTTCTCTTCTCTTCTGTGCTCCTTCAGTATCTAGTCACTGACAAAATTACACACCTTTCCGAGATGTAGGAATTTTTAAATGCTATGTATGATTGTTTTTCAAATCACATATTACTAAAAATAGTAAGTAATGAGCTGCTGTTTGGTGAACTGCTATCTATATTATGATTGTATTTCATGTTAAGACTCAGGAATGAGAGAATTCTGAAATGTATTGTCTAACAAGGTGGGAAGCCCATTTTTTTAAGCTGCCACAAATCTCAAAGTGACCTGCTTTTGCTTGCATTTTTAATGTCTCTTCCAAAGCATTGAGGGTCTCTGGAAAAACCTCATGAACAGTGTCTTTAGACGTCACTCTGCAGCTCTGATTGGAGCTCAAAGGATCTATTTACTGTACTTTCCACTAGTTGTTCACTTCCTAGGAACAAATCTAAAAACCTGGTCTACACTATTCAGTGACCACTGTGAACAATGGGCGAATATATTTCTTTGAAACACTTTTCAGTGTTTCTTGGGATCTTCCTAGAATAACACCCTAGTTTACAAAAGCGCAATCAACCTGTAACCCAACCTCCTTCAAAGCATATTGTCCGAGTCAACCAAGTCAGGGCCACAACCGAGTAGAGACATCAGACTCCAGGCTGCCTCCTCTCTGCACATCTGGTTCTCTACGTATCTGTCCTAATTAGCCTGTGGTTGTGCTAACAGAAACTTACAAATAGAAAAAAAATCACTTCTCATTTTTAATTATTCTAAAAGAGAAAATGAGTAGAGGATGAAAAGTGTGAGCGTTCTTTCCCCTTGATTATATACTGCTCAGTGCGTGTGTTATTAGTTGCATCAACTGAGAGAACAGAAAATAACTAGCTGCCTGGCTGCTGCCGTAGCTCACACCGCGGACACCAAGAGAACACCGGAGACTATTGTTTATAGTCATTATCCACGTTGGTATTTTCCAGCCACCCCTACATAGTCAGTGACAAGTTTTAAGTGAACATTTCCATTGGAAAATAGAATCTGCTCGTGTTTTTCTATGAACACGTGTACAAAGCCTTTTCCTTTCCGAGCTAGCTATTCTCACAGGTAAGAATAGCCTCACATGCCAACTTGAAAGGTTGGCAAGAGTGGTGTGAGGAGTACTTAGAATGGCACTTTAAGCTGTGGCTGGACTCTGAACAGTGAGAGCTGAATGGAGGAGAGAGGAGAGCCTCATTATGCAGCTTGACTGACCGAGCCTAATCAGAATTATTTCGGCACAGTGCTTCAGTACAGCTTCCGACCCATTAAATGTGAAATGCTTTTGCCAGCCTAGTTCCCGCTCTAGCTCCCACTGTGACCAAGCCTTTGCAACTGTGTTACACAGTAGGCTGTTCTAAACAGTTTTGGTTTTGTTGTCGTTGTTTTGGGAGGGGTGTAAATAAAGGGAGCGGGTTTAATGGGCTCTTCGAAATCCATCATCTAATCTATTTTATGACAAGGATGGATAACATCCAACTAATGCAGGCCTGTTCTCCCACCGTGCACAAGGGGGGCCTTTGAATAAATTCCTCATCTTATCATTATCTTACTATTAGAAAAATTGAATTACAGTAACTATTGCCACCTCAAACCCCAATAGCTGTCCTCTATTTAAGATTGTGATTTGAGGTATCTCATTAGGTCATTAACTCTCCTTCCACTACTCACTCCAATTTGGGGATAAGGAAAGTGTCACCTTAGGATCCAGATTACATCCTGTGCTTTCTGCCTTTCGGCTTCCTATGTTTAGTGTGTAACTGTCATTCTACACAAGATAACCAGACCCATAATGCATAATGTTAGATGTGCTCCTTCCACACACATTTCCTCTTAAACATGAAATACGCAGGAAAACATTTATCAAGAGAGAGATGATCAGAAAATTTAAATTTACCTTCTACCCAAATGTTAGAACCCCGAGACTCGTACCGGAACATTCATACTCAGCATTTCCATGGCCTCATCTGTAAAGAGCCTAATCCTGTGTTTCTTCATAAAGTCGTTCTAGGACACATAAGTGAATATTCGCAAACTACACACACATGCACCTTCATGAGTAGATACCTGCTAGTGTTTAATAGAGAAAAATAAACCTGACTCTGGGAG
The DNA here is from genome assembly GCF_021556685.1 of Rattus norvegicus. Classification (NCBI taxonomy): domain Eukaryota; kingdom Metazoa; phylum Chordata; class Mammalia; order Rodentia; family Muridae; genus Rattus; species Rattus norvegicus. The sequence goes on along the minus strand of NC_141539.1, from coordinate 67,802,055 downwards.
TGGAAGGGTGAGCGAATGTGCTTTGAGGCACTCTTGCAGAACAGAGAAGACATACCCTGAGCTCACTTACCTTCCTATCCTTTATTTTGTTATTATCCTTATTAGGTTTCCTTTGGCTTCACTTTTGAGACAGGGTGTCATTAGCCCAGGATGTCGTCAAACTCACTATAAATCCCAGGATGCCTTCGAACTCAGTATGAATCCCAGGATGCTCTTGAAAGTCTTTTTGACCCTCCCTGCATCCACCTGGAGTCCCCCCAGCCTTGAGCTTCCACACTGCTGGACTGAGGGCCCTATGGCTGATAGGCCCTATGAACTGAGATACACTCCCAGTCCCTATTTATGAGGTTTTTAATTTGTTGTGGGTTGTATCTACTGTCTCTCTTGGCAGTGTTTTGTAGCTTCTCCTATTGCAAGAATGATGAATGCTTTTTTTCTGAATTTCTGAAAGATTACAATAGCTGGCTGGGTGAGATGAAGTTTTGGCTTTCATGTCCATAAGCGGTCATGAAAATGAGTGGACAAAAGTTTCTCTCCTGTACCCTGGCATGCTCTCCTACCCTCAGATGCTTGTGAAATTAAAAGGTTTGCTTTTCAGAGCTGGAGACATGGTCAATGTTGTGTCCTTCGGTAGAAATGCCACTGGAACCATCTGGTTGTGTGAATCCAGGTTGCAGACCCAGGAACCTACAAATTGTTTAATGGCAGAGTGGCCAGGCCATTGCCTTTCATGAGTTACCAATAGGCAATTTACCAAAATTCTAGAAAGGTGTTCCGAAGGCAACCTAAGGAGAGAGACTGGAAAAAAACGTGGTTTTGAGGTGAATTGGGATATATATATATATATATATATATATATATATATATATATGTATGTATGTATGTATATAGGCATTTTAAGGAACAGTGATTGGATCTGTCTGAACATCTACACCACGCAAACATGAGACTTGCAGCCAGCTGCTTGACGCAGACAGAGAAGCAAATCTTCACATTTACTGACATCACATACTTTTGTTTTGTCTCCAACCCCAGCTCCCTGTCATACCTGTCCCTATCATGTTTAGAGTACTTACAAACTTTTACTTTAAAAAAGGAACCTTGAAGACAGGAAGGCTGTGGTGGTGCCCATCTTTAATCCCATCACTTAGGAGGCAAAGAAAGGCAGATCGCAAGTCCAGCCTAGTCTACAGAACTAGTTCCAAGATAGCCAGGACTACACACAGAAACCCTGTCTTAGAAGAGAAGGTTCTGGAGAAATGGCTGAGCACTTAAGAGCACTGCCTGCTCTTCCAGTGGTCCTGAGTTCAATTCCTAACAACGCGGTGGCTCACAACCATCTATACTGGGTTTTAATGTCCTCTTCTGGTGTGCAGGTTTATATGTAGATAGAACACTCATACATTAAAATGAACTGGGTACAGTGGCACACATGTCTTTAACCCCCAACACTTAGGAGGCAGAGGCAGGCAGACCTCTCTTTGTTTGAGGCCAGCTTGTTCTACATAGTGAGTTCCAGATGAGTGAGACCCTGGCTCAGAAAATAAAATAAAATAAAAAAGAAGGAGGAGGGAACTCTGGTATTCTTCCAATAAAGATGATTTTGTAAGGATCTCCTCTCTACCGGAAGACCAGCAGAGTCAACAAACCTGGACCCTCAAGTCCCGCAGATACTGAACCGTCAACTGAAGAGCATACATGGGCTAGATCTAGGTCCCCTCACACAAAGGTAGATGTGCAGCTCAGTTTTCATGTGGGTTCCCCAACAACTGGAACAAGGCCTGTTCCAACAGCTGCTGCATATCTGTGGATCCATTCTCCCAATTGGGCTGTCTTGTCTGGCCTTAGTAGGACAGGATGCACCTAGACCTGCAGAAACTTGATATGCCCGGATGGCGGGATATCCAAGAAAGGATATCCCCCTTTCAGAAGAGAAGGGGAGTATGGAGGGGAAGGAGCTGTATGAGGGGGAACCAACCAGAGCTTCCAGGGACTAAGCCACTACCCAAAGACTATACCTGGACTGATCCTGGGCTCCAACCTCATAGGTAGCAATGAATATCCTAGTAAGAGCACCAGTGGAAGGGGAAGCCCTGGGTCCTGCCAAGACTGAACCCCCAGTGAACGAGATTGTTGGAGGAAGGGTGGTAATGGGAGGAGGATGGGGAGGGGAACCCCCAGATAGAAGGGGAGAGGAAGGGGTTAGGGGGATGTTGGCCTGGAAACCGGGAAAGGGAATAACAATTGAAATGTAAATAAGAAATACCCAAGTTAATAAAGATGGAGAAAATAAAAGAGAATGAATGAATAAATAAATAAATAGACAGTTCCTGAAAACAAAAATAATCAAGATATACGATACCCTTAACATCAGACCAGAATTTCCTTACAATATACCCCTGATACTCTTCATAAAGAATTTTTTATGGGTTACTCATATTTGTATCAACATATTATGTGACATGCCAAAAAACAAACAAACAAACAAGCAAACAAAAACCCCTACATATATCTGCAGTGGGAGAGATGGCGCAGCAGCCAAGCGCAATGGCTACTTTTCTAGACCTCAGTTTGAGTTCCAGCACCTACAAGGCAGCTAACAATCATCTGTAACCAATTCCAAGGTATCTGATGCCTTCTGCTGTTTTCTGCGAGTCATGTACACACAGAGTATAGATATGTACATAGGCAAAATACCCATACACATAAGATAAATTAGAACATTTAAAAATTATATGCAATACAGTTCTTGAGGCAGGAAGATACATGCCTTGAAGTAGATCCACCCACTTCAATATATTAAATAACAGTTTGGTCTTACCCCTATTGAGATTACCATTATGGATATAAAAATTAACTAGGAAGCTCAAAGAGTAAAATGACTACAATGTAAATTCTATGCAAAACTTGGAAGGTTATATATGACAAGAGAGGAAACCAGAAGAAAAGAGCTGGGGTGTAGCTTAGTGGTGGTCCTGTCTGCTTAGTGTGAAGAAGGAAGGCTCTGGGTTTGACCCACAGCACCACAAAGACTAAAAGAAAATTAAAAGAGGGTGAGGACAGAAACACAGACACAGAGAAAGGGAGCTAAAGAATAAACATAAGACTTCAGGCCATATAAAGTTGCTGTTCTGTAGATTAAAGGAAAGCAGAACTTTAGCAACTTCTTATGGTTCAACCTGTTTCCCAGGACTTTCCAACAGAATACATGTTCCCAGTTCCCAGAGCAACACTGTTGCCGCTATACAGACAGTTCAGTTGCTATAACAATGACTCCCAACAGCCACGCATGAAGTATATTCGTGTGCTTGTCTTTTCCATTATACATTAAACACATCTCTCTCTCTCTCTCTCTCTCTCTCTCTCTCTCTCTCTCTCTCTCTCTCTCTCTCATACACACACACACACACACACACACACACACACACACACACACATATTCTGGACTCACATTCCCTAAGTACATTCCTGTATAATGAAATGATATGCATCATATAGCCATTTTTTTCCTTTTCTTTTTCTTCTACTTTTGGAAAAAGGGTCATGCTGAGGCAAAAGCAGCCTCAAAGGCAGTGTGCGCCTGCCTCTGCCTCTAGAGTGCTAGTATTATGTGTTCTGTTAGCTCATCTCTTAAGGTGACTTTACTTTTGGCCTCTACCAGTTCACTCCGATGATGTAAAAGCTATTTATTAATATAAACGAAATGAGTGGCAAGAAGATCCTACTGTAACGAAACCTCTGCAATCCCTGATTAGAAGAGATCTTTTCAATCAGATATTTTAAAACATGTTCCAAACCATAACCCTCTTAGAAATCTTCTAAACAAATTCTGTTCTTGTGGCTTATTTGTGGGACATACGAAACCAGGCAATTTTAGATTTCTCTAAATATCCAAGCTTTAGGAGTTCAAAACAATGTTTACAATTTGTTGAAAGATATACAACCCTGTTCCAAGAGGATTTAGGAGCCCTCAGAAAGCTATCGTCATGCAACAGGCGGTTCCAGAGCCCCGACTAAGTTAGAATGATTTTATGTCTTAGGTCATCGCACTCTTCACTAATCTTTTCTTTCCTGAGACGACAACACTATAGGAAAGAACATGATTCACAATGATCAGTCTCCACTTTATCAGGTTACCTTCATTGTTTTCTGAATGTGGGTATGTGTGTGCACAAGAGTGTGTGTGCTGAAGGCCATGATCTTTCTGTTGTCTGTAGAATCAATTCCCCAGGCTTCTTCTCACACTACTAACCCTATGTATAAGCCTCAGTTGATCTGCCATGAATCTGAAACTACTCTATCTTGCTGACCCCAAACACAGCTTCCCAATTCCACCTACAGTTACAGCTTCCAGACGCGTCCCTATTTCCTCTCATTGGCTTAAACCTCTGTCTTCCATCAACATCTGGATCAAGTCTATTTGCCTCCAGGAACGGTCTCTCTGACCCGACAGCTCACTTTCTAGCTCTTACCCCAATGTACATACATTACCTCGTTTTGTCATTTCCTTGTTTGCTTGTTTGTTTGTTATGCCATTCTCAGCCAAGTCTGGCTTCACACATCTATAATCGCAACACATGGGAAGCTGAGACAAGAGACGTGATAAGTGACTCCGATTTCCTGCATATGATTCTATATAGAAACTTACATAGAATTATATACTTATTCATTAAATTCAAGTCTATCCAGCTTTCCCTTTTTAACTACTGACAGTCATGAATATTGCAGAGCTAGAATCTGTTATTTTATAATCTTAGTATTAGTGTTGGTGGGCATACTTTCAAACCACAGATATTACAACATCAGTACCACATTGCATTCAACTTCATCTTGACCATCTTGAAGATGAGCTTTACAGAGGAAGAGACCCTTCTGCCACCAACGTATTTTTCTTCAAAGCACAGATAAGAGATTTTCTACTTCTTCCCTTCATAAATTGCGTTCATCTTCAATTCATCACCTGGCTGGTTCATGTCCTGTGCATCTGTTCCGTCAGCTTCTTCCCTTAACAATTTCCCTGCAGAGGCAAGAGGCTGGCTGGCTGCCCAGGAGGGAGAGAATCTTTGAAAATGCTCCCGAGAAAGCAGCCTTGGCTATTTTGATCTCTCTACCATTCTTTGGATGAGGACAGGGTCTAGCTGCTCATCTCACAGGGAAGTCTTCAAAGCCACCGCAACTTCTTTTGTCTCTTTTGAGCCAGGTCCAGGAGTGAAGTGGAAAGTGCTTTTCACTGTTTTCAGATTTACAGCTTCCCTCCAGCTGATGCACAGACCCCGGCTGTCGCTATAAACTGACTGCACAGTGTCTTTCATTTATCTCCAATTACATTGCTGGGGGAGACCACAACTCACCCATAGGAAGATACATTACCTACATCTCACCAATAAATGCCCACAGCTGCCCTTTGTTGTCTGAACTCTTTGTTTCTCCTTTTTATTTTCCACAAGGAGCAGAAGGTTCACATCTTTCATAGGCTTTAATAACAAGAACAAGAGAACATTGTCAATGACCCATCACCATTCCAGACCTTATTTCTGAGAAGATTCTCCATCCATCTCTTATTTGAAGTGACCTTACAGACAAATGCAACCCTGGGCTTGTTGTGTGTGTGTATTGGTCTACGTGAGTTGCTAGTGTGCTATGACCTCTGCTTCATTCAAACCCTCTCTCTCTCTAGTTCAAGGTTTTTCTGACCTTATTCTTGTAGTTAATTACTCATATTTAAAAGGCTGTGGAATATCCATTAACTCATTTGCATAACTGAGGCAGGAAGATCCATGGCAGGACCTTAAGCTTTTTCCAACCGCCAAGTGGCGATTCTCGGCTGTCTAATCCAATTTGATGCTTTTTGTGACAGGGCGTCTGTTATTCAGCATGTTTGCAGCCATTTGCACACACCAGGAAGAATGGATGCAGTGTTTACAAAAATATGACAGTGGGAAATGCAAAAGTATTTTTAAAGGATGCAAGTCAGAAAGATGAGCAAATTTAAAGGTAACTGTAGGAACTGACTAGTAAAACAACTTGCCTTTGCAACAGTTATTGTGTGTGAGAGCTTTTTGGATGCTAAGTACTGATGACAAGGTTATGAAATGCTAGAAGTCTCTCCTGGTTTGGATACCCCACCCCCAGCCCACCCCTGGTGCTGAGCTCACCAATCACACTTTCGTATCCTGTCAGATTCTACAAGAACCTCCCTAACTCTAAATTAATCTCTATGAGGAAACCTAGTCTAATTCTAGGTAGATCTATAGAATCTAGTGCCTCTCAGCTCCCTCATACAGCTTTAAAATCTTCTAGACAAAAAGTAAAATTCAGAATGCAGGGTCATTTTTAGCTAAAACAAACAAAAACCAACTTTCATATTTTCTTTAAGAGTTCAAATAAGGGGGTTGGGGATTTAGCTCAGCAGTAGAGCGCTTACCTAACAAGCGCAAGGCCCTGGGTTCGGTCCCCAGCTCCGAAAAAAAAGAAAAAAAAAACAAAAAGAGTTCAAATAAGTCAGTTACAACTAAGTAAAGAAAAATACATTTTGAGTTAAGAGATGATTTTTAGGGCTGGAGAGGTGGCTCAGCAGTCAGCAGTTCTTGTTGCTCTTCTGGAGGTCCCAAGTTCAGATCTCAGCACCCACACTTCCAGCTCCAGGGATTTCAATACCCTCATCAGGAACATGGGACACTCAAGCACATGCATGAGCCCACTCCCTCACCTCCCCACACCCACACTCAATCAGTAAATGTAGAACCCTCAGCCCCCCCAAAAAATCTTTTAACGCTCTGCAGTCTGAACTGTCTCAGTCTCCTGATGCTGAAGTTGTACATCACTGCGCCTCGCCATATGCCTCATTCTCAAACGCTCTAACCTCATATGCAAACACACCTACACTTTAGAAATTAGGACATCATTTTTCTTGTCTATAATTCTATGAAATCAAGGAGAAGGCTGAGGGAGAAGCCAATATAGAAGTCTCGCTGACTCCTCAGACAAGAGGTTTAGATTCCGGACCAGTTCATGCTTGCTCACCTCCCCCAACTCTTCCCAAACCTATTCTGTCTTTCCCACCTACCCAGTTTTTTTGTTCTCTTTTACTCTTTAATTGTTTTGTTTATGGTTGTTTTGCTTGCACGCACGTGCCTCCTGTATTCCTGGTACCTAAGTAGGTCAGAAGAGGCTGGACGGATTCACCTTGTATTGTAGTTGCAGATCACGGTGAGTCATGTGATTTCTGGGAACCAAGGCTGGGTCTTTTGTAAGAGTAGCAAGTGCTCTTTACTGCTGACCTATCTCTCCAGCCAACCTTGCTTTAAACAAAATCTTTTAAAACCATCCAGTACAATTTGTGCTGCTCGTTTGCCTCTTAATGTGTGGCCTTCCACTGAAAGTGACTGACCTACAGGGGTCACACTCTTAAAGAAAACTGACTCTTTGTCTTCTAGTCAATCGCCCATAGCTCCTCACTTAAGGGTGGGACTCCATGTCCTCCTCCCCACTCCCGCTGAGAGTTTGTGTAATTTGAGTTTATGCAGATCTTGCACCTGCTGCCACAACTGCTGCAACTGCCTTGGAGTATCCAGAAATATTGTTTTACTGTTGTCATCTGCAAACCTCTGGCTCTTACAACCGATCTCCTCTGCTTTTGCAACAATCCCTGAGAGGAGGGCTCTCTTATTCTCCACACTTTGACTGGTTGTAGCCTCTGTGCTAATTACACATATCACACATATACTCATGTTATCTTCAGATTCTGTATGAGAGACACCAAAAAAGCAACTTCTCTGATATAAGTCGAAAACACAGTAATCTGGTTGAATTTAAGGCTTGCTCCACAAGTTGAAACCCATACCTGGCATGATTATCTGAGCCAAGAACCTGTGGCTCGAGAGGTCATAGGGCCTTGGGAAGAACCGACAACTATTATCTGCTAAGTTGATGCAGTATTAAAACCGGTTACTAATGACTTGTCACTACACCTACATCTCCCAGAACATGGGACTTCTAATGAAGCAGCTTAGCAGGACCTGATGAACAGGGGTGAAGAATGTCAATCCCTGACAGATTTAATCCCCATAAGGAAAAAATGGAGTAAAGACAGAGTTCAAGATAAGAAAACTGATCCTTTTACTGTTTATAGTATCGGTTCATTAAATATCCTTTATATAAAATGTTCAGGAAAATAAATCTCTCAAATTCTAGACTGTCTCAGATTTTAAATATGAAATATTTGGAGCTACTCTAAATATCTCCAACTCTAGGTATAAAATCATTTTTGTCTCTGATATCCCCCTCATACCGAATCTGAAAATAACATGTATATATGTGAGGTGTGTGCATGTGTGTGTGTGTGGGGGGGGGGTCATCTGCCTATTTGCCTTGCTTGCTCACGTGGGACTCTTTATTACTTTCACTATTTTTTTTGAGACAAGTTCTTTCATTTACTTGCAGTTTTCTGTTTCAGCTACACTAGCTGGCCGTGAATCCCCTAGTATCCTCATTTCTGACTTGCCAGTACCCAGATTACAGGTGCACACCTACACACCCTGCCTTTTACCTAGGTCCTGGGTTACCAATGGCCAAACATACTAAGGTGATATTAAAAGCCAAGTGAAATACAGAAGTCAGAAAACCAGAGGCGGGAGTGTACATGATGGAACCCAGGATTTGAAAATAAAAATAAGCCGTGCCAACTACTGTGTGCTGTCAGAGCCACCATGGACATTAAATATGGATGATCTGAGTTCGATTTAGAAATGTTTCTTTGAAGCATAGAAACAGGACACATTTAAGAAGTTGCTAAGGATACTAGCAGTGACTCTCAAAGCAAGAACTTACAAAGCCTAGGAGTAAGGGGTTGGGGGATGGGGAAGAGATAATGGCTATGAGATTTATTTAAAAGGAACTTAGAAAGAAAAAGAGGAATTTAAAACTCTCAGGTCCAATCCTTTCATTTTACAGATAAGGAAACTGAAAACTTGACAAACTAACTTGCTTACTTAAGAACCTACATTTATGCTGGGCGTGGTGTCTCACGCTGATAGTCTCAGCACTCAGGAGACTAAGGAAGATCACTATGAGTTTGAGGACAGTCTGGGCTACATGGTAAGTTGAACAACAGCCTACATCATAGAGCAAGACTGTCTCAAAGAATGAATGAATGAATGAAATGGGAGGGAAGAAGGAGGGGGAGAGGGAGAAGGAGGGAGAGAGGGAAAAGGGGAAGGAACCAGCTAACAATCAAACCAAATTTATCAAATGTAGAACTAAGACAAATTATTTGAAACCACTAACCTCCAGTGCTCATGGGGGATGTGATGTGCACATGTGTGTGTGTGGTATGTGGGTGCACATGAACACATATGCACATGTATGTGGAGGTCAGAGGTCAATGTGCTGGGCCTTCCATCACTTTCCCCTGAGTTTTTGAGACAGGGTCTCTCATCAGTTCTGGGGCTTGTGGATTCAGTTTGTCTAGCTGCTCAGAAAGCCCTAAAGACTCTCCTTTCTCTGCATCCCACGTGCTGAGATTACAGGCATGCACAGTGGTACCTGCCTTTTAGAAGGATGCTAGACATTAGACTCAGGTCCTCATGCTTATGAAGCGGTACCTTACAGATTGAGCCATCTCTCTTGCCCTAAAGAAGTCTTTCACTACAATACATTATGTGAATGTATGCATTGGAAAATTCCAGAGGAGAGCTAGAAAAGTAAGAGCAAAACATGCTCATGAACTTTGTAATGTTTTTCCTGTAAAGGAATAATATTATCTAGTGTAAGTTTTCCCTAATTATTAAGCAATAACATATAGATTATTTTACTAAAACATATTAACCCACAAATGTACTCATAAAAATGGTTAATTAGCTGTATAATTCTGCTGGGTTATTCTTTCCTCCTCCCTGCTACTGGGCTGTAAATAGAACACCAAACAGAGTGGTCTTGTCATCCTCTCATTCAGTGATGGTGTATTCCAGCCACCACACTGGATGAGGTTTGTACAGACTGACAGGATGACTAAAGGGAGATCCAGGTGGACCCTTTACTGTCAAGAGCTGCCCAACCCAACAGCTTATAATAATGCTAGCAACCAAACACATTATTACATGGTCAGTCCACAAGGCAATGTATTGTATAAACATATACTGTTTGGGTTTTTAAATTTTTAATGAGGAAAAAGAAGTTATGTATTGAATTTTTTAAGATTCACCCTTGCATGATAAAATAAAAATGCTTTAAGTTTACTAGGAAAAACTGATTGTATCCACCACTGCCATCTTTGCTTTTGAAAATTATTTGACTATTAGAAATTTTAAAACTGCATACCTGGCTCAAATTATATTTCCATTGGATTGTACCACTCTAGAAAATGTACACATTTTTTACAAGATAAGACTAAAAAAATACACATCACAGTCACCAGGTGGGTAGTTCAAACCTCAAGTCTCCAGTCCCCTAAAGCATGAGAAAATAAAACACTGATTTTTAATCTCAAGGTATACAGAAACATCTCCCAGTGATTTGAGCCCAAAATACTTGCTAATGCTTTATATTTTTTAACTAATCGTCTGATCTCAAGTCGTGGCAGATCATGGAATCTTCAACATCTTCCCAGTTAGAAGATATTCAAATTTTTGCCTCCATGAGGCCTTTCTTTAAGCCAGAATCATTTGTTAGGGCATAGCAGGGAGTTCTGAGCTTTTTCAAAACATGCTGAAACATGCAGGATGCTCTCCTTGGTCCTGAGATCTCTCAGTTTGGTAGACTTGACCCAGTCCTCTAGATCCTCACTCTGCTCTCTGGAACCCCCTCCCCCATACTGTGGGCATACTCCAATAAAATCTCACCAGGATTGTGCTCCACAAGGTTGAGGGAAGTGTTTTATATTCATTTTATATATCTTTGAACACAAATCAATATGGACTTGGCACCCAGTAAGAGAATAAGAAATATGGGATAATGCCTGCCAGTGTTCCTGGTATGCATCCCTGCTGGGAACTGCCAAGAATAAACGATTTGAGAGAAAGACAGACTTGAGATATGATGCTTCATAGGCAAAGAAAGGTGTGAACGTTACTGTGTGTGCATTCGTAAGTTCGTTTGTGTGTCTGTGTGTCTCTGTGTGTGTCTGCATGTGTGTGTGTTGTGTGTGTCTGTGTGTGTGTTGTGTGTGTGTCTCTCTCTGTGTGTGTGTGTGTCTGTGTGTCTCTGTGTGTGTCTGCATGTGTGTCTGTGTGGTGTGTGTGTGTGTGTGTGTGTGTGTGTGTGTGTGTGTGTGTGTTGAGTACATGATTATGTGTGTAGAAAAATTCCAGAGGGAAAGAGCTAGAAGGATAACAGAAAGAAGATGACTGGAGTTAGGATCCCGAGGAACCAATGGAAAATTAGCCTTATTTGGCCATCAAGGAGATTGTGTAATGCATAGGCTGGGAACACAAACTTCATAAAGATTTAATTTAAGAGATTGATATAATAAGAGAAGTACATTAGGGAACATTGTTATCTGGCTTAAGACAATCAAAGGCAAAAATAGCACTTTAGAAGCCTTTGGGGTAATAAATGAGGGAGAAAGTCTCCTTGAGCCTGAATTTGAGAGCTCTTGCTATGTAACAGGGTATGTCCTCTCTCCCTCCATTCTTTCCTTCTTTTTTCCAACCACCCTCTTTCCTTCCTTTCCCCTTTCCTCCATTTCTCTAATTTTCCTTCTCTTCCTCTACATTTTGACAACTGTAAAATCACACCACTCTCCAGCAATAGCTGTCATGTTTTACAGATTTCCCCTTTTTACAGTGTTAGACAAAATGGGCAACTTACTGATTGAGGAGCACCCCTGCCCACCACGTGGGATATGTGCTGAATTCAGGAGCTCATCCATTTTGCTCATTCTCCAACATTTCCCTGGCATTCTGCACAGTCCCTGGCACTGAGCAAATGTGTCATATAAATACTTGGTCGTCTGTGGAACTGTGGGGATAAGTTCCATCCTCTTGCCTTCAGGAGCCACCATCTACTCTCCGAGGGAATGGGATATTTAGGTCTCTCATAGAAGATGCTAAGTCCATCACTGAAGTGTGGAGGAACAAAAGAAAACATTAGTGGACACAAAAAAGCAACAGCCATGTTGCATTGACTTGGATTGACTTGGATTGACTGGATTAGGGGCTTTCTCTGCTGAGCATGGAATTTTTAATTGACTTGGGATTGAAATAAATTAGAACCACTTTTGTGTTTCATTTCCATTTCTGACAACTTAAAAAAAGAGCTGAGAAAAAAAAAGAAAAAGAGCTGAACCTAAAAGGGGTGTATTAGTTACCATTTTGTTATTGTTGAGACTCGAACAAAACAACTTAAGGTAGGAAATAATCATTTTCTCTCGTGGTTTCAAAGGCCCATGGTTTTGGGGTCCATGTGCTTGAACAGAACACCTAATACCTGGAACATGTGGTAGAGGAAAGCAGTTTGCTTCATTTCAGACCAGACAACAGAGAAAGAGAAATCTAGGACTTCATTGGCTTTGTCCTTCACCCCCCTTTATTCTCTGTCCCAGGATGGTGCTGTCCACATTCAAGCTGCCTGTTTCCTGAACCCTGTTAAGGTTAATAATCCTTTCTGGATAAGTCCTTACAGACATACCAAGAGGTGTGCTTCATCAACATCCTAGGTAATTCTCAACAGTCAAGGTGACAATGAAGACTGACCATCATATCAGGGCGTAAAACCTTACTGATAACTATGACAGGCTTAAATAATTAACTAAAGATTTATTGAGGTAAAACAGTAATTATGATCGTAGATTGTAGAGTAAGTCATAAGTCATATTGAATTCCTTTAACTTTTAATAAACCAGTGAGAGGAATTTAATACCAACGTGAAATATACATTGAGCAAAAGAAAATATTTGTCTCTCTGTATGTCCAATGCATACACTGTAATGTAATTATGTGGACTGCTCAGACCCATTAATCATCCAGAGTGAGGTTCCCAAACCATACTTACAGAAAGCACAAACAGCTGCGTCCTCATCCTGACACTGCCCGAGGGATCCCTCAAAGCAGAGATTAAAAGACCACTCACTCCTGGCTGTGGGTTGTTAGTGCTTGGGTGTTGCTAATAACAAAGAGACCCTTAGTGTAGATTAGAGCCATTATTTTGAAGAATGTTCTGTTTTCTAGAAATTGACTTAAAACTATTTCTGCACAAGCCATCAAAGATCTACAAATCTAGTTTGACAAAAAGTCAAAGTTATAAATTTTGCTAATGTAGAAGCAAAGATGACATCTTAGTGTCAAATCTCTAGAGCCCTCCTGTCTGTTAAGATAACAAGAATTACAGTATTTCTTCTGCAATATTAAGAGCATCTTAATTACCTTAATCTCCAGTGAGTGGCACACATATAAATTTTATGCACGATCCAAGCAAAGAGTGACTGTGTGGGGCTCTATTTCAAAATCAAGAAGAATTTTCCTTCAAATGTGACAGTTGGTGGCCCAACATTAGAATTATTAAGGAAAATAAATATATGAAGTACTAGGTTTCTTAGAGTCAGAAAGGTTGCTCTATGATATATATTTTTTTATATTTACAGTGCTATGAAGAAAATGATTTAGCATATGGTTATTTCCAGTGACTGCCATTAAAAACTATGTATGGACACATTTTTATATTTTTTACAATGTTTACCATGTTTTACAATAGTATCGCAGCAATTAATTTTTTGAAAATTAATTTTCCACCCGTTGTTGAAAAGCCTGTCCCTTCCCTAACATTATAGCCTTAGTAAATAACATGACTCAATTGTTCAACTTACAAAATCAGGAGTCATCCTGGATGATTCTTGTTTTCCCCATACCCAATTCTTTATAGCAGCTGCAAACCCCGAACTAGTAAAATTTTACACATATTACCATTCGCTCTAACATCAGTAAATGCCCTGGATATGCTTCTAGACTTTTCCTGAACTCAACTATTTCTCTCCTAACCTTCTACAGAAGCCACTATTGTCTCTCCTCTTGGGTACTGAAACAACATCCTCTGTGTCCAGGATGGCCTGCTTCCCCTCTGGCCTCCCAAAGTGTGTTCCACGTGGAGTACCAGAGGGATTTCTTTAGGATGCAAATCTCATTCTGGAAACCAGCCACTGGTTTACCATTTTCCAATGCATGATATCATCTGACCCTTGATGGTAGCTTAGGAACTTTGAGTAAAAACAAGAAGCGCTTCTCTCTTATCCTGAGTTCCTAAAACAAATATAGAGCAGGTGTGCAGTAATTATTTATTAAAAGACCAAATGAACAAATGAGTCAATGAATGGATAAATGAATGAGATTCTCACTTTGTCCAGATACCATGTAAAAAATTGCTTTTGACCTCCAGCCACCATGCATGCCATAGATTAGAGATGCTATCTCCGTTGTATAACAAAGAAATACTGGTTCACAAACTAGTAAGTGGCAGTTGCAGAGATCAGCAAGTACAAGCATTTTACCTAAGTCCATTTCTCCCTACCCACCTCAGCCTTAAGATAAAATTTTGCAATATAGTCCAGAGTGGCCTTGAACTCAGCTTCTATGTGCTGAGTGTTGGAACTGCAGACATTTGCTACTATCTTAAAGCATAATATTGTCCTGGTCATATGATATTTTTAGGTTTTGGCTTCTTCTCATGGGAAAAGGTACAATGTCCATGTTCTTCCCAAAGTTATATGTTAAAGGATCCTGAAAATGAGTTACAATCATTGAGCTTAAATTACTGATATTAGCATCAAGTATAGCTATAAAAAATCTACATGTGGAAATACTACTATATGCTTTGTAAAACTTTGTAGATTTTAGTTAAATTTTTATTAAAAATATTTTTGTTGATTTTTACTGTGTATTGCTGAGTAAAATATACAATGCACAAAAATACATAAATATCAGATGAGGTTTCCAAGCAATATGTTTTACTATCAGAATTGATATTAAAGCAAATTACCACACCAAATGATTAACTGAGGAAAACTATATGTTCATCTCACTAGGCAGAGAAAAAGTCAATAAAATTCAATATTTGCTCAAGATTATGCTTTTAGAAAACTAGAAATAGAAAACCTGTTTAATTTAAAAGAGTTTATCAGGGGTTGGGGATTTAGCTCAGTGGTAGAGCGCTTGCCTAGCAAGCATAAGGCCCTGGGTTCGGTCCTCAGATCCAAAAAAAAAAAAAAAGAGTTTATCAAATGTCTATGGAAATGTTTCTAGTGACAATGTTTAATTATTGCATTTTAATAATCAAGACCATGTCAGGTATGGTGGTCAATACCTAAAACATCAGCCCATGAGAGCGAGACCAGACCATGTGATATTCGAGGCCAACCTCATCTATGGGGCAAGCTCAAGGCCAGGCTGGCCTCTAAGAAAACCAACCTGTCTCTAATAAGGGACAAAGGTGTCCCTAATTACCACTTCTACTTAAGAGAGTACTTGAAATTCTTGTCAGAAAAATCAAATTTAAGAAAAGGGGTTGGAAAGCAGAAGTAATAAAATCGAGAGCTCGAAGCAGCAATATTTATAAACAATAACATTTGCTACAAAGAAAAATAAAGCATCTACAGAGGAACTGATGGAAGTCACCAAGATTTCAAAAATTTTGTTGGCTTTGAGTATGTTTTTTTAAAGTGATTTGATTTCTGCACACCAATAACAATTCATTTTAAAATGTGCATTCAAATGATAGTGCAATAGAGAAAACACTTGGCTTATTTTAGAATGCATATTAAAGGACAAAGAGATAATGCAACTTTAGTGATGCAAATGTTTTGCAAAGATAAGAAAAAAATGGAAAGAAGAGATGCAAAACTAGAGCTTGCGGCCTCTGGGAAGAAACAGGGCCCCAGAGGCAATGAGCACAATGCTACTTAAATGTTGGTAATTTTTCAGAACATACTCATTACTGTATAAAGGAAAGGGTACTGAGAAATGTGTGAGTAATTTATATATCATCAGCTAGAGGTCCAATTATGAGGAGAAAAATGATGCACGTCCTCTTTGCTCACATGGTCCCCAAAAAAATATACTCGCTTATAGTCTAAAAATACATGTTTAACTGGGAGCTGCTAAAAATTAGTTTGAAATAAAGCTATAAAGGCCAAAAAGGAGCCACAGATTCTAAATTGACTTAGATTATGACATAATTCTTATGCACCACAGTTAGTTGGAGCCTTTTAGAACTAAATATTCTCTGACAGGAAATTATCTAAATGTACCCTAAAATTCTTGCCACTCACATGATGGGAACTCTATGGAATGGAAACTTTATGTCTTTCCAAGCTTATGTATTAAAACCCTAATCATCTGTGGAGAAAGAGGAACACTCCTCCATTGTTGGTGGGATTGCAGACTGGTAAAACCATTCTGGAAATCAGTCTGGAGGTTCCTCAGAAAATTGGACATTGAACTGCCTGAGGATCCAGCTATACCTCTCTTGGGCATATACCCAAAAGATGCCTCAACATATAAAAGAGACACGTGCTCCACTATGTTCATCGCAGCCTTATTTATAATAGCCAGAAAATGGAAAGAACCCAGATGCCCTTCAACAGAGGAATGGATACAGAAAATGTGGTACATCTACACAATGGAATATTACTCAGCTATCAAAAACAACGACTTTATGAAATTCGTAGGCAAATGGTTGGAACTGGAAAATATCATCCTGAGTGAGCTAACCCAATCACAGAAAGACATACATGGTATGCACTCATTGATAAGTGGCTATTAGCCCAAATGCTTGAATTACCCTAGATCCCTAGAACAAACGAAACTCAAGACGGATGATCAAAATGTGAATGCTTCACTCCTTCTTTAAATGAGGAAAAAGAATACCCTTGACAGGGAAGGGAGAGGCAAAGATTAAAACAGAGACTGAAGGAACACCCATTCAGAGCCTGCCCCACATGTGGCCCATACATATACAGCCACCCAATTAGACAAGATGGATGAAGCAAAGAAGTGCAGACCGACAGGAGCCGGATGTAGATCGCTCCTGAGAGATACAGCCAGAATACAGCAAATACAGAGGCGAATGCCAGCAGCAAACCACTGAACTGAGAATAGGTCCCCCGTTGAAGGAATCAGAGAAAGAACTGGAAGAGCTTGAAGGGGCTCGAGACCCCAAAAGTACAACAATGCCAAGCAACCAGAGCTTCCAGGGACTAAGCCACTACCTAAATACTATACATGGACTGACCCTGGACTCTGACCTCATAGGTAGCAATGAATATCCTAGTAAGAGCACCAGTGGAAGGGGAAGCCCTGGGTCCTGCTAAGACTGAACCCCGGTGAACTAGACTATGGGGGGAGGGCGGCAATGGGGGGAGGGTTGGGAGGGGAACACCCATAAGGAAGGGGAGGGGGGAGGGGGATGTTTGCCCGGAAACCGGGAAAGGGAATAACACTTGAAATGTATATAAGAAATACTCAAGTTAATAAAAAAAAAAAAAAAAAAACAAAAAAAAACAAAAAAACAAAAAAACCCTAATCATCAACAGATCTTAGAGACTGGCCTTCTGGGAAGTAATCAAGTCAGGAGGGTGTGGCTCATATGATGAGATTAGGGCCTGTGTAGAAATATAGGGAAGCTGACTCTTATTGTCCCTCCACTCTCTTACTCTCTCTGCTGTGTGAGGACATATCTAGAAAGAGGCCATCTGCACACTAGGATTCCCCAAACACTTGGATTTTGGAAACAAATTACTTAGTGTATAAACTACCTGGTATGTGATATTTTGTTACAGAGCCCCCCCCCCCCCCCCGCCAAAAAAAGACTAAAGTATTATGGCATGAAAATGTGAGAAAAGGTTCTTAATTGAAAGTTTTTTGTAGTATATATTTTAAGCATAGTTTACACTTTTCAGATAGTTTGCTTTGCACTTGGTGTGTTTTCGGTTTGTTTGGGGGGAGGGAGGGGCTGTTGTTTTGTTTTGTTTGCATTTTTTCAAGGTCTTTCCTTGGAATTTTATCTTCCATAAGTCACAGAAACAGTATCATGAAAGGGCATTATTTCTGTTAAGTAAACGCTGTAGGAAGCCATTGTTTAAGATTGAGCTCTTGCAGCAGGACCCAACAGACCCAGGGGGGTACACGAAATAGAGACTTCCAGGATAAAGCTCTAAAATATAAGGCAATAGGCAAATTTTGTGAATGGTTCAGTGCTAACCGATGTTTACAATCAAGTTCCTCTTCTTCAATCCTTTCATAATACTTGATGTTGTGGGCTAACATTTTGCTATAAGTTTAAATTACAATGCTTAAGAAATCTATAAAACAAAATTGCCTTTAACTTGAAAGACCTGCTTGTCCAAGGACACATAACTTCCCAGAAGACTGAGGGCTGTTCGTGTAGTTGCCTGGTCTGTACAACTTTAATAAAACGGTTGTTTATACAAGATAATGGTCACAATGTTAACTGCTGCTTCTGCTTCTGTAAACAATGCTTGCTTGCTTAAGATAACTAGAACACCTGTAAGACATGTTTGCTAAGCATTCCTGATTGCACATAGGCAAGATATACTAGCCTGTGTGGAAATCTCCTCTGCCGAAGCTGTTAATTCATAACTCTTCAATTTAGCCTCTGGAAGATTGTTTTTATAAAGACAGAAAGTAGTCACTTTCTTTACCAAAATATCACAAGAACATTCTGTAGGCCACATACTAACATTCTTCTCTTCTGAAACCTCTTGGGCAGATAAATTAACTCTTGGGTGCAATTTGATAGTGACTACCTCCGAGGGGTACTCAAGTAGCCTCCTGATCGATGGCTCAGTAATGATTGCCCGCATTGCTCATCGGACTTTACTAATCAATCCTGGAGGAGTTACTTTCCAGTCACCTATTTCTGTGAACCCCGTGACTCTCCTATCCGATTCTGATTTGGACTGTCTACTTTTATCAATGTGCTGAGGTTCTGACTCAGGTACACAGTCCCCAACCTGACTTGAGGGACCCTCATCTGCCTGAGGCAGAGTGGACCTGGTATACAGACAGGGGAATGAAGGGATGAAGTGTCAGAATAAATTCATTTTAAGTTAACTTGCTCTTTGACAGGCATGGTCCCCCACCTTTTAATTCTGAGAAAAAAAATATGAAATGTCCCTGGCAGTTGCAAAATAGACACAGTGCGCTAAGAAAACATCAGTTGTTCCCAGATCAAGATGATTCTTTTAGATGCATGGTCCCTCCCTGTGGTTTAACCAGATGCAGTGAACCAACTAAGCTTAAAGACCAACATTCCTTTTACCCTCTTACCCAATCAAGTAACACCAAGGCTTGAAAATCCCCACTTCCAATTTTTCCCTTTATAAACCCCTTTCCTCTGGACCTCAGGGTTGTTCTCCTATCCTGCAGAGATGGGGAGGTTTGCGGTCTGACCTTGATCTTGAATAGAATCTTGAGCTTAAATAAAGACTCCCATGTGCTTGCATTGGAGTTGTGGTTCTAGGTGGTCTCTTTGGGAGTCTCAGGATCTGGGCACAGCAGTACCAACTTGTGCCTTAGTTAGGATTTCAATTGTTAAAAGGTTTTATCACTTTTTTTGTAAAAAAAAAAAAATTCCTCTCTCATACAATACATCGGGAATACAGTGTCCCATCCCTCTACTCCCAGCTCCTCCCACCCTCTCTCTACCCCAGACCCACTGCTCCTTTGTTTCCTTTCAGAACAGAGCATGCCTCCCAGTGATAACCAAACACAGCATAACAAGATGCAATAAAACTAGGCACAAATCCTCATATCAAGGCTGGATGAGGCAACCCAGTAGGTGGTAATGGGTCCCTATTGTACACAAGAGTCAGAGACAACCCATCTCCCACTGTTAGGAGAACCCACAAACACCCCGAGCTAAACATTCACAACTTGTTTATGGATGACCTAGTGCAGATCCATGAATGCCTCTTCAGTCTGTGAGCCCCTATGATTCCATGGGCAACCACAGTCTTATAAGGAAACAGTTAATTGGAGCTGGATTATAGTTGAGAAGTTTACTATCATGATGGGAAGCAAGGTGCTAGATAGACATGGTGCTAGAGAAGGAGCTGAGAGTTCTACATCCAAATCATCAGGCAGCAAAAAGACGGTGAGACACTGGGTTAGCTTGAGCATCTGAGGCCTCAGAGACCCAGTGCAATGACACACTTCCTCTGACAATGGCATACTTCAACAAGGCTATGCCACTCTCTGTGAGTCTATGGGGGCCTTTGTTTTCAACCACCATAGCAGTTCTCTGACTTTTGAACAGAATATTCTAATTTCCCTGGTTTCATTCATTTCTCTACTAGACTATTTGAGGAAGGAAAAAATAATTAAGCTTTACTTCTGGGTTCTCTGGGTTCCCACCCTTGAAAGTGTGTATAAGGTGAGAAAGGTAGGGGAGTTCTGTCATCCATATGAACAGATTCTGGATTCTAAGAAACCAAAACAAAACCTTATAAATAAAACCTTATAAATAAAAGTTCAATAAATCAATGCTGAAAATCACAAACAATTCCCCTAATAGGGGTTTAAAATCTTCCTGAATAGTCTTAGCATTCCTATATAAAGGTTTTCCTTTTTTTAAAGAAGAAAGGCAATGGAGAGATGTAAATTTTCAACTGGTAAATTACACAGAGGCTTTCCAACTGGGGGTGGCATTTAATTGGCATTGTACACAGATATCATGACCTATGATGCATCTCATTCCTCCTGAAATGTTTCCTCTCTGAAGCTGAGCCAGACTTTCATGGCCCACAGCTGTGTAACTGCTGATGTTCAGATTGCCTTGGCTTCAGTTGACTCTCTGAACACTGTAAGTCTTCCCTCCTGTCAGAGAGAGCTTGTTAACTCTATTAGCAAAATAAACCTAGTACTGCCTCTGGGTAAGTCAATGAGCCAGATGTCCAGGTAGGGAATTTTTCCTGAGGATAAAGTCTGAGGCATTGCCAGATGAGGACATCATACCACCCTCACCCAGTGCTTAGAGGGCTGTAATGGGGAAAAAATGATTTAAAAGATTAAAATACAAAAAAAATGCTTTGAAATTACTACAGAGTAATATGTTATTCAGATTTGTATAGATATATTTATAAGCTTGGGGTTCTGCTAAAGGTCATCAACGTTGTCTTCATTTACTGTCATAGTCTAACTCATTCCAGCATTCTAAGTAGGATGCAGATTATAGATAACATATATTAGAGGAACTAAAAATGCTGCCTCTGATACAGAACTTAAAGAAGGATCCTGATATGTGGTGACTGAGATGGGAAATGGAAAGACCTTGACTTTCTAAGAAGATGCAGGATGACAGAGGGAAGGGGAGATTCATTTTGCTGGAGCACTGGGCAAGAGGGAAACAAGAGAAATTGAATAAGATTTTATGTTTTCATAGTCTGTGGTGACAAGAAATTTGAAGTGAGGACAATAGAAACCAAAGATTTGTTTAACTTTTCACTTAAAAAATTATAATTCTATAAGACTGGAGAGTTGGCTCAGTGGTTGAAAGAATTTGTTCTTGAAAAGGACCAGAGCTTTATTCCCAGCATCCACATGGAGGCTCCTCACCTCCTTGGATAATAGGCATGTTTCTGAAATCGTGTGCATGTGGTACACAAACATACGTGTATGCAAAACATTCATGCACACAAAATAATAAGATAATTTAAACAATTATAATTCTAGCCATGGAAATGAAAAGGTATTCAGTGTTTAGTGGGATAGATTGTGACAAATGCCTGCCCCCAGTTAACCCTGGTTGAGATGAGGAATATTTTCATCCTTTTAGAATGTTCCCATGTGTTCATTCAATATCCACTTCTATCCTCTAGCAGAGATAACTTCTGAATTTTGCTCTCATAGATAAGTTTTCTATTCTTGAACTTTATAAAAATGCAATTGCACAATATGTCATGTGTCTGGCTTCCTTCACTCAACATATTTTTGAGTTTCTGCCATGTTAAATTATTTGAAAAAGGGAAAATAGTATGATTCAACTATTCTTTGAATAATTAACCTATAATATATAGAAGCATCTGAAAATTTCAGAAGCATATTTCAGGGACGTGAGATTTGTAGAGATGTGTAAAGGAATTATATTTAAATGACGACTTAGGCAAGAACACAAAGACAGGAAACAAAAGGCAGATTTCAAAGGTTAAAATATTTCTAAGGCTAAAATTCACACAAAAATGCAAAGGTCTAAGAACAGCCAAAAAATCTTGCAAAGGAAGAACAAAACTAAACATTTAGTACCAAGCTGTGGTAAACAAGACAGCAATACTCATATGAATATAGACATGTAGATCAATGAAACAAACAAACATTGAGGAATAATCATATTGTGGTTACTGATTTTCAGCAATGAAACCAAGACAACTCAATAAATAAAGTCTTTTAACAATGTTAGAATAAATGATGCTAATTGAAAAAAGAAAAATAATATCACATACAAACATTAACTCGATGCAGATCATAGACATACATTTTTTTTTCTATCAGGAAAAAGTGTGCATTAGAGAGTGGTTTGTTAAATATAATACCATGAGCATAAAAGACAAAAGAAAAATACTTCAAACTGGCTCCATCACAAGCAAAAACTTTGATCTTTCAAAATACACCACTGTCTTTAGTCTACTTTCTAATGCTATCATTGAGCAAAACAGCTTTGATCATTATAAACAAAATGAGATTTACTTAACTAATGGTTCTGGAGACCAAAGAGTCTAAGACCTAGCATCTGGTAAAACCCTTATATCGTAACTGGTAGACAATGCCAGATTGAGGAGACACAACAACTGTGAAGGAAGGAAAGCCATTCCCAACCACATTAGTTACTTTCCTCATTGTCATGTGTCAACCTACAAGAGCACTTAAGGCCCATAGTTGTCAGGTACAGTCTATCAGTCAGGGAAGGCATAGTATCAGTATTATGAAGCAGCTGGCCCTATTACATCCACAGTTAAGAAGCAAAGAGTGAGGAGTTTGATGCTTAGCTTACTTTCTCCTTTTCACTCTGAAACCCCAACTGATAGAACGGTACTGCAGACATTCAGGATGGTTCATCCCTCTTCATTCAGCCTAATATAGAAGCTTCCTCACAGACATAGCTGAGCTTTTTCTCCTAAGTAATTATTCTATATCCTGTCAAGTTGACAATCAATATTAAATATCACACCATATCCACTTCAAATCAGTTAAGATACTCGGAAGGGCAGATTCTTCATATCCTTATCACTTGCCCCAGGTACCTGCCCTAAGATATAATCAACACAAAATTTTAAAGATCAAGTTTCTAATGTAAAAAATTTGGGGAGCACATTCAAATCATAGCAGACATCAGAAAGTGAAAACAGGCAAACAAGGTGTCTCAATGAGTAAAGTCATTGCTACCAAGCAAATATACTATGCAAATAAATAGTTAGACTGTCATGAATTTATCCAATTGAGTTGAAAACACGTCACCATTAAAACACAAATGTTTATAGAAGCTTTACTCATAATGATCCCAAACTGGAAGGAACCCATATATCCTTCAGCAAATATCTGTCTTAGTTAGGTTTTCTAGTGCTGTGATAAAACACCACAACCAAAGCAACTTGTCGAGGAAAAGGTTTATTTGGCTATCATATCTCAAATCACAGTTCAGAGAAGTAAGCCAAGGCAGGAATTCAAAATGGGCAAGAAGCTAAAAGCAGGGTCTGATGCAGAGGCTGAGGAGAAGTGCTGCTTACTGGATACGAGCTCATTGATTGTATATCCTGTTTTTCTTACAGCACCAGAGACCACAAACTCAAAGATGGCACCATCCACAATAGACTGGTCCTTCACCCATCCATCCCTAATTAAGAAAATTTCATACAAGCTTGCCTACAGCCTGATCTCATTGAGGCATTTTCTTATTTGAAGTTCCTTCTTCTCAGTTGACTTTAGCCTGTGTCAAATTGATATAAAGCTATCTAGCTCAATGAGGCAGCCTTCCTATGCATATCCAGTAGTCTTTTTAGTAACATATTATGGACAAACAGGTGAGGGATATTCTGGAGATCCCTTTTATAAGGACACTGATCTCATTCATCAGGGCTCTGTTTCCATGGCTTCTCAAAGGTACCACCTCCTAACACCATCACCCTGAGGTTAGCATCTGAGTATATGAGACTTTTGAGGACACAAATATTCATAGAATAATACTAGGGAAATTGAACAAATCAGGGCACATTCATAATGGGATATTATTCAACTAATTTAAATACAGAACTTTCAAGCCACGAAAACATTAATATTCTCTTCCTTTTCTTTTTTATGTTGTGTTTGTTTATTTTGTTTTGCACTTTTGTCTTTTTATGACAGGGTCTCACTCAATGTCCCAGGCTAGACTTGAACTTTAAAATCCTTAGATGCAGCTACGTCCTAAATGCATAGTGCTAAATTAAAGAAACCAGATGGAAGAGGATATCTATATAATGTGACATTTTCAAAACGCAAAATTATAGAGAAAAAGCAGTCTACTTGTATTTCAGATTTTGAAGCAATCTCACAGACATGGACGAGGAAACAGGTGCTACCCTGATGCAACACCAGAATGAATGAAACTAGTACAACCAAGTCAATGGAAACAATATGTCAGCATCTCAACATACCACATACATGTAGGCTAACAGTACTATGCTGGTTACTTGTAACTTTCAGCCTGATACCCAGAATTGCCAGGGAAGAGGGTATTAATGAAGAATTATCCAGGTTGGCTCGTGGCTATGTCTGTAGGGGATTTAGAGAATTGTCAACTGAGGTATGAAGACCCAGTCTATTATAAGTGGTACCATTCCCTAGGCAAGAAATCCCGAACAGTACAACAGAAGAGAAAGCTATTTGAGAGCAAACAAGTAAGGGTGTGTGTATTCTTTCTTCCCTTTAGAGTGTAATAGGATGGGACTCGCTGCTTGAATCTCTGCCTTGCTTCAGCAAATGATGGACTTAACTAAGTAATTTAGTACTGCAAACCAATAAGTCCTATTCACTTCAAGGTTGATTTTTTTGTCACAGAATAAGGAACAAAAGTAGGACAAGTACTTGTTCTTCCCTATCAATGTTGCAGAATTGGACAGTTAAGAAAATGGTTGTGTGGCAGTAGGAGCTGGGTTTCCCACCAGTGATTAAATATTTACACATAATAATGGGAAAGAAACTGGAGTAATCCATATGCTAATGGATAAGAATTGAATACTTTAATATGAATTCATATTAAACCTAATGTAGATGCAGCTACTATGTTAGTTTGCCATTACTGAAATGAAATTCTTGAAAAATCAACTTAAAGGAAGGTGGTTTACTTTGGTTCATGAACCATCTATGATTCCCTGGCATGGTTACTTTTAGCCCCCCTAATGGGACAGTATATCATAAAAGTATAATAGAGGAATGATGTTCACCTTATGTTGGCCAAGAAGCAAAGGGAGAAAGACAAAGACAAGATCCCAGTATTTCCCTTCAAGGGGATGTCTCTAATGACCTACTTTCTGCGAGCTGATCCTATTCCCAAAATTTTCCATTAGCTTCCAATAGCACCCTCCCCTCAGGAGCAAGCTCTCAATTTGAGAACTTTCAAGGGGAGATGATTAAGGTTCAAATTATAACAGTTAAAGATAGGAATATGTATAGTTTGTATAAATCCATAGTTAATATACACTTATATTTTTAAATTACAAAAACAAAAATAGTCCAGATACCCAACAAAATGCACCCATGTTGCTTGAAGACATAATTGATTTCACGACTAGGGCAGGGAATATACAAGATGAGCCTGGACCATCTTATAGTTCCAGAAAGTGAGGATGTGCTGAACCCACAAAACATCATAAGGAAAATATGTCAAAGGTATGTAGGAGCCAAGTGAAATAACTCCCAATGACCCAAATTAGAACAACATATAAAGGGAGAATGAAGTATAATTAGAATGAAATTCCAAATATTATTCAATGTAGATTTTAAGATAATTTATATATACACCATATCCTTTAGGAAGGGGGACACAATTCCCTCCTTCTCAAATGTATGCTCTTGTCTTGATTTCCTTCTAAAGGGTGCTTTAGGTGAGGGAAGGAGAGCCTCTTTACCATGGAAGAACCTGATAAAAATTTCTTAGTCAAGTAAGTAAGATCTTTATAACAGTACAGTACGTTGGTTAGTTTGTTTTTGTC
Source organism: Rattus norvegicus (assembly GCF_021556685.1). Taxonomy (NCBI): domain Eukaryota; kingdom Metazoa; phylum Chordata; class Mammalia; order Rodentia; family Muridae; genus Rattus; species Rattus norvegicus. The sequence continues at coordinate 67,775,870 of NC_141539.1, read as the reverse complement.
AGTTTGGCACAAGCAAGATTTATCTGGAAAAAGTCATTGTAGAGTTATATGGAAAGAAGAAATCTAGTTGAAAAACTGCCTCCATCAGATTGACTATAGGCAAGTCTACAGAGAATTTGAAGATCATGAAGAAGGGTCCGGACCACTCAGAGCCATCACTCAGCAGGTGGTCCTGGGGGTTCTAAGAAAGCAGACTGAAGAAGCCAGGAGGAGCAATCGGGTGAGCAGCATTCTCCCATTGCCTCTGCTTCTGCTTCCAGGTGGCTGTCTTGAATTCTTGCCCTGACTTCCCTCAGCTAAGAGCTATGATGTGGAAGCGTAAGATCTCTCCTAAGTTATTTTTGTTCATGGTGTTTATCACAACAGTAGAAGGTAAACTTAGAAAAGTGGCCATGGTGCCATTTATGTACATTCTTTCAAGTTAAAAAAGAAGTCCATTTTTAAGTGTGTGTGTGTGTGTGTGTGTGTGTGTGTGTGTGTGTGTGTGTGTGTGTGTGTGTGTACAAACACACTAGGTGAAAGTACACACTGAGGACAGTAGAGGTATTAAATCCTCTGGATCTGGAGTTCCAGCCACCTGAGTAAGTGCTGTGAATTCTGAATCCCTGGGTCATGTCTCTAGCTTCTGTCTGAATTCTTGATACATGATGAAAATAGCACTGTACTTCTAGAGTCTTCCTCTCCCAAACCCCCAACCCTAGTCTAGCCAAGAGAAAAACAACCAGCAAATCACACTAGAGAGATCCTCTACAAAATACCTAACTCTATGCCTTAGAAATGTCAAGACAATTATCACAAGCCAGAAAACTGAGAAAAGTTCAAAGACGTGAGGAGCCTAACGAGACATGACAATTTAATATACCATGATATAATCCTCCAACAGAAAGACAGAGGGCAAAAAAAACATAATAAAATCTGAATAAGGATAAAGTTTAGCTAATAGTGTCTCTATTGGTCCATCCTTTGTAATAAATGAATCTGACATATATAGGATGTTAATAAAATAGGATACTGGGTATATGTAGTGATGGTTAGATGTTTTAGCTAAAGCACCCACTTCTAAAGCAATCACTCGAGCTTTTTAATGAGTTAATTGATGTCTAGTTTAAGCACTAATTACTAAGTTCTATAACCTTATGCAACAACTCTACTTCATAAGCAATATGAAGTTGGATTTGGAGGATTTGTTGGAATTTTTCATATTTAACATTCTTTCTTATTTAACTAAAAGAAATTTGTATTCTTCGCCCACTGCAGAATCACTTAAAAGAAGGATTATGTGTTGCAAGATGAACGTGGTAGAATAGTCATCACAAGGCTTATTCACATACAAGGTGTCACATATTCACTTGTCCAAAATAGTTTGAAATGAGAGAAATGTAGGGAAGCCACATATTTCCACTGCTGAATGACAGCATGAACAGGAGAGGAGCCTTTGGCAATCAACAGCTGCTGGGAAGGAAGAGTCAGTTTTCTTTAAGGATGCAAGCCCTGATACATTGCCCAAACTCGAGAGGATGACACCTCACCAAAGAGTATTTGAGTGCTTCAAACTGGCCTTGACAGGAGGAAGGGGCATGAACAGGGAGATGGAGAAGGAGACGGAGAGGGGTAGGGAGGGAGAAAACAAAAAGTTGAGTGGGTAGGGAGGAGTTATATCTGGGAAGAATTGAAGGAAGAAGTGAATAACAAAATTATATTGTATGGTATTTTCAAAGCATTGCTCAAATTTTACTTTAAAAAAAGGAAATTACCTCACAAAACCATATAATTCTAGTCTGTCAGTGTTAAGCAATTGCACAAAATGATGTAAATACTGAACACTACATAGGGCAGAAGTTGAATATCTTCTTGAGTCTTGAAGAACCTTACAGTGTCTTCACATTCCTATATAAGTTGAGTGTACCTTTTTATGAAATGACAGCAGTAATTCAAATTTTGGATTTGTTTTTGGACTTTTGGAACATTGCATATACATAATGAGTTATCTTGAGCAATTGAATTCAGTTCAAACTACAGAACTGTTTGCATCACCTTTCCAGCAGAGTTATATAAACACACATTTGTGCATTCCAGATAGTGCACCTACAACAGGTCAAATGATTCGACCCAAGTCTGAGTTGGTGAACCAATGATTTTACTAGGTAACACAGAGAAGCACAGAGAAGCTTATAGTCTCATGCAGACTCAAAGGCATCTGCATCCCTACACAGCTGAAACAGGACAAAACATGAAGAATGCTTTCTCTGGAGCAACCTGAACAGCTTGCAGGGAGCTCTCCTGGAGAGCCTGTACTTCCTGAGGAATTGCTCACCACACATCCTTAAACTTGGGAAATAGGATGTCTTGTGGGTTTTGAAGCCTTAAAGAGCTTCCTAAGCCTTGTAAGTTTCTGCAGCTTCCTGGGTCTTACAAGCCTCCCTCTGGGAGGGAGTGTTTCAATTTGGAGGAATCAAGTATACAATACCACTTTGCATGCTTGACCTGAAGGTAATTTTTTCTTTTTTTCTTTTCAATCATTTTGTGTAAGAATTTAAGTTTTACATTGCCGGATTTCCTTCCCACTTGTATTGTGTCTATACTCATAAAGTTTTGGGTTTTTGGATCGTTTCTAGTTTCTGATTTTTGGATTATACAGTTTGACAAAAACACAGCAGTCCTTATTAGAGCCTGCCTCTTTTCCATGCAGAGGGGCTAATGGGTTGATTATTTTTATCTTGATCATCACCAGGTTTTTGACACTCCGCCTAGATCCCATGGAGGTATATTTAGCACTGGTGCTTCCTGCCAGTGCCTAGGCCATTTGGACCCACACTGTCACACACCCCTCACAACTGCTGAACATCTAACCTAAGCCTGGAAATGAAAAATTAGTTTCTAATCACAGAGGTATGGGCGAATATTTTAAAATGTAAATTAGCTTATAGAATGAAGACTTTTAAACCTTGTCAAAAAGCTATCTGACTTGCTAAGTACACACATGTTGTCTCCTCTCTCTCTCTCTCTCTCTCTCTCTCTCTCTCTCTCTCTCTCTCTCTGTCTCTGAAATGAAGTTAAAAATATTCTCCATTAAGAAAGAGAAAAGATTTTGAGGGAACAGATGAGCACTAAGTACTTTAAATGTCCCTCTCCAGATCACACATATGTGTGTGTATGTTTGGTTTGTAACAGCAGGGACCCTGTTAATGTGACCAGATGTATATTTAACTCCAATGTTGCTATGGAATCCTTTTCTCTCTAAAAGTTAAATTTCTCCATCTGTTTTAGTGACTTTGTATTCATTGTAGTGCCAAGGGCCAGCTGATCTAACAGACATGCTACTGAACAGATTCTTCAAAACAGGAAAAAAAAACCCACAAAGGCCAAACTAGTGAGAAATAGAACAAATAGCAAGAGAAACCACAGGTTTTGTGTACTCTCAAAAAGGTACATATTTGTGGGTAAAATGGAAGGAACTTGGATCCAAGTTACACTTTCATATAACTTAACACATAATCTTCTCATGAGCTATTTAGAAATGTTGCAAAAACCAGATACTAAATTGCAATATAATCAACTAAACCCCTCAAAACAATCACTGAGTGGCAATATAATCAATCACTCATCTGGAGTAGACTAAGAACGTCAGGTGATAGAAAACGTTCTATGTATGTGCTTAAGACTCCCACTGTATAACCTCACTGTTCCCAAAAACAATTACATGGATATGAAGGATACATTATTTTGTTGAGAGTGACTGAATAAATATAAGGATGCTATCAAAACTTTCTAGGAGAAGAAATTAGTAATACCGCGCCATCTCTTACAAGCAACAAGCACACTTCCCAATAGCCAAACGTGTCGCTCATCCGTGCATATTTTCTTCATAGTATAACAGATAAGCATCATCACGTGCTCCAAAGTAACAGCAAAAGCAGAGGATAAAAAAATCTCAACACTTGCTCTATTTCTGCAATGCATCTTCCCACATTGAATACACGAGTTACAGCTTTAAAAAAAGTGGTTAATTTTAAACTCAGCCAAGATGGCAGCACACCCCCACTTCCAGGCTTAAAATAACACATCTTTCAGAGCTCCATCTTCACACCTTACGGAATTCATATATGCATGCGATCATGCTAATGATATTCCTCCAGCCAGGTTTTGCGTACATCGTACATCTGCCACCAAAGATTTGCTTTTTTTTTTTAAATGCATGGAAATTGAAATTCCTTAGAGAAAGAAGTGAGAGAGGTCTATTGCAGATGATAGACTGGAGTGAGATAGAACAAGAAAAATGACTTTCTCTGTCCCTTAGAAACATTATGTTTTCAGATGAAAAACGAAAGGAAAATCTGAAGCAATAGTTACATCTCAGAGAATCTCAGTTGGGTGTCTCTAGCATAAATGAGAACAAGTGAACCTGGCTGGTATTGAAGCCCGGGCCTATGGGCCATAAAAGTGCTGAGTGTGGTGGAAAGAAGAAAATGGAGCAAGTCAAACTTGACCTAGAACTTCATTCCCTTGGGTATTTCATGGGATAAACACAATTTGTGGGTTTAGTTCTTCATCAGCAATCTGCTCCTTTGTTCATTCAGCAGGGGAGAGAAATGTCAAAAGGTTTTGGCCTCTCCCTCACTTTCTGTTTTATGGAGTATTAGTCCAGACTCTTAAAATTTCGGAATATAAATGGAACCATATTATTAGTGAATGAAGTAAGCTGAAACCTTTAAAAATTCCAAGAATATGGGGTGCTTTCTCTCTCCTTCCTTTCTTCCTCCCTCTTACCTCCCTCTTACCTATCTCTATATGTATCTCTTATAACCTTGTAATTAGAAGGGCAGCTAAGCCAGGCCAGGGGAGAAACTGACTATGACCTGACCCTTGCACCTCCTGCTTTGAGTGACCTAAGTGAGTAACAGTATCAGGATCCTGTGGTGATAAAATCTGAAGCAAAAGGTCTATGTAGGTCCTAACACTGAGTCCTGATCCCCCTGATCCCGGCCCAGTTTACTAGAGACTTCTGCCTTGTTTTATATGCACAAGCACAGCTTTAAGGCACAGAGTAGATGTTGTTTATCACAGCCTTTCTGTTTCTGCGTCTGAGACACAAGCAGGATATCCTTTAGAGTTTCACAAGAAGAGAGATGGATGTGCTGAATTACTATCAGACATTCCTGCAGATGCTACTCTATTTCCTTATAAACAAAGGACAACAACCCTTCCTAAAAATGACATATGTAATCCACTGGCTAAAGGTCCCTTGGACAGCCAGGGAGCAGTGTAGGTGTCATAGAACTAAAGGGGCACTAACATGAACATCTTCAGGGCTATCCTGAAGGAGATGATTCGTTACAAATTCAAAAGATCTTAGTACTTTGAAAGTGCCAAGTTTGAAACTAGTGCTCAAAGCTGGCCAGACATCTCAGTTTTAAAATGCTTGTTGGGCAAGCACAAGAACCTGAGTTTGATCCCTAGAGCCTACTTTTAAAAGCCATGTATGGTGACACACACTTGGGTAAGATGGAGACAGGAGGATCCTTGTTAATCTCTTGTAAATGTTAAAGAATGGAAAAGTAACAAAATTTACAGTTGCTAAGAATTTAGTACCATACTAGCAAATCGCATGCTAAACAGGCAAAGGATCTGTTTAATATGTAACTTTTTTTTTTATGCAACACAAAAAGTAGGACAAAAACAGTTTAAAGCTAAAAGTAATTAGCATGCCTCTGGATTTGAGGTGCTTGATAACCTACTAAATATTGTGTAATGGGATGTTTAAGGATGTTTTAATGGGAAATACCATGGCAGTCATACTTACTGGTCCTAAATATGGGATATGTATGGTAATTTGAATAATAATGGCCTCCATAGACTCATATGCTTGAATAGATGATCACCAGTTGGTTGAACTGATTGAGAAGGATTAGGAGGTATGTCCTTATTGGAGGAGGTGTGTCACTGGGACCAGGTTTGAGTCAAAACACTTATGTCATTACCAGTATGTTCTCCTCACTCCGGATTGCATTTAAGATGCGAGCTCTCTGCTACTATGCCTTTTGCTCTACCATCATGGGCTCTAACCCTCTGGAACCATAATCCCAATGATATGTTTATTTTTTATAACTTGCTTCAATCACAATGTTCTATAACATCATTAAAAAAGTAACTAACGTATAAATTGGTATCAGGGAGTGGGATATTGCTGTGACATCCCCATCCATGTGGTTGTTTGGTTGTTTGTTTTAAAAAACTAAGGAAGACTTTAGCATTCGGGCTAGAAAAGTAGTTAAATGCTGTAAGTAGAGTTTAGTGGGCTATCATAGAAGGATCAAGGAAGTTAGCTGGCAAAGAGCTAGGCAGGCTGTTGAGGCTTCCCTTCAGAGGTTTCAGAGCAAAACAATATTAAGAACTGGGCTAGACACCATTCTTGTGATAACTCAACAAACAATGTGGCTAACTTTGGCCCTTATCCTAAGAATGTTCCTGAGACTAAGTTTCTGGGTTCCCAAGCCAGATGAGGTAGAGTATTGCCCACACCCCAGATATCTCTCATAGAGCATTGTAGGAATGGAGGTGCTCCCCACCCAAATAAGGTTTGGGCCTACTCACCTCCATAAAGACAAAGGCCACATCATCATAAAGCCAGTTAAATTTCTGTTTCACTGCCAGGAACTGGTTTCCCAGAAATCATGTGAGAGCAGTCTGCTGATATACCTGACATGTCTAGAATGTTCCTGCCCCAACTACAGTACTTCCTCCCTTGTCCTTTTCCCTCCTCTTACCCCTGACTCAAGCTATAAAAGATAGCACCACTATTACAATAAATGACCTGTCCTCTGAAACAGTCTTCTAGGGTCTGTTCATACCTGTCACTGCTATACTGACCACCATCTAAGACACTGTTCCCCTAGCTCCTCAGCATCAAAAATGGACTAAATTCCTTGGGAGAAGAAATTTCAAGATAGCCTAGTATTGACTTTATCATATGATTAGTCATAATCATTCTTATGCTGTTCTATAATGAAAAAAAGCAAGTGGAGCTATGATGGTGTGTGTGTGCTTGGTACAGGGAGGTGTGGCCTTGTTGAAGAAGGTGTGTCATTGTGGAAATGGGCTTTAATACCTTTGTCCTAGCTGCCTGGAAGCCAGTCTTCCCCTAGTGGCCTTCACATGAAAATGCAGAACTCTTTGCTCCTCTTGTACCGTATCTGCCTTGATGATAATAGACTGAACTTCTGAAGCTGTAAGCCAACGCAAATCAAATATTATCTTTATAAGAGTTGCCTTGGGGGCTGGAGAGATGGCTCAGCAGTTAAGAGCACTGACTGCTCTTTCAGAGGTCCTGAGTTCAAATCCCAGCAACCACATGGTGGCTCACAACTATCTGTAATGTGATTTGATGCCCTCTTCTGGTGTGTCTGAAGACAGCTACAGTGTATTCATATATAATTAATAAATAAATAAATAAATAAATAAATAAATAAATAAATATTTTTAAAAAAAGAGTTGCCTTGGTCATGGTGTCTATTCACAGCAGTAAAATCAAAACCGAACTAAGATGGGGCCAAAAAAAAGTTCATTTTGAAGAGAAAAGGAGCACCAGAAAATTTAATTTTGGAGACCAAGCCTGTGCTGAGAGAAAGAGATTAAGGAGAGACCTCATCTGGCAAGACCACAGCCAGTTACATTTGGAACTTGCAAAAAGAAAAGACCTAAGAAATTTTCTGTTCCAAAAAAGCAACATCAAACCTGCAAACGTGATCCAAGGGAAGTGATGTCTACCCCAAGTGAGTATATACAAGTATATAGTATGTATAAAGGTACTGGCTTCAGAGTCATTAAAGATAAATCTGTAGACGTATTATGGGATGCTCCTCCATAGTAACTGAGAACTGCTAGGGCCAGGCATGTATTGAGGAGGGAGGGGTCCCAGCATGGAAACCCTGAGAGGTCATTGTGTGAAGCTGTAAAGGTGAAGCATGGGTTGCATTGGAGATGTCCAATATCTTGGAGATGCATTTTGATATAGTGAGATATCAATTCTTCTTGGCAAATACGTGTGTGAACATGTGAGAGAAAGTGTTGGGACTGAACTCAGGACTTCATACATGCTAGGCAACTGCTCTACCACTCCCTCAATCTAGAGACAAATGTACTTTTAACTGACTCTCTTATTAAAGAAAGGTACAAAAAGATAGTGAAAAGCAGAAGCAGAGCTAGCTAACACAATTGAGAAGCAAAACACTCAACCCAGAAAATCAGAAAACTTCCACACAGCCATTTTTAACTAAAGCGGAGCTCTCGTGCTTTACCAAGAATGTTAGTAAAAAAGGAAAATCTCCTACCAACATAAACTAATGCTTACTATCTAAATGCTATTCTAAAACAAAGGAAAACAAAACAAAACCAAAGCAGGGGTTAAAAATCCCAGTGATTAGACACTGGAGTATAAAGATGGACGAAACTCACTGTTGGAACAGGTCTATACAGGGCTGAGGACATTTCTTCAAAGAAGACATACAAATGGTCAGACAAGGTACAAAAAAAAAATGCCCAGTATCACCTTCTACAGGAAATATTTTCTCGATGACACCCCACTTACATTCAGTAAAAGTTAGCATCATATCTTTGTGGGAAGTAACCAAGAGTAATTGTAACCCAGCAAGGCATACTTTGTCTGCTATAGTTTGGTACAGGGTATCACGTCAGTGATCAGACCACTGTGTAAGAAGATCTAATACAAATTCCCTAGGTGTCTAGTGCCGTGACACCTGAAGCATGAAGCTGGCAGTACCTGAGTTTGTGATCATCTCGTCAGAGAGAACAGAAGCATCTGACTTTATTATTGAGTTCTCTCTCTTAATAAAGCTTGTATCTAGGGCTGGAGAGATGGTTCAGTGGTTAAAAGCTTTTGCTGCTCTAGCGAAGGACCCACCACATACCTGGAAGTTTACAGTCACCTGTGATTAAAGTTCGAGGGTATCCAACGCCTTCTACCTGCCTCCATGGGTTTTGAGCATCAAGGATACACTTAGTATACATAAATACACACATACACACATACATACATACATACATACATACATACATACATACATACATGCAAGCAAAATACTCATATACCTACAAAAATAATCCTTAACAATGATAAAGCTTGCTTCTGAATTTGCTCAGATTAGAGTAGATGTTTAAGATACGTAGGAAGACAATGAATGTAACTGTCAAGCTATGAGAGGGAAAGAACACAGATGAGTGAGAGAGATGCTTTTCCCCACATTTCCAGAGTCAGCCTTGGACCGCTGGGCTCAAATAATCCTTCTGTCTCAGATCTCCAAGTGTCTGGGAATATAAGCATATACCAGTGAAAATTCCGTTCAATGAATATTTATTGGAATTTATTCTGGGTTGCCACATGCAAGGGATAAGTGGATGACACAAGTTCCTTGCTCTGAGTGCACATGGATTTAAATGCAAAACAAGCCCTTGTGCAAAGAGAGATCACGTGGTGAACCCTGCCAGGTCAGAAACATAAGGCAGTGTGGCCTAACCTTATGGACATCAGCTAGGAAGACTCTAACAGTGTCTGTGGGCTCTTAAGATGGTGCAAATGAGTGTCTGCTGAGTGCCCTCTCAAGCAGACAATGCTGTCTTGTCTCCTCCTTATCATCAAGAGTGAAAACTCTTCAGCTTTGAATATAGAATGTTTATTAAAAATCTAGGCTTAGAGTGTTATAGATGTTAGGAATTAACCATATTCATAACACAAAGATATTTTTTTAAAAAAAAGCTGCAGGAAGCCTGAACAAATCGCTCAGACTCTCTATTTTGGTTAAGTTTAACTTATTTCCAGGATAGATCAAACCAGTTCTTGATTGTGACAAAGGAGCAACTTGTCAGTACACATCTTAGGCCACTTCCTAATGTACCACAAGGGTGGTGACTTTAATCTCCTGCACACTGAAGTACATGGCACATTGAAGAAGCCCAGTATCTGAGTGTTAGATGAAAGAATGAATAGTTGATTATGTAAAACACCCTTCTCCCCGCCCCCCACTTAAATAATTAATATCTAATTTGAATGCATTTTAAAGAAGGACTTATTACAATGTCTTTGAATAATCAGGGAAGGCATCCTTCTAGGACATGGATAACACTGAAGGTTTCCTGTAGTTAAATGTTGGCATATTCGATTCTCTCGGGCCACGGCTTTAAATCCTACTTTGAATACACTCATTACGTCACCACTTTCCTTTGTTCCAGCTTAAAGGCATCCCTTAAAGAAAAAGGTGCGAGAGATAAACAAAGCAGCAGCTGTCCCAGCCCTCTCTGCAGACATTTCACACTTGCTAATCACACTACAGCCTGTTTGAGGCCTTTGTGGGTCTCCTGTCTGTTGTACAGAGTACACAAATCAGCTAACCGCAGAAATGGTGGTAAACAGAGTCCCTATCCCACTGCCCACTAGACAAGCTTTTCTACTGCTTTTGATAGGCAAGTAATGCTTACAGACTATTACTTACCCAAATTTCTGTGGAGGAAATTACACGAACTTAATTGTTATGAGAAAGAGATAAAAGGAGGAAAAAATACCGTTGCAGATGCTAGGGAAGCCTGGGAATATTTAGATTGCTGATATTAAGCAAATACATAGCAGATGGCTATTCCTGTTTAATGATGAATCTCTCTTGCCCCTAACTCTCCTGCAGTCACTGTCTGAGGTGCATGTCTGTCTGTCAGTGCTAGGACATCTGAGGTCCACGTCTCACCTAGGCACAGAGTACCATTTCCATGGGAAGTTGTTTCAGCCTTGGATAGACTAGGGAAGGGCTTTTAAGTCTCTGAACCTTTCCATTCAAGAGGTAGCATGTGACACTAACTTATTCAAGTGAATATCTGACTAGAATTAAAAATCTGAGCCACTGGAGGACTGCAGTCGGGATGTAAAGTTAATAAATAAATAATAGATAATTTCTGACTGAGTAAGTTAACTAGAGACACAGAAAAGATTGGGCTCACACCTTCATCGATTGTCACCCTAACCAGGTTACAATGCAGGATAGCACTGTCTTCTCCTCCTTCCTTCTTCCCAGAGTGCATTGCTCCTACCTATATGTCCAAGTCCTGTAACCATGTCCTCGATTAACCTGTAAGCACCGTGTTCTTCTGGTGGACTTACAGTGCATTGTTGTTCTCTGAATTTAGTTAAGGCTGATTTCACTATGTGCAGGATGAGTATGGACTGGTGTCCTAGAAAAGGGAGAATAGCAGCTCCAGATGGAAAAGAGAAATGATCTAATGATCACTTTAAAACCTACCAAGTCGCACAAATAAACTATGCTAGCGATTACCTGTCCTAGTATTCTTTTACTTTTGTTTCAGGAAGGCCTTAACTAAAGATAAATATTCGGCAAGGCCAGTACTAAGAAGCCATCAAAACTCGTTTTTGTCCTTCTATTCTTCCTTCCTTCCTTCCATTTTGGAGACAAGATCACACTGTGTAGCCCAGGCTGGCCAAGATCTCATAGTCATTTTTTTAGGATTACAGGTGTGCACCCCTTAGCCCCACTTGCATTATGTCTTAAACACTAGTAAAAGTGCATAGTTATACAGAAGGTACTGTTGAGCAATTTATAAAATGACAGCTGCAGAATCCCACAAATACAAGCTTATGTGTTTTCTCACAAGCATTCTCAGTGGTGTTGAAAACAGACCTTCAACACAATAGACAGAATATATCTGCATATTGTATTCTCAAACCATAATTTAAGGTTCAGGATATTTGAAGCCGGGGGGGGGGGGAAGCCACTTAGCAAGCAGAATGAGTCCCAGACAGCTGTAACACTTTCACATTTGGGAACCTGGTTTACAGTTTGTGAATAAAAAGACATATGAAAAGAATAATTAAAAGATGTCATCGCAAGTGTCAGCAAATCTCACTATGAATACTTTCAACAAGAACTCGGCATTTCCTTCGGGATATTATTAAAGGGAGGCTAGACAGTGCCAGTTAAGGGCAAGAAAGATCGAATTTAAAAGATAGAGCCAACATTTCAGAGAGTAAAGCAATCCCAGGAGTCTACAGTATTATCACAGTCTTGCCATTATTCCTAGAGACTTGTAAGTCAGAAAAGCCCTGGTAATGTAGAAAAGTAACGCCCCTCCGTTCACACACAGCAAGCCTGCTCTGCTTTCTCACTGCATGCTGAACATTGAAGTGGTGCTGTCTCCAACACTGCTGAAAATGCAGGGGATTTCACTCACCTCTTCTCTCCCCAGCAACAAAGCACATTCCACACTCTGAAGGCAGACTAAACCCCTAACCATTCCCAACACAAGCGCAAGACACATGCTGATGAAGGGCCGCAGAGCTGTGCGCAGTTAAGAAGGAGATACCAGAGGGTCAGCATGCAAGGAAAATTGCCATTCAAAAAAAAAAAGCAAACCCAAACTTATATTTTGTTTCGTTTTGTTTCTGTTTTATTGCTAATGGAGTCTGGAGTTGGTTAATAGTGTCTGGGAAGGTGGAAGTGTGGGACAAAGTATGACAGTCCCAAGCTGGATGCCCAAAGGCTACCTCTTTGATGAAATCAAAGGCCATCCTACTAAGGGAAAGCAAAAAAAACTTCCTCCTGACTTTGATGTTGAAAGAAGAATGAAACGAACATCTCTCCAACAATATCTAATCAGCAGGAGTCATACTCACCCTTAGGTCTAGATTTACACTTTTCCAAGATCTCAACACACACACACACACACACACACACACACACACACACACACACACACACAAGTGGGGGGGTGGAGAGGAAGAAGGACAGAGACACAGAGAGATCACTAGACATATAATACACTACGAATTGTACAATTAAGAATTCAAAAAATTAAAAAAAAACCATTTCTGATAGCCAGACAAGTCAGTTTGATGAACAAAGAGGAAGAATGTGAGTGAGGAAGGATGCAATTGGAGAGAGGGATTGAAAATGGCAGTACTGTTAAAGATTGGAGAAGAAGGAAGTCCTGTGGGAGAGGGGGGGTGGAGATGGCTGGACCAGCTAAGTTGACTCTGATGAGGAACAAAATGATCCTGAGTTGCGACAGGACCCCGAACTGTCATCACAGATGAAAAGACTAAGTGTTCTCAAATTGGTAGGGCCTCTCAAGCAAACTAAAATCTTCCTTGCTATAGGTCTGAGAACTCCCCTATATTAAATTCAAGCTATTAAAACCTCATAAATAGTGTTTGCAAACATCTCAGGGAACAAGCTAGCATGAAGAAAAAACCAGTAGAGATCGCTTCTCGGCCTTTTGGCTAAGATCAAGTGTAGAAAAAACCAGTAGAAACCACCAGACCTGAAAGCCCAGGGATTTGAGATGTTAATTGGCACCAGATACTTAAGTTAAACTGTCACCTCTAAATTGATTAAAATAAATATGGTAGTTAAAAAAAAATCACGGTGGAACTTACAATATTGTGTGGTTCAACAGAAAGAAGAAAATTCTAAAATATATCAAGAGTATGCCTCAATTATACTAATTATAGCAAGCCTGGAACAAAAACACCCTGTGATTCAACTTATGTAAGGTGCCCAAAGCAAGCAGATTCATAATGACAGAGACAGAAGGTGCGGTGTTGGATGCAAGGAGAGGAGTGGCTAATGAGCACACACAGTTCAGTTTTGAAAAGTAAGGAGATCTAGAAATTGGCTGCACAGTGATCAGCTGCACTTGCCACTGAGGTGCTGTAAACTTGAGATGCTTTAGATGGCCGACATTATCTTTTCTCACAATATAAGCACTTTAAGTCACAAATAGAAATGCACTACAGTTGTGATTAAGCAGCTCCAAGGGAAAACAAAGGGAACTTATGAAAACAAAGAAAATAAAATTGTTTAACTCTATGAAACAAATGTTAAAAGTCAAGATAAGCTTCCTATTAGATACGACCTACTTTTAAGAGCCAAGAACTGAAGAAGTCCCTCATGTTATAACACCAGAAAAACAATATAAAGAAAGCCATAGGAGAAAAACAAAAGAAGAAAGTTCAAATATGTCTAGTTAGAATTGCAAGAACTGAAGACAGCAAAGAACAAAAGGAGATGATGTTCAGAGGCGCGTTGGCTGAGATTTTACTAGAACTGACAAAAGAGGCAAATAGGTTCCCACTGGCATCACAGTGTACTCCAATGGGGGTATAGAATAAGAAACATGTGAATATATTTTCTAAAGAAAAGAAAAAAGAAAAACTCTACAGACTTCTAAGAAGGTCGTGTGGAAAAGACCTCTAATGGAAAGTGCCTTATTAAGGCAGCCAGAGAGTAAAGAGGCAATTAGAACAAAGTAGCAGTTAAGTTCCCAAGGACATCATCTTCACATGTCTCTGACACACTCCTGCTTTGACCACATGCGCACTGGCACAAACAGTTTGAAAATGAGCCATTTATCGGAGCGTGCTCAGAACCTGCAATTAAATTCCATTAAATGTAAAACAGTAGGAATAAGCTTTTAGATGCCTGCAACAAGAGACACAGAGCATTTAAAGATGCATCGTCTAGAATCACACTTGATGAATAACTCGGAGGGGTACAGTTTATAGTATATACTTAAAATAGAACACTGTTATTATGGATTAAAAAATCGCCTTGAATAAATCTCATGAATATAAGGTTAAGTAAATATCCATATAATATTAATCATATTAGATTCAACGTTTTGTAAGAAGATTAAAGGGAGTTTAGAGAAAGGGAAGTGGGTCATAGAATAAAATGCAAGCAAGGCAAAATGTTACCTTGCCTATGTTGTCTGTTTTTAAAAATCCTTTTTACTTTATATGTATACTATACATATTATTTTCAAAAATAGTAGTTAACACTTTACCACTTGATACTCGATAGTTGGCTGTCATATCTTGTTTTGCATACAGAGAACTTCAGCAAAGGCAGTAAGTAACTTCTCCAAAGTTCCAGGGCAGCAAATGGTGCACCCAAGGTCAGAGACTATGTTTCTGGATAGAAACACACTCTCCTCTTTCTTGTATATATACAATATTTCATTGTTAAAAAAAAAGAAAGAAAAAAAAGTTAAAAAGAAAAAACTCACCATTAATATTGATGGACCCACTATCATCAAACAATCTGAAAAAAGATACATACATATACACACATATACATATATATACACATATACACACATACATGCACTTTGATATGAGAAATAAAGTTAATTTTTTGCATGTGTTCTTCATTTTTTTCCCAACTTGTTTGTGATGAGCAGGTACAACTTTAGCATGCGGGAAGGAAAATTAACACTATTTAAAAATACTCCTGCTCTTGAACATTTTTATAGCATACACTAGTCACTTGGTAAATTGCAGAGGAAGTCTAATTACATCTTGCCTGAAAGATCAAAGACAGTTATAAGTGTTACCAAGTTCCAAAGGAGTACTTTGTATCCAGCACCAAGCTGGGAAATACTTGGTTCTCACTGGCCTCACTTCAGGGCAATGACACCCACACTGGAGGACAGAAAGCACCTTAGGTCCCTTTGTCCTCATAACTCAGATGAGTCAGGAGACACACACAGGGAACTCTAGCCAGCAGTCAGAAAATGGCCTAAATAAGGCTGCCTAAGTAGCACCTTTAGAAAGTGGGTCTCAGAAGGCAGTGCCTTGCTCCTTTTGAAGAGTAGAACCCCCTGAAGGGAATAGGAGAGCTGCTAATTATTCAGTGCTGAACCTGCAAGGCAATCCAGGCTGTACCTTTTCATTCCCAGAGCAGTGGAAAGGGATGCATTTCTAGAAAGCAGTGGAGAAACAGTCTATGAACTGATATGGCAAACTTAGGTAGCATCGTAAGAGTCAAACATAATGACTATGGCCACCTTAAGGAAAACACCAGGTAGCTGGGACTTTCCGTTATCAGAACCAGAGAGTTTCCAAAGAATTTAGAATAACACCCTGCTCCAGAAAATGAGCTAACCATGAAGAGGGCAGGGCCCTTTGCAGTTCCCCATCCGCATGCCAAAGATATCTCTCCATTGAAGAATGTAAGGGTCAATGTGCATCATCAAGGACCAACTTATGCCGTTGCCAAAGGCTGTCCCCCACAAATGTATAAAAGTGTGTGCTTTTGCTACTCAGGGTCGCCTCTGTCCCAGTTATAGGGCCACCTCAGTGCGCTGGATCATTAAACCTCTTGATTGATTGAATCACTTTTCATCTCTGTGTTTTCGTGAGTGGGATCTCCCGGACATAGGGCTCATCCGGTCCTACAGCATTATCCAGTCCAGAATACACCAAAGAAAGGCCAACCCACAGAGACTCTGGTCAGTGCTCAGGCTTAAGCAAATCAGGAATGGCAGGCTTAAGGGTTAGCAACATTTTTTTTAAGAACGTGATATATCAAAATGAAAAATACATCAGTTTTTCAGAGGGAATTACTTCCAAATCACCCACTATCCGTTGTTATAAGACGGTGGAAGAACAGTGTGAAATCCAGAGTCCAATATCTGGAATCACCGCACTCTCCACCACTCCCTGTCCTGTGAATTAAAACAAATCATTAAACCGCTGTCTCCAAGCTTTGGCTTACAGTTTATAAAATAGACATAGTTACAGTGGCTGCACACACACACACACACACACACACACACACACACACACACACCACCTGTGCCTTCTCAGAGTTAGGAAAATCCCCCTTTCTGACTCAGGACCTTACCTATACAGTAATGAGGAATAGACCACAATTTGAATCCTGGCCTTTAATCCAAGTGCCTTTAATCCCAGCACTAGGGATGCAGAAGCAGGCAGGAATATCTCTGACTTTTAGGTCAGCCTGGTCTACAGAGGGAGTGCCAGGACTGCCAGAGCTACATAGAAAAATGAGAAACCCTGTTACCACTCCCCCCCCAAAAAAAGAAAAGAAAAGAAAAAAAGGAGAAAGAAAGAAAGAAAGAGAGAGAGAGAAAGAGAGAGAAAGAAAGAAAGGAAGGAAGGAAGGAAGGAAGGAAGAAAGAAAGAAAGAAAGAAAGAAAGAAAGAAAGAAAGAAAGAAAGAAAGAAAGGAAGGAAGAAAGAAAGAAAGAAACCAATTACAAAACAGTAGCTGGAAAGGGAAGTAATCAATGAACATTCATGAAAACAGCTAACGCGAAGTAAAGACAAAGCCTTAAGGGGGAAAAAAGTCTTTTCTTGCTGCTTAAAGTGAAAAATGAACAAGGGAAGAGGAAACAGTGGGAGAGGTTTGAGAGGGAAAGTAAGAAGTCAGAGGTTGGCTATAAATGACTGGAGGGACCACTAGAGACAGAGGCCCCATGCTAAGGACTGGACTAGCTTTCATCTTTAGCATTCCAGGGCAGTTGTTTGGTTCCTACAGTATAGATCTAACTGTTGGTTTCCTACTCAAAGACAAATGGGGAGTTTAAACAAAAGTCAACATCAAGCGCTTTAGAATATATGCCTTTTCAATGAAGTCGAGAGCTGGGGAAGTAAATTAGAGGTAGAGCACATGATCAGCAGGTGCAAGATCTCCCTACCAAATGGAAAAACAATAATGAAGTAATGAAGTACAGAGCCTTCCCTACTCCTCCTGGAGACATGGTTTCTCTGCATGGCCCTGGCTGTCCTGAAACTCAGTCTGCAGTTCAGGCTGGCCTTGAACTCAGAGATTCGCTGTCCCCTGCCTTCCAGGCTGGGATTAAAGGTGTGTGCTTAAGTTTTAATTCTGGGTTTCACTGAAGATTAAATGCAGCAAATGAACTTCTGAAAAATGAGATGGATGGTGCATCCAGTAAAATCACTCATCATGCAAGCCTGGTGGCCTGGATTTGAATCCTGAAACCCATGTTAGAAGCAGAATGCAGTAGTACCCACATCTGTAATTCAGTACACCTACAGGAAATGGGAGGCAGAAAGGAGAAATACCCAGAAGCTCCTAGGCTAGCTAGCCTATCATATGCATCATCTCAAAAACAAGGGGCAAAAGTAGGACCGACTCTTGAAAGTTGTCTGACCTCCATACTCACGCCATGATATGCATGTACTCCACAACACATACCACATACATACATTCATACATATATATATGTACACACACACACACACACACACACACACACACACACACACACACACACCCCATACACACATTCAAGGGTGAGTAAGCCTTAGGCGCCCCTGTGCCTGATGACTTGAATCTGATCCCCAGAACATACATGGCAAAAGGCTATAACCCATTCCATTGAGTCATCCCCTGACTTTCACACACATGTTGAGCATGTGCTCACAATCTTCCACATATGAATCCACACATATGTACAAACAAATAAATGCAACTTTTTTAAAAGAAAAGGCTGATTGATAGTCAAAAAAGTGTTGCAGTGCAAAAGCTGGGATGGAGGGAAGGAAGCATATCCTTGCGTGTTGGAAGATTTAAAAAATGACTTAGGGGGCTAGAGAGATGGCTCAGCGGTTAAGAGCACAAACTGTTCTTCCAGAGGTCCTGAGTTCAATTCCCAGCAACTACATGGTGGCTCGCAACCATCTGTAATGAAATCTGAGGCTGTCTTCTGGTGTGTCTAAAGACAGTGTACTCATGTATATAAAATGTATGTAAAATAAAAAAATCTTTAAAAAATGACTTAGACCAAATTTAAACTTTTAAAAGGTTGAAATTAACTACCATATCTCTGTCAAATCTCTCCAAGGTGAAAGGATTTGACGCTAAGATTTGAAGGCAGTAACAGAAGTAAAAATTACTCCTTCAACATCATAGCACAGAGGTTTCAACTGTACTAAGAGTACAGCATTTCCCCAACTTTAAAGTGTACACGAATCCCAAAATTCTTTTTAACATGCAGATTGATTCAGGAGTTTAAAGGTGGAGCTGGAAAGCTTAATTATTAAAAAGTTCCAGGTGAGATCCAGGCAGCGGGTGTGCAGACCACACTTCCAGGAAACATGTGTTGCTGTTCTGAGTGTTGTGTCTTCTAGAGAGGGCACATCCTCCAAGTTTTCTTATTCATCAGATATAAATTATCCTGATTTGGTTTTGATGACTTGTCACAAGCTAGAGTTATCTGGGAATAGGAACACCAATTTAGAAAATGCCTCCTTTAGATTGCCCATGTGGGAGGGCTCAGCCCACTATAGGCCCTGGTATCCCTGGGCAGGGGTTCCTGGAATTATACAAAAGTGAGCTAATGGTATCTTTCTTCCACTGGAAGGTTTTAGCTCCTTTGTCAAAGATCAAGTGACTATTCATAAGCAAATGGAATGAACTAGAAAGTATCATTCTGAGTGAGGTTACTCAATCACAGAAAAACACACTTGGCATGCACTCATTGATAAATGGTTATTAGCCAAAAAGCTCGAATTATCCAAGATGCAATCCACAGACTATAGGAAGCTCAAGAAGAAGGATGACCAAAATGCAGATGCTCCCACTCCTTCTTAAAAGAGGGGGGGGGAGTATCCATAGGAGGGGATATGGAAACAAAGTTTAGAGCAGCAACTCAAGGAATGGCCATTCAGAGCCTGACCCACATATGGCCCATATATATATACACAGCCACCAAAACTAGATAAGATTGATGAAGCTAAAAAATGCATGCTGAAAGGGACCAGATATAGATCTCTTCTGAGAGACACATCCAGAGCATGTCCAATACAGAGGTCAATGCTAGCAGCAAACCACCGAACTGAGAATAGGACCCCCTTTGGGGGTAACTAGAGGAAGTATTGAAAGAGGTGAAGGAGCTTGCAACCCCATATGAACAATAATGTCAACCAACCAGAGCTTCCAGGGACTAAACCACTACCAAAAGACTATACATGGACTGACCCAGGGCTCCAACTACAAATGTAGCAGAGACTAGCCTTGTTAGAGCACCAGGAGAAGGGGAAGCCCTTGGTCCTGTCAAGGTTGGACCCCCAGTGTAGGGGAAAATAGGGGGGCAATAAGGGGGATGTATAGGAGGAATACTGTATGGGGGAGGGGGAGGAGAGAGAATGGGGGTTTATGGACAGGAAACCGGGAAGGGGAATAACGTTTGAAATGCAAGTAAAGAAATATATTTAATAAAAATATTTTTTAAAAAGTGAGCTAAGCAAGCCATGAGGGCAGGAGCAAGGCAGTAAGCTGGGTTCTTCCTTGGTCCCTGCTTCAGTTCCTGCCTCAAGGTTCCTGCTTGAGTTCTGCCCTGACTTCCCTCATTGATAGACTATAGTGTGGAAGCATATGCCCTTTCCTCCCAGGTTGTTTTTGGTCATGGTGTTCTATCACAATAGAAAGCAAACTACGACACTATTTTGTCCTAGGGTATCATGAGACAGAGCACAGACAATATGCCACAGTGTTTTGTGAGAGGCGAAGAGTCCTAGACACTACTTGATGTAAAGAAGGAACTGACCCTACAAAGATGTCCTGTAATCTCTGGATGTGTGTTCCCCACATCATTTATATATCTATATGCATTGTGTATGTAGATTTGTATATATGCATACATACATATCACACGATAATTTTAAAACTCTTAGGAGAATCTAAGACATTATTTTAAAAGAAGAGTATGTTTAATAGATGACTCTCATGAATGGCCCTTGGGGAGAGGTAAAAATAGGCTTAAACCTGAGCCCTGTCATTTGGCAGTGACCAGATGTGTTCATTGGTGTGTTACTGCTCAGGATATGATAGGGCAGGACAATTTTATTTTCAGTCCTGCTGCTAAATTTTGTTTCCAAAGTACTTTTATCTTCTTGTCAGGATGAATCTATCACACTGAAAGCATACGTCTGAGATTCAAGCATTTATATTACCTGAGAGGGCATATGTTACTGTGAGGTCAAGACTTTTTTCTGATTCCCTGTACAGGAGAAGATAGATTAGTGAGATGGGTAGAAAGGCCATACCTCACGATTAGGATAACCAAAGAAGGCACTGTAGAGGAGTAACATGCTTCAGCACGTGTTCTGAAGGAAAGGGGTAGTTAGCATGAAAGTAGCTTAGGAACGGGCAAAGACAGTGCTGAACAAAATCCCAGCAAGGACATGTGGATGAAAATGTTCCTGTGAGGACATTTACATTGTAAGACCTGGGCTGCATGCCCAGATCAAGATAATGTTAAGATACTGAGGCCATGTCCTTGCTTCATGATTAGGAGGGGATCATGGGAGATGAATGATTGCACACTTTGCTCCTCTTGGGACAGAAGTCATTTAAGAATTGCAGCTTGTTAGCAACAGAAAAGAGAGAGGTATTTGTGTCGAATGTCCTGAGGAGAATAGAGTAAGGATATCTTTCAGACTTACTTTTCTAGCACTAGACCCATTTAAACAAATTCAATAATAAAGCAAAGAAACCAGTGTTTGTTTCTATGTCAAAAGAGAGAGACAAGGAAAGCATGTGTTGTGAGAAGGACGGCCTGGGTCCTTAAGTCGTTCTGGGGCAAATGAGTGCTTGGGTCTATTAGGTGTTTTGACTTTTTTAAAAAAGAGAATGACTGTATTAGTTTGTGTGCAAGTTAGGATTTAGGAACCAGAAGTACAGAGGAAACCTGTGCAGAGGTGGTTTTGTTTTATGATGTTGATGAAGAGGAGGAAGAGGAGGAGGAAGAAAAGGAGGAGGTGGAGGTAGAGGAAGAGGAGAAGAAGATGACCTGTGGCCGAAGAAACAGAACCAGGCACTGGCGTCCTGACTAGTATCCTCTCTCTCATCTAGTACACTGCCTTCTAAAACTTTCTGAGAAGACATTCCAAAGACAGCATGCAAAATCCAATAGACCGAACTATTTAGAAACTTTCCAGTGGCTTCTATTTCCTTCTGAAATTAAGATCTTCATGTGTGGGAGAGATGTTCTTGTGCCTGTCTGTCTGTGTGTGTACATGTATGTGTGTGAATGTATATGCACACGTATTCTTGTACATGTGGACGTCCAAGATTGATGTGTGGTGCCTACCTCAATCATTTCCCCCTGATTTTCTGAGACAGTGAACCTGGAGCTCCCTGATCTGGCTGACCTGCCAATGAACTCCAGGGTTCTTCCCATCTCTGCCTCCTTAGCATTGGAATTAGAGCAGCACCTCACCACACTTAGTTTTTATGTCAGTGATAAAGATGGAATTCGGGTCCTCATGCTTGTATAGAAAGCACTTTCCTGACTGAGGCTTCGCCCCTGAACCCTGACAGCAAAATACATTAAAATTTCACGTTAAAAACCTATAATCTCACCTCCATTATTTAATGTCTAAGAAATTTATTGATTGTAAAACAATTTCTCTTCTAGAGATCTAGACTTGCTGCTGTTATTTCAAAGCCCTTCATAGTAATAATACAAGAATTTAAACATGTTCATCCCATCATATGTACCAAGAAAAAGCTTGCCTTTAGTATAAACAAATGGTTAACTTATTCTGATGTAAATGCAAAGGGATAGCACACAGTAAGGTTGAAAATAATGGTAATCGTGTCTAGTATACTTTTAAATGCACATGATTACACGTTTAATGAAAAGAGATTTGTAAGGTGATCAGGAAAGCTTATAAAGACATATGTAAGTTCGGTTATAAAGATAAATGAATGTGGACGATAGTGGTTAATATCTTTCATTTGCCAAACAAATGAGCATGATTTCTAGAATGACAAAATTCTGAGTTGATATCTAACTTAGCGACTCGGGCTTGAAAGTTTCTCTCTCTCTCTCTCTCTCTCTCTCTCTCTCTCTGTCTCTCTCTCTCTCTGTGTCTCTCTCTGTCTCTCTCTCTGTCTCTCTCTGTCTCTCTCTGTCTCTGTCTCTCTCTGTCTCTCTCTGTCTCTCTCTCTCTGACTCTCTTTCTCTCTCTCTCTGTCTCTCTCTCTCCCTGCAACCCCCCGTGTGTGTATGTGTGTGTGTGTAAGAGAGAGAGAGAGACAGACAGACAGACAGACAGACAGAGAGACAGAAAGAGAGACAGAGAGACAGAGAAAGTCTGACTCCTCATGTAACCCAGGTTGGCCTTGATCTTCTGCCTCAGCATCTGAAGTGCTTGTTTTATATTCTTTATTTCTTTGCCTTCTTAAGCTTTCCTTTGGAATTTTTGGAATTTGGTCTACTTTTTCCATACACTTTATTAAAGGGGACTAGCATTGTGGAAGAATTGTTTTAATGTTCAGATGATGCCTCTTTCATTAACCTCCAAATGCACAGATCATAGTGTGTTCCCTTAATCCTGGCACTCAGAGAGATGAGGCAAGAAGACTGCCAGCCTGGGTTAGACTACAAGCTCTGGGTCAGCCCGAGCTACACAGTGAGATTTAGTCTCAAAAATTAAAACCAAACAAACAAACAAAAAAATCCCATGTCCTACTAAAGTAAATGTAATAATGATGATATTACAATATGCTTTGTATGGTAAACTGAGCAGAACTACTGCATAATTTATGGGATATTTCTCCACTAGTATGTAAGACACACTGCATATATACCAGGCACTGGATGCCCTATAAGCTCTACAATCTAAGACTATTTTTCCTTTTATTTTTAAACAGGAAGGGCCTGAACTATAATCTCATGGGTCTTAGGAGTCCAAAACTGGATGGGTAAATAACCACATTCTCATAGGAGTGGTCCAGATGTGGTGACTGCTGAAGGCCAGCCGGATGTTCAGATGCTGTTTTGCATATGGGAATTTTAATAGTGGCCACTATGGGGCTCAGCCTTATGGGGAAGTGCAGTGAAGATGGTGGTCAGAAGTAGTCACAGCAAAGGCCCCAAAAGATCCTGCAGGAATCACACAATAGATGGAATGAGAATAAAGGCTTCTTCTACAAGTTGCTCAGTGCTTGGACAAATCCTGACGGCATAGCATGGATGAGGCAGCTTTTTTCTTTTTAACCTAAAGGCTAAGGACAGTCTCTGAAAAGGAAGACCCAGCTGTGAGTCATCAGCCATCCAACACCCCCAGAGGCAGGGAAAAGACTCCTGAGAGAAAGAGTGTGTGGTACCATAGCTCTGCTACAGTGACTCAGCTTGGAATGGCTCTGGGCACCTGATTAGGGGTGTATAGGTTACAGGTCATATCATTTAGTGCCGAAAGAACCAGGCATAAACTTGGGGGAAGAAATTCATATACTGCTTTATGTATAAATAGGACAGAAATAGCCTTTCTGTCTTTTTCCAATCTTCCTCCCCTGGACTCCGTCTTTCTTTGGTTATGTTTTTCTCTCTCATATTTTTATGTAGCATGCAACACAAAACATGAGATTTAAGTGTCAAAGAGGAGGACAGGAGAGGGAGAGAACTTGAAATATGGAAAGAGAAGAATCATTGCTCCGCCCAAATCACCTTGTCAGTAATAATGGGAGAAATAAAAGGAGAAATTTTGCTGTGTTTTTCTATCTTAATAAGGACAACCAAAATGTTTCCAAGTTCAAGATAAAAGTGTACATTATTCATTGTTATGTCTTTATCCATTGGGTAGCAGCTCTTTAAAATGTAGAAAATCATCAGCCAGCAGGAGCCGTTTATTAGGGCCTGAATCCAAAATAGATGCCTAGGGGATAATGAATCCAGCTTATATGGTGTACGAATGCAAAGAGCCATTAATTCATATTATGCTATGTTGCTTTTCTATCAGCTTGGGAAAACAAAGTCTCTAACTATTACTCCCATTTCAGCCTGGCCAGCAAGGCACTAGCATGGTAGCTGAGGTTCAAAAGTTAAGACCAAACCTGAATGAGAAATAATTTTGAAAGTACCCAAGCAACAAAAGGCAGTAGAGAGTAAAAATTCAAATGCTGCAGGATGTTATCTGATTAGACATCCACTGCTATTGTCCTCTATCAAAATGGTGCACGAATCGCTGATGTGAGGTTTATGACGTCTATAGTAGGATTGAGTTTGCACCAAAAGTCAGTGGCTCAGCATTTCCTTTCTTCTTTATAAAACTGCACACAACAGAGGGCACCGGATAACAACTTTACTGCTAAAAATGGTTGGAGCCTGTTGAAATACGGCCCACTCAGAAGTGTCACCCTGGCAACTCATGCATGACTTCTGTTTTCCAACTGTTTCTCTCTCAAGATCTTTGAGAACCCTATGTTGGGAGGACAATAGGAAGCTTACTTCCAACTTTAAATGCCTTTAAGTGCCAACTCCAAAATTAACATAAACCCTACACATTGCTTTTGTTGCTGTGGCTTTTGTTTTTTGTGTGTTCATTTGTTTTTAACACATTGCTACTTGCAGTGCTCACCCGGAATCTAGGCAGAAAGCAGTCACCCCACTCTGGCTGCATGCTGTGTTTTTCCCATGCTTAGACACTACAAACATCAAGCCAGATAACAATGGTTAGAGCTAGCTTCCCTGTTCACAGTGCCAGGCTGTCTTGTGCTCAGTCTACAATAGTTTCCACATCGGTCTCCAAGCAAGCCTTCTGCAAAGTGATTGCCTCCCAGAGCTTGCTTTCCTTTTCCTGTTTCCACTCAGTTCTTTAGACAAAGCCCCATAAAGGATCTTGTGTTTAAGAGGGATCCAGTGAGTGTGTCTGTGAAGTAGAAAGTATGAGTGAGAAAGAAAATGAGAGAGGAGACAGAATCCAAAGTGACAGAAAAGTCAAAGAGGGTGAATGAGAGAGGAATAGCTCCATGCCTTGCATACACCAATGGAAACTCCTTGTCCTACTGACAGCTTTGGGATGATTGAAACTTGTTTCACACACACCCTAGTGTGTCGCAGGCAAGAATTCACAGTCACGAATGGTCCGCCCGTGAACCGCCACACAGAATAATTCATTGTCTTCACAACCACCTACCACTTGCATGCTTATGTCGTCATTCTGAATCATGGCCACTGACCTTGCTCACAGATTCATTTTGTATACGTAAAATCCACAGCAGACTCCAGTGTAATTGAACGAATCAGAAATATCTTCTCTCTGTATTAGTTCTGAAAACACTAGCATCCTTTTTCAAACTAGAAATTAAACATGAGTGGTTTAGGGTTTCACTGAAGTGGTAGGACCAGTATAGAAAGCCAGAAGATAACAAAAAACAAGGTCCATGTTAAAACTACAAAGAACCATAAAACAAAACTATAAAGTGTTCACCACAGCCTCACGTTTTAAAGTGAAATATATTTGGTCAATCCAGAGTAACTAACCAATGTAATTGCCTTCCGTGTAAAGCAGTTCTTGGTCCTTGATTTAAGTACATGTTTTAAAATGTCTGGATAATTCACTCTACACAATTCAACAAGGTTTGGTTAGGAAGAGAGGGAGGAAGGGAAGAGGAGAAAGAGAGGGGAAGAGGGAGAAAAAGAGAAATAAAATGAATATTATACTGGAGGAAGGCCAGAGTGTTTCAAGAAACCAAGTCACTGGTTCCAGCTCCTAGGATTAAAGCAGTTACCAAATTCTGCCTTAATTTGATTTCTGTGTTTGAAAATGAAAGTGGTAAATGAGGCGATCCTGGAAAGATGACAGTGAAGTGGACGATAAAGACTACAATGGTAAGGTTTTGTAATTCCCCAGTACATCTTAAGAAAATTAGTCATTAAGCTAATTAAGGCCATAGTAATTCAATAAAATTGACTCAAAATAGCACAATTGTAAGCATTATTTGAATTTAAAATTCTTACCCATGACATTCCCTCAAAGAAGGCTCTGAGTAATGAGTGCCTGAAGTCTAAGGGGACTCACTCTCAAACACTGAGGCCTCTGTTACGACAGACCCATCAACCATGTTCAGAGTGGATACTAGGAATACCAAGGGGTGGAATAAGTACCACCCTACTGAAGTACTCAAGAGAGGCCCTGAGTCTCCTATAACAATGCTCAAATACTTCACTAAGCAAGGAAAATGAGGCATTGACAAGAGACCCCAAGAATTAATACTAAAACAGAGTTATACTTGGGCAAATCACTAATTGAAATGGAGAATGAAACTGAATAGCAGCGCTAAAATATAGGGGTCTGTTGTTTGTAAACAGTGCTTAAAAGTTCTTTCTCTCATCAAAAACTCAGGTGACAACAAATGCTGGCAAGAATGTGGAGAAAGAGGAACACTCCTCCATTGTTGGTGGGATTGCAGACTGGTACAACCATTCTGGAAATCAGTCTGGAGGTTGCTCAGAAACCTAGACATTGAACTACCTAAGGACCCAGCTATATCTCTCTTGGGCATATACCCAAAAGATGCCCCAACATATAACAAAGACACATGCTCCACTATGTTCATAGCAGCCTTATTTATAATAGCCAGAAGCTGGAAAGAACCCAGATGCCTTTCAACAGAGGAATGGATACAGAAAATGTGGTACATCTACACAATGGAATACTACTCAGCTATCAAAAACAATGACTTTATGAAATTCGTAGGCAAATGGAGGGAACTGGAAAATATCATGCTGAGTGAGGTAACCCAATCACAGAAAAACACACAGGGTATGCACTCATTGATAAGTGGCTATTAGCCCAAATGCTTGAATTACCCTAGATGCACAGAACACATGAAACTCAAGACGGATGATCAAAATGCAAATGCTTCACTCCTTCTTTAAAAGGGGAACAAGAATACCCTTGGCAGGGAAGAGAGAGGCAAAGATTAAAACAGAGGCAGAAGAAACACTCATTCAGAGCCTGCCCCACATGTGGCCCATACATATACAGCCACCCAATTAGACAAGACAGATGAAGCAAAGAAGTGCAGGCTGACAGGAACCGGATGTAGATCTCTCCTGAGAGACACAGCCAGAATACAGCAAATACATAGGCGAATGCCAGCAGCAAACCACTGAACTGAGAATGGGACCCCTGTTGAAGGAATCAGAGAAAGGACTGGAAGAGCTTGAAGGGGCTCGAGACCCCATATGAACAACAATGCCAAGCAACCAGAGCTTCCAGGGACTAAGCCACTACCTAAAGACTATACATGGACTGACCCTGGGCTCCAACCTCATAGGTAGCAATGAATAGCCTAGTAAGAGCACCAGTGGAAGGGGAAGCCCTTGGTCGTGCCAAGACTGAACCCCCAGTGAACGTGATTGTTGTGGGGAGGGCGGTAATGGGGGGAGGATGGGGAGGGGAACACCCATTTAGAAGGGGAGGGGAGGAGTTAGGGGGATGTTGGCCGGGAAACTGGGAAAGGTAATAACAATTGAAATGTAAATAAGAAATACTCAAGTTAATAGAGAAAAAAAGAAAAAAAAAGTTATTTCTCTCAAACTAAAAGGGCTACCAATATAGGTCCTAGAAAACAGCTCAGTTTATCATGCCAGGAAAACAATACCTACAGCTACACGTATAAATGAAACAACAAACAATGTTCAAATGGAAATCGGTAAGATTTGGGGCTGTGTCTTCCATATATGAACAAATAGTTTTGAACACAAATATTAAGGTACATTTTTTTAAAAAATGTAGTTACTGCCTGCTTGGGATCTTCTTACTTCTTTTCAGTTTTCATATTTTGTGATATTAGCGGTGACCTTGGGGATCCACAGAGGCAAGGCTGGCACTCTACTACTAAGCTGGATCCCTGAAGAGAGTGGTTTGGCGGTATGTGTCTCTCGAGAGCTTAGAGCTAGCCTGTGGGCCTGGAGAGAGCTGGTGGAGCCTTTAGGAGGCAAGGTGTAATAAGGAGAAGTCAAGCCATCAAGGGCATGCCCTTGAAGATGATATTGGGGTCTTAGCCACTTCCATGCTCTCTCTGCTTTCCAGTCACCTTGAGACAAGCAGCTTTACTCTACCATCATAGGCTTCCCATCATGACCTTCTGCCTCACCACAGACCCAAAAGCAACATGGCCAGGTGACCATGGACTGCAACTTTGAGACACCAAAGTATAAGTTGGTTTCCTCAGATTTTTTTTTTTGTCACAGCAACAGAACACTGTCTAAGATGGCCTACAATTTCAATGTTTCTAGACCCAATTTGATCTCCACTTTATCCTTCCAGCTACCTGGCAAACAATTCCAAGGTAGATGTCCCCACCTACCTTGAAGCCCTAGTATCTTCAAAAGTATTCTACTTCCACCTTTTATTCTCTGAACGTTTCCATCATGTTCTTAGTCATCCCAGTCAGAAACTCAAAACTCTTAAGTCCTGATTTTTTCCTTCTCCCAAACACAACCACTCTTCAACTATAGCATATTCTCACTTCTTTAAACAACTCTCTTGTTCAGTTCCTTACTGCTTCTATTCAAATTCCATATCTCAAAAACATTCCCTAGACTATGCCAAAATTAGTCTTCCCTTCTTCCAGTCTTGCTAACCCCTTCTTGAATTCTCTTTACATAATAATTCTCAGAAATTGAGCACTACTACTCCATTTTGATTGCTTGATTTATTTTGATGGGGTAGAGTTTTTTATTTTTTATTTTATTTATGTATTTATTTATTTTATTTTATTTTTATGAGTATGCTATCACTGCCACACCGGAAGAAGGCATCGGATCTCATTACAGATGGTTGTAAGCCACCATGTGGTTGCTGGGAATGGAACTCAGGACCTCTGGAAGAGTAGCCAGTGCTCTTAACCACTGAGACATCTCTCCAGCCCAAGTCTTTTGATTTTTAGATACAAACTCACTGTGTGGTCTGGCTGGCATAGAACCATGTTGACCACACTGACATTTAACTCACAGAACTCTGACTGTCTCTGCCTTGAGTGCTAGGACAAGGGTATGTCACCACACCCAGTTATACTGTGGGTTTTTGTTGCTGTTGAGACGTGCCTAAGAATGTGCTCATATGCTCAAATGCATCTTCACAGATTTAAGTTTCACTTAAAATATTTCCAATTCATTTGCCACTAAAACTTCTTTCCCTAAAGAAAATCTCATGATCACACACAGAGAATCTAAGAAACAGTTCCCCATTCATTCTTTGAAGAAGTGGATTGTGGTAGACACACCAGTTAATTTAACTGTGGAGAACAAACACAAAGCCACCCACTCTCACCTTCAGAAGATCCTCAGGGTCCAGAACCTCCTAATGCTACCCTGATTTCAGAAGTCCACCTTTTCTCAGGGTGATGTCAACAGCTGAAAGCAGCCTTCAGCAAACAGGGGTTCTGGGTTTCACTGGAGAGTATCACAAAAACTCCTGAGAAGGAAAAAAATAACACAAAGGAATGTAAATTCTTGGAGGTCAGTTCATTCTATTAAGCTGAGATTTCCTTTTATTATCTACCTAAAATAAACAAGGGAACTCGATACATATGAAATTCTGTGATTAGTTTCAACCGAACATTATTGCATTTACAAGCATTAGTAATTCTAAGAACTTTAAACAATTTAAGGGACTGAGTAATGAAAAAAGGTAACTTAATTCTAATTACATTTCAATGCAGCAGAGAAATCTGAAATACTTCTCAAACAACTATGTGCACGAATCAAAAAAAAAAAAGGAAAAAGAAAAAGAAAAAGAAATAAAAGCGTTGGCCCTTATTCCTCTCTGCTACTTCATTGTAATAATACATCATGGGTTACAAACATCTCAACACACAAACAACTTTTTCTGAGAAGAATCTAATTCAGGCTGAAAAGAACAAACAATGAAGAACACAGCATTTGATCAAGGTTGACAGTGTCAGAGAGTTCAGCCATGCAATTACGTTTCAGAGTGGACTTTGAGGTGATGAGGAAGGATGGCAACCAGGAATAAAGGGGTTGCTGAGCACAATGTAGTTAGAAAATTAAGAAACAAAACAAAACAAAAAAACATTAGATAATGTGGAACTTAACAGAGTAAAACCTTAGTTAAATGGAATCCACCAAGCAGGAATGCTTTGATAGCGTATTTATCTAATACCTCTCATCTATGAGAAAGAATAAGAATCACAGACAGGGTTGTTTAGAAAGCTGATGTTACTAGAACGGCAGCTCAAAAGGAAAATAGCAGAAGCTGGAAGTTCGAGCCTCTTACCGCCAATAATATGAACTTGAGCTTGCTAAGTGTTCCTCAACCCCATCTACAGTCCTTGACCCTATCTGCACTCTAGGTGGACTTAAAAAAAGGGGGGGACTGATAATGTGGGCAGGCTGGGAAGATAGCTCAGTAGGAAAGCATTGCAGGTGAGGCCCTGAGTTTGAAATGTCCAAAACCACATTAAGCTATACATATTAGTTTGTGTTTGCGATCCTAGAACTCCTACAGTGAGATCGGAAGGGGAGGTAAGAAAATCCTCACAGACTTTCAACCCAAACCTCGAAAATGTAGCCACAGACAAAAGCCCCTGTCTCAAATAAGCTGCAAGGCAAGGGTCCGCACTCAGACTGTCCTCTGACCTTGTCATCTATTTGTTCAGTGACAACTCATTCTTACACTGAAAAGCAGAAACAGAAGCATCCCCAGTAATTGTGGATTTTGACTGTATAAATAAGCAATTTCTGTTGTTTGTATGAGGGCTAATGTTTTATGGAGTGATAAGAAAGGCTGAGTATTAAATACTGGAGACTGTTTCACTCCAGGCAATTTTCAGAAGAGTCATCACCAAAATCTGCCCTACAAGACTCAGCCCATCTGATGTCTGAATTTAAATGTGGCACTGGAGTCTCTGGTATGTCCTCTGCAACAGCTTCAGACAATAGACATTCTTAGATTTATCTTCCATCATCGGAGAGAGGGACCTGTGCTGCAGTTTGCTATTACACCTCATTTATACCATGTAAATTATTCCCTTTCTTGAAGGCATTGCTATTGACTATAACAAAAATCTAATTTATAAATATTTCACACATGAAATTGAATTTAGTTAAGAAGCTAATGCAAAAGGGTTACTGTTCTGACATCCTGGGCATATTTTAATCCCATTGTATCACAATTATCTCTAGGGCTCTTTATATTATTACCATAAAAGAGTGATTTTCATTAGACAGTGCTGGAAAGAAACAAAAGGATAGTAGGAAAAATAAAATAAAAACCCAAGTGCCAGGAGGCTGCAAGGTCATGGAGCCTAACCATTTCTCTGTCTATGGTCCGTCCCTTGTTTAGGAAGCTCCACATAGAGCTGAATTTCTCACCTGAAACCTGTACCTCAGTAGGGCTAAACTCAGATTCGTGCTTGAA
This sequence comes from Rattus norvegicus, assembly GCF_021556685.1. Taxonomy (NCBI): domain Eukaryota; kingdom Metazoa; phylum Chordata; class Mammalia; order Rodentia; family Muridae; genus Rattus; species Rattus norvegicus. The sequence continues at coordinate 67,743,851 of NC_141539.1, read as the reverse complement.
TATGAGCATCCCAATCATATCCCACTGTCCAGAAAAAAGGAATGAGCTGTTTCTTTAGCAGAGCCAGCCAATGATGGGGCTTCTGGGCTCACATTTGAGGTAGGTGGATGACCCATTAAAAAGCCTCACAGAAAAGTCTGTGTCCTACAAAAGTGACAATAGGATTGGTCAATCAAGCTGGAGTCCTCTGGAGTTTGGAAAGGATACTGAGGATAGGGGAACCTATATGGAGGGAAGCAGAAAAGAGAAGAGAACTGGAAAGCAGACGGTGCCTGAGGTTCCTTCAACCCGATTTCCTTCTTACCTTCCAAATTTAAGAAGAAACCATGGAGTGAGTCCCTCTTCCTTAGTGTGCCCTGGATTAATATCTCTCTTATAGCTTCATAGGTTTTTTTGTTAGAATCAATTCTTAGATTTTTGTATCTATTATGCCCAAAGCATTTGACTCCCCAATTCTGGTCTTACGAAAATGTGTGTTATGCCCTTCCCCCTCCCAGCATTCACACATGAGAGGAGTAAACGGTCTAGAATGGCTTTCACACAACAGTGGCATAAAAGGAATAGATACCTTCTGGATAATGAACAAAGATAAATGTACTCTCCTGCCTTGCTTGTTACTAATGATGAATAATTATCAATGCTACAAATCATCCTACTGATATAAAATGCTACATAAACTTATAGATAAAGCTTTCAACATGTAACTGCCTAAACAGTGGAAAATCCAGAAGAATTACACCTGAGCAACAGTAGAGAAAATAAGGCTGTAGCTGAGGAAGGTGTCGGCATGAACTTCATTACGACAGTAATCACCTGTGCACTGGACCAAGAAGCCGTGTTGGAGAAACATATTGGCGAAACAGAGCCAGGTCAGTTTCAGCCTTCCCTGAGGCAATTGTGGAAATTAGACAAATCTGTCATTTTGAGTCATCTGGAATAGCCCTGCTAAAGTGAAATTGTTTCCCTAAGATATCAACTGTGTTGTCTAATTTAGGTCTCAGTAAGCCTTGTGGGATCTCTCATTACAATAAAAAGCCCCCGTGGTCATCTTATGTTCTGGTTTTCTCAGTTTTCTGTCTCCAGGTTCACTGTCTAGCTAGACAGTTCCCGGAGAAACCCTGTCCATTCTTCCCAGTTTAACTCGAAGCCTCCCGTCCTCCCCAGGCTGGTTCTCAGTGCTTTGAAAGGCCTGCTGCGCCAGACTATAAGAAAAGCATATAAGAGATAAGGATAGACCTCAGATGGGGATATGACTTGGGGTTGCTGGCCATATTTGGGGCATATTTGGAGAGTTCTTGATCTCTGTGAAAACAAATAAAAACAAACAGTAACGGTTATCGTCCAAGGGGTGGCATCTGAGGTTGTCCTCTGACCTGCACATCTACCTGCAAACACATGTACACCACCCCCCCTACATAAACATCCACACATAGAAAAGCACGTAAGAGTGTGCATGAATTTCATCAATGTTGATCAGGCAAAGGGCAATCTGGCATACCTTACTTTTTCCAATGGTGTTGAATTATTCAACTACAACTCTTCCTGTACACTCATAAGGACAAGGTCTTACTGCACACAAGCCATAGAACACGGTTGTACTGGAAACAAGACCCAGCAGCTTCTGTGAAAATCTGAAACAAATACCACTTTGTGTTTGATTGTACTTTGCGTTTCTTTTTTCTACAGTCTTTCTCATCCTTTACTGCAAACAAGTGCCTTTCTCCACTGGTTAAAAACAAACAAGCATGCCCCTCTCCCCACTGCTTCACCACAGCACTCAACCCCAGCAGGTACCCCTTGCTCTCCCAAAGCCTCTCCTGCTGGTAGGGTAGGCTGAAGGCAGATCCATGTTTTTATTCTGCTCCTCCAGATCCAGTTCCCCTAGTCTCATCCCCAGGTCTGTAGCAGAGAACTTGCCACAGTTCCCCTTTCTTCTCTGGCCCCATCTATCACCAAAGGGTCACATCAGTTTTCTTCTCCAACCTTCTCTCCTCCAACTCATCCCAGTATCCCAGATTCCAACCCCAACAGGCATTCCCTATGAACAGGCCAGCTGAGCAGGCTAGGGAAACTGGTAAGCTAACTAAAGATCTCTACTATTCCCTTCTCTCTTCCAGACTCAAACCCCGTCTCATCCCTATTCTGTGAGAGAATGCCTGCTGCATTTTTCCTTACCCTTCTACTCACATCTCCTGTGGATCCCACAGACTTCCCCACTCCAATTTCCCCTTTCCATTTGTTCTAACTACAACAGGCTTTCCCAGCTATTTCACAGATCTCTACTGCTTGGGAAGCAGCATGCTTGTGTGGCTGTGAATCACCACGTCTGTGCCTAATGCCTGAAGTGGCCAGAGGAGGACAATCAATTCCCCTAGAACTGAAGTTACAAATGGTTGTGAGCCACCTTTTTGTTCATCTAGATCCAATCCTCAAGCCTCATCTCCGTCCATTGCAAGGAGATGATGTGCGTAAGTAGACCCTGGTTAAGCCTGCTCACCTCCCTCCTGTGAACCTCCATTTCCATTCCTAAGTGTAGGCTCCCAATGCCCAGAAGCATGTTTTACCTGTAACCACCAGTGGCCACAACTATCAGATACTAAGAAAATTCCCTACCTGGCAACACACAGGCATCACACTCTTCGATAATCAAGAAAGGGGACAAAAACCAAACAAAAACCAAGTTACAAAACATCTACCCAACAAAGACAAATTCATAAATCTGCACCTAGACACATAATCATCCCAATCCAAGATACCTAGATGCCAATGTCAAAACACAATCAATATCCCAAGGCAATATGTCTCCAGAAGAAGGCAGCTATCCTACCACAGCAGTCCATGAATACTCCAAAATAACTAAAGCACAAGGAAAAGACCTTAAAACGACCTTCATGGAAGATGAGAGAGGTACTCAAGAGGAAATGAATACATTATTTAAAGAAATGCATAAAGTATAAACAAACACTGGAAGCAAATGAAAAAAAAAGTTTAAGATCTGAAAATTTAAAAGAAACAATAAAGAAAATGCAAACTAAGAGAATTCTGGAAATAAAAAGTTTATGAATGTGAATAGGAAATACTGAGACAAGCTTCACTAACAGAATATAAGCAGTGGAAGGGAAAGCTCAGGCATTGAAGATACAATAGAAGAAATAGGTACATCAATCAAAGAAAATGTTAAATCTAAAAAACTCCTAACACAAAGCCTCCAAGAAATTTGCAAGGCTATGAAAAGTCCAAACATAAGAATAGCAGGAATAAATGAAGGAGAAAATTCCCAGATCAAAAGCCCAGAAAATATTTTTCACCAAAATCATAGAAAAAAGCTTTCCTAACCTAAAGAAGGAAATGTCTATAAAGGTACAAAAAGCATACAGCACACCAAATATAATGGATGAGAAAGAAAAATTCCCTTAGCACGTAAAAACCAAAACACTAAATAAACAGAACAAAGAACAACATATTAGAATTACACTTGACTTCCCAGGGGAGACTATAAATGCCAGAAGAGTCGGGACAGATGACCTAAAAGACTACAGATGCCAGCCCAGACTACTATACCCAAAAGTTTTCAATTACCATATATGGAGAAAATAAGCTATCCCATAGTAAAGGAAAATTTAAACAACATCTATTGCTAGAAGGAAAACTTCAACTTAAGGAAATTAAGTACACCCACAGAAACACAGAGGATAGTCTCACACCAGCAAAACCAAACTAAGGGAAGTATATACTCTACCACCACCACCGCCACCAAGAACAACAACAAACTAACAGAAATCAAGAATCATTGACCATTAGTATCTTTCAGTATCAATGGTCTCAATTCTCCAATAAGAAGACAGACTAACAGAATGGATATGGAAATATGATCCCTTATTCTCCTGCATCTAAGAAATACACTTCTCTGTGGGGATTAGCATTACCTCAGCATAAGAGTTTAACATAAGATATTCCAGGCAAATGGATCTAAGAAGCAAGTAGTATAGCCATTTTCATATCTAACAATATAATTCAAACTAAAGCTAATCAAGAGATAGGGAATAACACTACATATTCATCAAAGGAAACATTTACAAAATCTCATCTCAATCCTTAACATCTATGACCAAACATAAGCCAAGTTGTTAAAAGAAACACTACTATAGCTTAAGTCAGATATTTCCCCTTACACGCTGATATAATACGTGACTTAAATACCCCACTCTCACCAATGGACAGGTCATCCAGACAAAAACTAGACAGAAAAATATTGGAACCAAACGATGTTATAAACCGGATGAACTGAACAGATAGTTACAGAACATTTCACCCAAATATAAAAAACAAACAAACAAAAACTTTCTTCTCTCCACCTCCTGGAACTTCCTCCAGAATTGACCATATACGTGAACATAGAGCAAGTCTCAACACATGTAAGAAAATCAAAATAACTCCCTGCTTTCCTGTCAAACCACCATGGATTAAAGCTGGATATGAACACTGAAAACAAAACAAAAAAAACAAACAAAAAACATAGAGCTTACAAAATTCACTGAAACTAAACAACTCTCAAAACAAAATGAGTCTATTTAAAAATAAGAACGAAATTAAAGATTTTCTAGAATTAAATCAAAATGAATACACAGCATACTCAGACTTTTGGACATGATTAAAAATGATATCTAAGAAGCAAGTTCCTAGCACTAAGTGATTGTATCCAAAACAAAACAAAATAAAGCAAAACTGGAGAGACTGCATATGAGTGATTTAATAGCATATCTGAAAGCTGCAGAACAAGAAGTAATCACACTCAGGAGGATAAAGAAATAATCAAACTCAGCCTAAAATATCAATAAAATAGAAACAGAGAATACAAAGAATCAATGAAAAAGGGGAAGTTCTTTGAGAAAATCAACAAGATAGACAAACCCTTATCCAAACTAACTGAAAGGTAGAGAGAAAATTTTCAAATTTAAAAAATCAGAAATGAAAAGGAAGACACAATAACAAATACCAGGAAGATACAAAGAATCATAGGACATAGTTTGAAAAGATTTACTCCACCAAATTAAAAAATGTAAAAGAAACCAATAATTTTTTCGAGAGGTACCACTTACTAAAATTAAAGCAAGATTAGCTAGCCAATTTAATCTTATAAACACTAGTGAAATAGAAGTACTCATTTAAAGTCTCCTAACCAAGAAAAAAAAAGCCTAGAAAGTTTTAGCTCAGAATTCTACTAGACTTTCAAAGAAGAATTAATACCAATATTCTTCAAGTTATTCCATAAAATAGAAACAGATGGACCATTGCCCAATTTATTTTATAAATCCAGAGTAACATTGATGCTAAAATCACATAAGAACCCACAAAGAAGAATTACAGACAAATTTCTCATATGGACACAGATGCAAAAATATTCAGTAAAATACTTGCAAACCAAATCTAAGAACACATCAGAAAGATCATCCACTGTGATCAAGTAGGCTTCATTCCAGAGATGCAGATATGATTCAATATACAAAAATCAATAAATATATTCTACCATATAAACCTACTCAAGGCAAAAAGTACCACATGATCTTCTCATTGGAGTCAGGAAAGGAAAGCCAACACCCTTTTGTGATAAGTGTCCTGGAAAAATTAAAAACAAAGGACATACCTAAATATACACTAAATATACACTATTTTAGTGCAATTGCATTAAAATTAGGGACAAGACAAAGTTGTCTGCTCTTTCAATATCTATTCAATAAAGTATGGTGAGTTCTAGCAAGAGCAATATGACTACTGAAGAAGATCAAAAGAATACAATTTGGAAAGGAAGAAGTCAAAGTACAACTATTTACAAATATGGTAGTGACCTGAAATTTTACCAGGGAACTCCTGCAGGTGATAAATATTTTCAGTACTATAGTTGGATACAAAATTAACTACAAACAAAACAAAACCAAGAAAACAACAACAGCAACAACAAAAACAGAAACCTTTATATATACAAATGACAAACAGACTAAGAAAGAAATGAGGGAAACAACACTTTTGCAATAGCCTGAAATAATATAAAATACCTTAGGGTAACTCTAACCAAACAAGGGAAAGACTTGTATAATAAAAACTTCACATGTTTGAAGAACTAAATTGAAGACGATACCAGTAAACATACAAACAAACAAACAAGCAAACAAAGGTATGCTGATCAATGGAATTGAATTGAAGACTTAGGCATAAACCTGCACATGTATGAACACATGCTTTTTTTAATAAAGCAGTGAGAAATACACACTGGAGAAGGGGCAACATCTTCAACAGATGGTATTGGTCAAACTGAATGTCTGCATGAAGAAGAATAAAAATAGATACATATTTATCACCCTGCACAAAAGTCAAATGAAAATGGATCAAAGATCTCATAACAAAACCAGATACTCTGAACCCCTATTCCTAAATGGGGACTAGCCTTGAACTCATTGCCATAGGAGAAGACTTCCTGAATAGAACATCAATAGTTCAGGCACAGAGAATAAAGGGGATCTCATAAAACAAAAAGCTTCTGCTTGACAAAGGACAGTGTTATTCAGACAATCAGCAGACTATAGAATTAGGAAAAAAAAACACCAACTTGACATACAATAGAGGACTAATATTCAAAATATATAAAGAACTAAAAAAATTAAAAATAATTCAATTTTAAAGTGCTACAGTTATAAACAGAGAATTCACAATAGAGGAAACTCAAATGGTTGAGAAATACTTAAGAAATGTTCAACATCTTTAGTCATCAAGGAAATGCAAATCAAAGCTACTTGGAGATTTCACCTTATACTTCTCAGAATGGCATAGATCAATAACACAAGCTCATGTTAGTGGAAATGTACAATAATGGGAATACTCCTCCATTGGTGGTGCAAATGCAAACTTGTATAGCCACTAGGGAAATCAATATGGCAGCTCCTCAGTGTTGAAAATTGATCTACCTCAAGACCCAGCTGTACCATTCTTGAGCAAATACCCAAAGGATGCTTCATCCTACCAGAAGAACACCTGTTCAATCATGTTTGTTGGTGCTTTATTCACAGTAGCCAGAAACTGGAAACAATCTAGATGTCCCTTAACCAGAGAACGGATGAAGAAAATGTGGTATATTTACACAGTAGAGTAATACTCAATTGTTAAAATGACACCACGAAATTTGTAGGCAAATGAATGGAACTACAATGGAACCTGTCCTTTTCTAATGAGAGACAGAAAGGGAGTAGATTGAAGAAGGGAGGTGAGAAGGAACTGAGAGGTATAGAAGGAGGGGAAACTGTAATCAGGATATATTGTATAAAAGAAAAGAATCTATTTTCAATAAAAAGAATAAAAATAATAAGAACTAAAACAAACAATAATAACACCTGTTGTAGATAAGAGTGCTCCCAGCTCATCTGGAAGATGTACATAGAGAGAGAGAGAGAGAGAGAGAGAGAGAGAGAGAGAGAGAGAGAGAGAGAGAGAGAGAGAGAGAGAGAGAGAGAGAGAGAAATGGCATTTTTTTAAATTTCCCTAGTTTCTTGGTGATTCAGACAGTGACAAAGTCAGGACCAAAGATGCCTGGTGCTTATTCTTAGTCCACATCTCTTCCACTGACCCAACGTCTATTTCCCTGTGCAAATAAAAGAAGCACATGGGTGTTTACTCCACTCTTTGCTACTGGATTCCAATGTATGTATTTGACCCTCCTACCACTTTGACACAGGCATCGTCATTGTCCCATTTGCCAGAAGAGAACACTGAGGCACAGAACCTGAACACATGAGCTAAGGTTGCATGGCTAGTTAAGTGGCAGAGAGTGAGAGACCCACAAGGGCTCTGCCACCCGGAAGATTGTGGAAGAAGCTGTTGGATCTGTTGCTAGGAAAAAGCCTAAGCGCCTTTTGGAACGTTCTCTGGCATTTCCAGAACAGTGAGACTTTTCTTCTCTTGTTAATCCTGGGAGTAGACATTGGCATTGGAGATGAGAAATGATGGTAATTCCAAGAAAAGAAGGAAATATAGTTCTTCCCTTCCCCTCTCGGCTGTGGCGAGGGACGTGTGGGTGACTTGGCAGCACAAAATGCTTGCAGCAGAAGTACCATCTGCTGCTTTAAAGCTGGCCGTGTATACTTTTGGTTATTTTAAAATCATTGGGCAGACCTCATTGGCTGGGTGAAGCACAAAGTATAGCCCGTGACATGCATGGAGTTAGGTCCATGGCTTGTGGTTTGGGAGGGGATGCCTGGGAGGCTCGTGAAGTACCAGTTTGCATTACACACACTCACTAGCTGTCTGAAGATGAAAATCCGAACGGTCCTTCTGCCTCTGCTCCCCTGATATTGGGTTACAAGTATATACCATCATTCTCAGGTTTTTTTTTAACCCTTCAGGATTTAAGGTTTATAGTTTTTGAGAATTTCATACATGGATTCCCTATTTACATCATTTTCACTTTTCCTTCTCCTTATACTCAACACCTCCCATATTCTTCCTCCTCTTTCCTAAAATTGTTACACATATGTAAATACTTTACACACACTTCCCTACTCATCGCCCACGTGTTTAGGACTGACCAATTCAGATTGGCTGACCTAGAAGAGGACTACTGAAGATCGATTCTTCCTCTTTCAGTAACCATCCTCTTCCTGATTCATCTATAAGTTGAGCCTTACAAAACTCCTATCCTATTTAACACATAAACTGGAGTTATGTCTGTAGGTCTTATTTTGGGTGCTAGACGACAAGAATGCCTGGCTTTTTAAATGTGGTTTCTGGAACTCAAATTTGGCTCTTCATGTTTGCAATGAGAGTCAGCTCTTCATGCTTACAAAGAGAGCACTTTGCCAGCTGAGCTATCTTACCATCCCCAAAGCTATTAGCTTTAGATGTGAGTTATATGCCCAAAACACAGGATACTAGACAGAAATGTGTTTCAGCAGAAAGTCAGGAACATCTATAAATCTATCTCTCAGTATGGAGCAGTGGGAAAACATTCTACCCTTGAGTTATTTCTGCATCCTTCTCTTTATTTTGTTGTTGTTGTTGTTGTTGTTGTTGTTGTTGTTGTTGTTGTTCCTGAGATGTGGTACATCTGAACTTGCCAAAGCTAGCCTTGAAACTCACTTTCTAGTCCAGGTCGAACTTTTTTAATCTTCCTGTCCTACCTTCCCTAGAAGCTGGGCTTTTAGTTCTTCATCATCAGATAGGGCTTAATCCTTTCCATGTTCTTTTTTTTTTTTTTTTTTTTTTTTTCCGGAGCTGGGGACCAAACCCAGGGCCTTGCACTTTCTAGGCAAGCGCTCTACCACTGAGCTAAATCCCCAACCCCTCCTTTCCATGTTCTTGAATTAAGAAACGTCCTTGGTTATCACAAATTTAAGTCCTAGGAATTGAAAGGGAAAGGGAAGAATATGTCAGTCACAGGAAAGCCCTGCCCTAAAACTGGAAAGTGAAGCAAGAGTATGCCTGCCAGAGCCACCATGGAAGGCAGACACAGTGCTTGGGTAGTGGAGGGTGCAGAGAGAGTGCTCCTCGCCAGAATCAGGCAGCAAACACTGACAACTTCACGGAGATGTTGGCAATGGAAGAAAGAGGTGAAACAGAATGGAAACTCCAGGGAGCAGCAGAGATGAAAAGTGATTTTAGGCCACAGGAGACGTGAGCACATTTGTAGGCTAAGGAGACAGAGGCAACAAGGAAAGGCAGCAAGAAATAAAGTCCAAGTTGGCAAACAGGGATAGGACCCAGTGTAGAAGGCTGGGAAAAAGGAACCGGACAGAGAATGAGGGACTCCTCACCATACTGCCACACACACCACAAACACAGGAACCGCTTCAACATGCTACATTCTGTATGGGCTCTTTGTGAGTCTTCTCCCACGTTGGAGAGAACGCTTTTCTAAGTGAAGCTTTCTGTGATGGGCCCATGTATAGACGACAGATGATTTGCATACTGCCCAATCTTCTTTCTGAGAAACAGCTGGAGTCAGTCAAAATGAAACGAAATGCCAGCACACTTTAACAATAGTAGAAAAGGCCTTGCAACCTTGAACTTGAGTCTATTAGAATAAACAAAACAAATTTGCTTTGATGACTCTTTAAAAAAATTAAAGCAAGTGATCTAGCTCCAATTTGAGCAGGATTTGTTTGTTTTGCTTAGCTCCAGTCATTTATGCAAATGCCCAAGAAGCAATGAGTACTGGGTAATGCACAGGGCTTCTGAACCGGAATGCTAAAGCTTTGCATACCCTTCTTGTTTTGACTGCATTGATTTAGGTGGGGTTTCATTTTTACATGGAGAGACTTCTGCAACTGATTTTGAAAACCTTTCACCTGTAATTTAAAAAGCATCATCATGTCATGAAATATGAAAACTCCAGGACTTCAAAAACAAAACAGTCCTGCTACTGCACATAGTAATTTTTTTAATGTTTCAGTGTGCTTCCCAAGTCTTTTATTTTGCTTATGTGAATATGTATTTATGGATGCCCGAATTTTTTTAATTTTTTTAAACTAGATTTTGAATGTGCTTTAGATCTTTTTTTCTCTGCCACAACTGAATGAGTATCCATTCTCCTCACTAGGGGTAGCGGTATATGCTAATAGTATCCTGCACCTCAGATCCAGCGGTATAAGGACCTTGAGTTCATGGCTAGCCTGGGCTACACAGAAAAACCCTGTCTCAACAATCAAAAAATAAAAAAAATAAGTGACATCCTTTAACACATGATTTAACCTTTTCACTTAGCAATATTCAATTAACTCCCCCAACTCATTAAGCCTAGTCTACAATATAAAGAAATCATATCCACTTAATCAGTGCCTTAATATTGAGCATTAATGTGATTCCAACTGGCTGATTTTTAAATGCATTTCCTAAAGATACACTATTTTACCAGTACTGACTAAAAAACAGCCAGTAAAATTGTTATACACTTGATAATATGGAGAACTATGCAACTACAACGCTCTTTGCCTTCATTGTGATTAGTGGCCAATTGAACTAAAAGAATTTCAGACCTGGTTCCAGTATACAGCATAGTCAGTATGGCTCACAGAATAGCCCTGCCATCACCCTTTGTTCTGTATCAGTCACTGAACAAGACGTCTGCCTACACCCAAACAACTCAAGTGGTACATGTCAGCAGCTGGCGATCTTGAGACCCCTTGGGGAAATTTCTCAGTGGCTTGGACTTAGCAATGTCCCAGCAGGCTTCTGGGTGGGCTGCTCATTGTGTCTGTGGTAACAGTGCATGGGTGACCACATTAGGCTGAAAACTGCCAAATTGTCCATTTAAATGTGTAAAGTTTGTTGTGTATTAATTATGCCTCAATAAAGGTGTTGAAGACGCAGGGAAATTCTGATTCCATGGGTCCTGTGTGGGCTTCCAGGTGGTTATAATGGAAAGCCGAGACCCATTGATTTACTATGTAGGATTTCCAAATTTGAACTGATAGATTGATGGAACTGATAAAAAACTGACAAAGAAATATTTTTAAATGGGTTACTTTTTATTGTGTTTAAGAACATCAATTATCCTTTTAAAAATGCTATTAAGCAAAGAAACTTAGAGGATTGATGTTGATAATTTCTAATAGTTCATCATTCCAAGTTGTAGGAGTCCCTTAGATGCAGTGTTAGATGGCGAGGCAGTACATAGATCATGAATACACCGGGCACTTCTTAAGACCCTGAAACTCTCCGACGGGGATTTAAAGTAGATTAAATATGTCATTGCTTAAATACTGATAAGCACAGGAAAAACTAAACATAGAAATTGTAAAAGTAGGCCTGCCATGACCACACTGATTCCTCTCTGATTCTCACAGAGCTCCATTTCAGTCCAAGCGCTGTTGCTCTGTTGGCCAAGTCTCTGAGTTGGGCCTAGGCTTTTAAGCAAGAATGTGGGAAACACTGTCCCAGAAAATTGGAAGCTTCCTGCCAGGGGCACCATCCCAGCCTCCTGACAGGTGAGGTTCTGTGCCAGTGTCTTCATCCGAAGATAGAAACCAGCGTCGTAGCCACAATAAAACAGCCAGGTCTTCTTATTAGAGAAAATTAATATTCAATATCAGCTTGCGTGTCTTTACTCTGCTATTAATAAGAAACCCTGGCTATAATTGGCATTGGCACAGAGTACGGTTTTGGAGCTTCACCCAGCTGGAAGAAGATCACGGAGCACAGGGCTTCCTTCCACACAGTCTCTCAAAGGGATTACAAGAAAAAAGAAAAGTAGCCAACAGGCCTCGGGGAGAATTGCTCTTCCTGAGTTCTGCAATGGGTGCGTAGGCAGCTGGAGCAGAGTTGTCACTGCCACTGGCATGGTCCTCCTCAGCTCCTGGCTGCCTCACCTCCTCAAGGAACTGCAAATCGAAATTTCATGATGTAGCACTTTGTAGTTGGGGGACAGGGGACATAGCCTGATCCAAATTGCTGCTGGCAGTGAGACAAGACGTCAAACACAGCGAGAAGGAAGATGCTGTTTTGGAGCCATGGACCACACACAAAACAAGATCTTCTCACTGAGGCTCACTGAGTTAGGGTTGATGTGTGAAGAGAATTAAGAGAAATGCCACCTGCGAAAGGCATGGTTTCCTGACTTCCCACCACCACCACCACCACTGCCTCAGCCAAAATAAGGCAGAGCTGCTGCACACCTGAGTGGAGCTGAAATTGAGATGAGAAAGAATTAAGGCCACCTACATTGTACAGTTCTCTACCGAAGCTTGTGATGTGTACGCAGGCCTCTTGACTGCTCCAGACCTCCCCATCTGCACAAATAGCTACCTACTCCCGTTGGTTTCTCTTCAATTTCTTTAGATTCGTGCTCTAGATTCACTGTTGGCACCATTTCTTTGGTTTTGCCAGTTGCCAAGCACCAGGTCTGTCTGTGGATGGTCTGGCCCGTTCTCATCCCAGTACCCAGATTAAGAGCTCTGTGTGGTGCTGGGACGTTGTTTGGGAAGAGCAGGAAACATAAAAGCTTACACAGTCTCACTCGTGCACTTTGCTTTACTAGTGTGAAAAACACTTTACAAGTGACCTGTGATTTTGATAGTGAGAAATTCAACTTTTACAAAATTTCTCAGGCAAAATAAAACCCCCAAACCCTAGGGGACTTGTGAGCACCAGCCCATGTTTGCTTAAGTTACCAGATAAAATAATGTCTCTACGTAAAAGAAACCTATATTCCAGTACTATTCATGTCATAATGTCTATGTCTGTTGCTTAAACTTTAGGCAAAAATTATATCCTGCAGTTTATAACAGTTTTTGAAAGGCTGTATTTGAACAATTGATGTCCCTTTAAGTCAACCCAGGTATGTGTTTCCTTTTTGAGGTATTCCTATCCACAGTCTCTATTTTAAAAAAAAATCATTACAAAATCATAAGAAACAGACAACACAGCAACATAATGGACTCCAAAGAATCTCTGAGCCCCACAGTCCTGACTTAGAATGTTCTCAAATCAACATGCTCATAAGCTATCTGCATAGACCTGAAGGTCCTAATTAATAAATATTCAAATACAGACAGAAAGTTACAAGGAAAAAAATAGACCTTTAAGAAGTTTTGTATCCCCCCCCACCCCCTGGAATACAATTCGGTTACTCTGACTGTATTTCTTAATAGATACATGCTGTTATAATGATGTCAGTACAAATCGATACTCATCTTTCAGAACTTTCAACCATGTGAGCGACCTGTGGAGACCTGGGGATAATTTTCTTGAGGAAGAGAAGTTGAAACAGAAAGCACTCTTTTAAGATTTAATAGGCTTCTGGGAGAGTGTGCAGGGGTTGGCAGTCCTGGCTATCCCTGAAACTCCCTGGGGCTTGAGTCCCATTCCCAATGACTTAATTGGTTTAAGTAGGGACTAGACCTTGATCCCTTTTTAAAGCTCATTCTGCTGTATTACAGTTATACTTTCCCTGAGGTAAACTTTTCTTCAACAGATACAATATCCCATGAAAGCATTATAGACAACTGCTTGCTCCTTACAAATCTTAAACATTGCAGCCTTCAAACCAAAGCTTAAAGTCTCCATCTCCAGAATGCCTTGGACTCACTCATTTTTATTCTTCCTGTTCTCTTATCCCACAATGCTGTGAATTCAGTCAGAATTGAGTTTTAAAACACCCTTGGTATCTCTCATTGGTACCAGTAATATAGAAACACATAGGACAGGCTATGAACTGGAAGTCATTAAGAACTTATTAAACACTTAGACCACCTTGGGTTTCTTACTTACTTTTGCGGTGCTGAGAATTGGACCTACAGCTAGGCACCAAGATACATCACAGAGCCCCAAGCCTCAGCCCAAACATTTATGACACCACATTAGCCAGCTCATATACATTTCTTGTGGCGCTGCATTGGCCCCAGTCTTTGTGCCTTCTTCAGCTTGTCTGTGCTTCCACACACAGTTTCCATAATTGCTTACTTAGTGTCAAGTCACTTCACCACTGACAGAGCGGCTCTCAACACTTCCAGCTGCCTCTACCACACGACTCCAGCTGCATGCTCACCATAGTAAGAGCAGTTGAAGCTCCACACCTAGTCCAACATGGCTGTTATGAGAACTGGCTCCTTGAAACATTTCTACATCCTAGAGATATACCGTCTGTGGAGTATAGAATCTGGATTCTATGGCTACTCATAGGTTTCGGAACAACAGCTTAGAAACACAACTTAAGACCTAATGGGAGGGACTAGGAAGATGACTCATTGGGTAAAGTGCTTATCACACAGCCTTAAGAACTTGAATTTTCCATTGATCTCATTTTTTTTTCTGTGCTATATCTTATTGTTGCAAACTAGAAGGTGGGGAGCAGAAACATCACTAAGTGACTCCATAAAACATCCAACACAGAACCACCAGGTCTGGCCTGCTGTGCTGAACAATGGGCAAGGCAGAAAAAAAGCTCTGATAAATGCTTCTTAGTTAACGTGCTTGCCCTACATCCTAATTTGTTCCCATAAAAGGTTACAGAACTCCGTGGCTTGGCTGCAGTTCCTCCTGTGTGGTTTCTTTTTATTTACCTAGATTTTTTTTTAACAGAGGCTCTCTCCAGCTACATCTCTCTGCACCAAGATTTATTTTCTTCTGAGAGATGCCACAAACTTTTCAGAAACAATTTTGTTTTCTACACCCCAGAAAAATGACTCTTCTGTAACACAATGGAGCCAGCTGCCCATCTCTTGCTGTCATCAGGACCAAAGTAATTCACCTCTATTCAGCAAGAATATCACTAAAGGGAGTTTGAACTCCATCCTTGCTTGGTAAGATTACAGAAGAAAACCAACGCATTTCATTCATGATGCCTGTTTTAATCAGTATTTAACAGATGTTTTGAGACATTCTCATACTGTCGACATGGTTGACAATGCTGGACAGAATTGCCATATGGGAAGGAAGCAAACAATAAGTCCTAGGCATGTGGCAAAGAACCTGCTTTACTGGAACTCTGCTCTGTCATCATTTCTGAGATGAGAGAGAAGTTTCTATGGCAACAAGCCACATCTGCTGACAGAAGGCAGAGTTTGGGGGGACTTCCTTTTTTCTTTCATTTTATGTCTAATTACATACTACTTTGAGGAAGAAATAATAACAAAATTCTTCCTTAAGCAGGCACATTAACACCCATAAGGAACATGTTGGATTTTTATACTAAGCTTCCAAGATGTGAATTTCCTTGTCCATGTCCTTGAAGGCACAGAACTCCTTTCAACAAGGCAATAAAAAGGAAAGAAAATTTCATGAAATCTCGGTGTCTACAGAATAGTTCACACATCAGTCACCATTACCATTCACAATTAGCAGAGCTTCTCAGGTGTTTTCTGGCTTCACCTATAGGAACCACAGCAAGAAGCTGCACTTTATGACCCCATCCCCAGTAGCTCCATGCTGTTCATGCCCCCTTGAAGTTAACTGAAAACATGATAAACACACCTTTATTTCCCGCAGAGAAATTTGCGAACACAGGAATCACTTTTGAGATGTTGCTCTTGTTATTGACCATTTATTCCGAA
This sequence comes from Rattus norvegicus, assembly GCF_021556685.1. Classification (NCBI taxonomy): domain Eukaryota; kingdom Metazoa; phylum Chordata; class Mammalia; order Rodentia; family Muridae; genus Rattus; species Rattus norvegicus. The sequence continues at coordinate 67,727,820 of NC_141539.1, read as the reverse complement.
ACTTCCTATTTTTTTTCTTAAGCAGTAATTGAATAAATTTATTGTGATCGATCTGTTTTGTTTGTAGCTAACATTTGGATCCTGAAATTTCATCACTAATACTGATGCTTCTGAGAATTTCATGAGCTAACAACAAACAATAATAGCTCTATAATTCCAGTGGCAAAAAGAATCTTCCAGTAACTGAGATAAGCATTCTAGCATTCAAATGAGATCTCATATCTTAATCACCTAGAGAATATTTTGACTGGGTCAGAATTCAATCCCCAGACCTCCAGGCATTACACAGGTGTCCCTTCCTTCTTCCTCAAGTCAGAAAGGATGCTGATGTGCCTAGCCATTACAACAGCAACAGGTGACAAGACTCGCTGGCATCTTGTTGATGCTGTGGTGACCTTTAAGCTGCAGTGACTTTCCAACAAATTGGCAATACTGTCCAATTCCAAAGCACAGACTCCCAGCTTTCAGCATTAAAGGTGTCTTTAGGGACCCACAGTCATTATTTCACCTGAGGAGTGAAATCTCTGTCCTTCAGAAGCCACTCTGTTCTTAGAGCTTGCCAGAAATACACCTGTGACACTACATTTGATATATGCCTCTAAGTGTCTGGGACTGAGACCACCTAATTCCTTAAGAGTTATGGCTGCCACAAAAATACCCTTCAGCCTTTCCTCCAGTTCAACGCCAGAGCACAGACCATGCTGACATAGTTCTGAAGCAGAGATTCTCTCTCCAGACGAACAATCTCTGTACTTCTATGAGGCACACAATATCAAAGCATATCTTGAGAAGAAAGACAAACGCACTCATAGAGATACATGCAGATGAGTGTCTCCAGGGAGCCTGGTGACTGCTGAGGCCCTTGGTGAATGGCTTAAGAGATGAGACAAGGGGCTGGGGATTTAGCTCAGTGGTAGAGCGCTTACCTAGGAAGCGCAAGGCCCGGGGTTCGGTCCCCAGCTCCGAAAAAAAGAACCAAAAAAAAAAAAAAAAAGAGAGAGAGATGAGACAAATGGTGGCTCTACCTTCTAAGCTGCCCAGAACACAGCTTCACCATACACCAGCTAGAAAGAAAGACTTTTAACCATTTTGTCATGTAATGTGTGTGTGTGTGTGTGTGTGTGTGTGTGTGTGTGTGTATGCGTGTGCATGTGTTCACTCATGTGCAACACCATGGACCACCAAAGCACTTAGAAAATATACCATCAGAGCTCAGCAGATGGCTCAACGGATAAAAGAACTTGCTATGTAAGCTTGAAGAGCTAAGCTCAAATCTCTAGCACCCACATGAAAAAACAGGGTTATGGCCATGTGTACCTGTCTGAGGGAGGGGGCAGAGATCCGACACAGGTGGATCCTGGGAATTTGCAGGGGGAAAGCCAAGTCAAAACCATCGAGAATCTGTTAAATTTCCTTATCAAGGAAATAAGGGCGACAGTAATAGAGGAAGACATCCAATATTCTCTTCTGGCCTTTATTTGAATACATAGCTGTTTGCATCCACATATAGAGGTGCACATATACACATACTATACAAATCACATATGCATACACATGTACCTACACAAAAATTATATAACTGTCCTAATATTTTAATTTCTACAAAGAGTAATATTTAATGTATCTGCTTTAAAAGTATCTACTATAGTTTCCACACAGAAATATATCCATGTAGGGCTTTTCATCTGACTTATTTTCCAGAGTGGAAATTTATTTCAGCATCAGTGAAAAAGCCTTTGACTATTTAACAAGTTTGAGATCGTGGATTAAAAGTGATGTTCAATAAATTCATGGCAAGCACAGAACATGGGGGAAACTTCTACTTCAAATTTTCAAACTCGCTTTGACTGTTTTTCCCACTCTAGAACCTCAAAAGACATCTGACAGTCATTTTGGTAATGAGAGACACTAACAAGATAAATGCAGACTTAATTGGTTTGGCCCTCAACTTGGAGCTGTCTGCTCTGCTCAGTGTTTACCCAGTGGAAGCCTTCCCACCCCTTTCTGAGACCTTGCTTCATCCTTTCTTTTAAGAACTGCCCTCAACCCGTGAGTCTTCTTCAAAGGCAGTGTTAGTTATTTTGCCCCTGCAGCACCCAGGGAACCAGGGAGCCTCAGACAGTTTATCTCCAGATAATCTCCAATTAGCTTCTTCTCTTCCTTCTCCTGCCAGGCTCACTCTCACAACTTCCTCTTGCAAATCCACCTCCTCCTAACATAATTCTCACATCTCCAGGAGGATATAGGATTTAAAGGGTCCATCTTTCTGCCTTACTGTTTTCCTGTTTACCTACTGGCTAGACATAAATCTTTTTAATGCCCTGAGTCAAAATAAAATGCACTGTCTTTCTGAGCTTGGTGAGCAGTCAATTCATCATTTCGTCTTTTTCTTTTTACTGATATTTGGTTTTATTGTTTGTTTTTTATTGTTAATTTTTTAACTTTTAAAATTGATTTTTTCATTTTTAAAATTATTTTTGATTGTAATATAATTATTCCACTGCTGAGGAGGAGGACAGCCCCTTGGGAAGGCCAGCAGTCTCAACTGATCTGGACTCCCGAGATCTCTCACACTGAACCACAAACCAAGCAGCATACACCAGCTGATATGAGGCCCTGACACATATACAGCAGAGGACTGCCTGGTTTGACCTCAGTGAGAGAAGATGCACCTAATCCTCAAGAGACTTAAGGCCCCAGGGAGTGGGTAAGTCTAGTGGGGCAGGAGTGGGGGATGGGGACATCCACTTGAAGATAAGAGGGAGGTATGGGATGGAGAGTTAGGGGTGGGTGGGTGGGATGGGGAGGGAATGAAGTCTGGACTGGAAAAAAGGATTAAAGAATAAAAAATAATATTATTACTCCATTTCTCCCCCTCTCTTTCCTACCCTCAAACCCTCTATTATATCCCCTTTTGCTCCCTTTCATATTCTTGGTCATGGTCTCTTCCTTCATTAGTTATTATCACATACATACCCAATACATACATGCATATACATACATTCCTAAACACATAAACACAGTCTGCTTAGTCTATAAGATGTATGTTTGTTTTCAGTAAATAATCAGTTGGTGTTCTCTTCCCTGGGAAGGGCTATTCCTCCTGCTCGCCATAGTTCTTAACTAGCCATCCTTATTTGTGTAGAAATGAGTCTTGTGTGTATTCAGGGGTATGTGTGTCTGTGTGTGTGTGTGTGTGTGTGTGAGAGAGAGAGAGAGAGAGAGAGAGAGAGAGAGAAATAGAAATAGAAATAGACACACAGAGAAAAGAGGAAGAAAATCTTCATTTCTATGAGGATAGCAACCCTATGACAGTAAAGTCACATTGATATAAATACAAAATGCATATCAACTAAAACTGAAACTGCAACTTTAAGAAAACAAAAGACCCAGCACTGTTCTCCATCGTACCCCAACATAGCACATAAGAAAAAGCACTCTACCATGGCCAGTTAGGGAGAATTTTTTATGTTTATGTACAAGTTTAACATTATGATAGAGGTTTGAGGAAGGAGGTAATGTATGTACAATATAGTTATAAGCAATATAAAATTATAATAACCACATGATACATAAAATGAAATAAGCTGAAAATATGAAAAATTACTTGAGGTGGGTATTTGTAAGCTCTGACTCAATTTCCAAACTTAACTTTTTTACACAAATATTGCCTATGATGTCACATGCTACTTATAAATATTTATGTCTCTTATAGTTCTATATTTAAGTATGTATTATTATTCCATGGCAGAGACTGCTGCAATTTAATTTAAAATATACAAGTTGAATTTATAAGGTTGAAAATGAGGGGTTGGGGATTTAGCTCAGTGGTAGAGCACTTGCCTAGCGAGCGCAAGGCCCTGGGTTCGGTCCCCAGCTCCGGAAAAAAAAAAAAAAAGAAAAGAAAAGAAAATGATTTGTTGTTAACCTTTTTGGTAGACTTTTGAATGATGTAAGCAAAACCTTTATCAACCAACAACAAAAACTGTGCAGAAAGGTTTCGGTGAGAATGTCTCTCTACATCACTGTGCTAGAAGCCAGTAAAGACACTAGAATAGGCATGCCATAATATGTCCCAGTGAAGTTTCAAATTCTACTCTGTGTTTTTTAGTGATGACATTATTAAAGAAAGTATATATTTACCATCATGAAAAATGCACCAGTTAGAAAGCAGACCTTCTATAATGGAAGTATCATGGAAACCTCTAAGCATTTGGGTCTCGATCTAGAGGTGAACTCGGATCTAGAGGTGAACTCGGCTCTAGAGGTGAACTCGGATCTAGAGGTGAACTCGGATCTAGAGGTGAACTCGGATCTAGAGGTGAACTCGGATCTAGAGGTGAACTCGGATCTAGAGGTGAACTCGGATCTAGAGGTGAACTCGGCTCTAGAGGTGAACTCGGATCTAGAGGTGAACTCGGATCTAGAGGTGAACTCGGCTCTAGAGGTGAACTCGGATCTAGAGGTGAACTCGGATCTAGAGGTGAACTCGGATCTAGAGGTGAACTCGGATCTAGAGGTGAACTCGGCTCTAGAGGTGAACTCGGATCTAGAGGTGAACTCGGATCTAGAGGTGAACTCGGCTCTAGAGGTGAACTCGGATCTAGAGGTGAACTCGGATCTAGAGGTGAACTCGGATCTAGAGGTGAACTCGGATCTAGAGGTGAACTCGGATCTAGAGGTGAACTCGGATCTAGAGGTGAACTCGGATCTAGAGGTGAACTCGGCTCTAGAGGTGAACTCGGATCTAGAGGTGAACTCGGATCTAGAGGTGAACTCGGCTCTAGAGGTGAACTCGGATCTAGAGGTGAACTCGGATCTAGAGGTGAACTCGGATCTAGAGGTGAACTCGGATCTAGAGGTGAACTCGGATCTAGAGGTGAACTCGGATCTAGAGGTGAACTCGGATCTAGAATGTAAGTGCATTGTTTCAGGAAGTAGGTGTTTCAATCATCAGTACTGTTGTCATTGTACTAATAAATCACCTTAGGAAACCATCAGAAGCCAGACACAGTGTGTGCTCAGTCCTGGCTTACACAGAAGGACTTATCCTCCAGGGAACTAAAGCTCTGTCTGGGACTCAAGAAAAATCAATAGAGTAGGAACCACCGACAGAAGAGTGCTTTGTTCTTCAATTATGTTGCTTTTCTGACCAATTGACACAGCTCACCTTTTTTTTTTCTTTCTTTCTTTTTTTTTTTTTTTTTTTTTTTTGGTCTACTGCTGAAATCTTAGACAATTTACAAAGTCCTCTGGCCAGCTCTGAGGAGAATTATGTCATATTTCATCATATCTGATGGTCAACAGAATGGTGACAGGTCCCTCTGTAAGGATGGCAGTGAGCTTACCACATGTCAGAAAGAATGGTCCAGTAGGAAAGACCCTGAGGAATGGATCTTGCCACGTGACATTTTCTGAATCTCACTTTCTCCACCAGCCTCATTCCAATGCTGGTTCCTGGTTTCTCTGAAAGTCTCCCTGAGCTATATAATACAGGCCATGAGTCTTCAAATTCCATATTCTGCTCCCAAATAAATGTCCTTAATACATTATATCATGGTTTAGTGTGAAATACTATGTTATCAAGGTGGATTGGTTAGCTTTTCTTATCACTGCAACTAAACAACTGACAAGGAACAATTTAAGAAAGGACAGATTTATTTTATCTCATGATTTCAGAGAGCACAATCCATTGTCCTGGAGAAGACAAGCTGCCAGGAGGCTACATGGCAGCAGGAGTGTGCAATGGCCAACAAGCATGAGACAGAGATGACAGAAAGTGAGGGTAGACTATACATTTTAAACCCTGCCCTAGTGACCCTCCTTCTCAAATTCCTAAAGCTCCCAAGACCTTCCCAAACATTGTCTGGCACCTGGTGTTCAATTGCACGGCGCCTATGGGAAATATTGTAGTCAGACAGTGGTAACACACGGCTAGATAATATTTATTTAGTTCTAAATGTCTAAATTGGGAGTTAAGGTTCTTACTTTTGGACATTAGAGAAATTAATCTGAATAAGAACAGCCAAGTATCTGAGCTGAGGTACCACCGAGGTCTGTATTCTTCCATATCAAACTCCTCTGTGAGTGTGGTATCTCTCAAACACACTGTAAAGCAGAGTATAAACCATACCACCTAGTTTTGATACACAATTCTTAACTTAAAACATAAAGATCACTCCTGACATAGGAATACATTATAAAGAGAAATGAAGTTATTCAGTCCAAATGAAAAGGTAGTGGAATGTGAAGCTGTGAAGAAGGGAGTCTCTGTATTATCTCAAAGAAAGCAGTACCAAGGACAGCACTGGCTCTAAGAAGGTGCTTAGCAAAACATCAAGAAACACAACCATCTCCTATCCAGATGGCTAACAGAAACCAGAAATGATCATCTGAACAAAAACATGAACTTCAAATAAGGAGCAATTCACGCAGCCATGCTCTGTGGTAAAAGAGCTTCCCCTTCCCATCTGCCCCCAACTCCCGTTACTTTAGCTGCAGCAAGGTGGTCCTCTCATTTCTACACCCTGTGCCTCATTCCCAACCCTAGCCCCAGTGGCGAAGAAAATATCACTGTGGCAGGCTGAGCACAGGAAAAGAACATATCTTCTTTGAGCATGAAAATGCAGAAAAGTAGAGTAGGAGATGAGGGTTATCTCTGGGGAGGAGGGCTGTGATACAGTAGGGAATAAGGCTACTGTTTCTCAGGATGAGTAGAAAGGATAGTGATGTAATTGATAAAATTATTAAATACAGAACAAAGGGCAGTTAGCTAATGGGGAAAAGATTTATTGGAATACAGAGAACTACATAAGTGAATGCCTTAGGAAAGATAAGGTAAGAAAGGAAAGGTAAGAAGGAAGAGAAAATGATGAGAGAAAAATTCAGGATAGGAGTAGATGTGGAAGAAAGGAGGCTTAAGCCACTGCACGGCTCTCAGCAGAGATCTCTTAATACAGCCACAGAGTTCGTTCAGTCAGAGGAAAGATCTGCACACAAAATGAAAATTATCTGGGAGTGATGTCCTTGTGTATGACAGCATGTAGGAGGCTGAGTCAACAAGAGTACTGGTGTAAATTCAAGGCCAATCTGAGCTACCCAATGAGTTCAAGGTCCTCCTGGGCAACCTAGCAAGACCCCATCTCAAAATGTCTAGGGGCAGGATTTTGAGCGATTGATAGATCAAAAGTAAAAAATTAGCTTCAAATGTGACAGGAGGTTTGCTTTCCATGAGAGCTTTGGCATGCCAGCAAAGCAGTTTGGTTGACAGAGCTCCTAAACCAGAGCAAGTGGCCACATAAATATTCCAGGTAACTGGACACAGTGAGACCAGAACCTTTGCTACATTCTTGCTAAATCTTATTACCCACTATGGCCCACTTGGTGGCCCGCTTTTTCTCCTACTCAGGGTCCTCTCAAGGACAGAGGTGAGACACTCGAGCAAGATCTGAAAGTTCAACAATTGAAGCTCAACAGTCGAAGGCTATTCACACCACAGGGTAGCTATCGCTTCTTTGAGAGATTATCTTAACAATTTTACCTCACTGAAGATGGCGACAGACTCCACATCTAAATCTACTCTTGTCAGGACTCCATGCTTGCATGCTTCTTTCTTCCATCTCATAAGCCTACATCCTAAACCCCACATGTGCCCGGGGCAGTGGTTCTGGGTCCATCACCCAGGCGGCTTTTAGCTTAACATCCATTCACGCGCTCAAACATAAGGGGACAACCCAGCTCACCCTAATCCTCAGTCCCAGATTTAGCTGGGTGTTGACCAGGAACGGACTGTCAGAGGGTAACAGTGAGGGAGAAGGAGCTAGCCCAAAACTACCTCCCAAACCTCTCTTGGCCTCCTGTCCAAAATGATCATAATGTTAGCCATGCTGAGCACTAAGGTGAGGTACTGCGAAAACAAACAATCAAAACAAACAAACAAATAAAAACTGTGCCATGCTATAGGTTCTGAGAAGCCCTTCAAAGAAAGCAGTCAGTCAGACCTCGAGGGACATTTCAGACAGAAATTACAAAGCCAAATAATTCCCTGAATAAAGGAGTAAGTATGTCACCTGTCAGGAAAAGAACTAAGATGTGGAAGGAAAGGGAGCCATTTATACAGTAGATTTGAGCAAACCATCTTCAAACCCCATAGATTTTTCAGTTGGTCTTGTACTGTCTCTAATGATATTGAAAGCTGAATGACTGTAATGTTACCTTCTGCTAGCATATACAGTTGACCAAATTGCCTGAGTAAATGCTGATTTCAGGGCAATTGAGAAGTGACTTGTTCCTACATGAAAATATCAGAAAGAGGAAATGCTGGAAATTGATTTTTTTAATCCAATTTTTAATCCTCAAAATTATACATTATCATTGAACAAGCAATATAGTGATAAATTTAGGGTATGTATTACACGTGCATTACTTCTGTTTCATCTGCAGCCTGTCACAATTAAGGTTACACATTCCGGAGAGAAGAGAGCTACAGAGAAAGGCTGCACATGACTATTTTGTCTGTTCGCTTGAGGACAGTGTGGAGCTAGTGCCTGGATGGCACAATGACGATTGCTATAGGATGGGACAGCTTGATAGAATGGACCCTCCCAATGTCATGGAACTTTTGTTCACACATGTTCATTTGAGCAAATTTCTGGGGTGAGGTGTCATTGTTTCCATTAGCTTCTAAAAATATTCACAATCCCAAAGGCTAACAGCTATTTCAGTAGAGCATTAGAAGCATTTTAAGAAAGTAGAGTATTTATGGACTAGAGTAGGTCAGAGAAGTAAATCTGTTTGGATAGTTTGTTTTTTTAATTAAGGCTAGGCAGATAACTGAGATGGTAAAATGCTTTGGCATGGTCCCCAGCATCTATGTAGAAAGCTGGGTACCGGGGTACATGCTATGGTAATCCCAGAACTGGGAAGGCTGAGACAGGCAGATCTTGGGGTTCACTGGCCAGCCAGTGTAGCCTGATCAGTGAACTTAAGTCCCAATGAAAAACCTTGTCTCAAAAATCGGGTGGGCTACCCCTGAGGAGGAATAATACCTGGGTTGACCTACAATCATCACACTTATGCACCCATGTACCCATGATCATTTCCTTTCTACTGATATTTATTTCATTCATGTTTCTAAATGCATTGCTAATGCTTTTCCCCTTTAAACAGAGACTAAAACCTGTGTATAATTCTAAACTCCAAAACTTTCTCCTCCATTGCCCAGAATGAAAGGGGAAGGGAGGAAGATTATGAATGAAGCTGAGAATGGGAGAAGTGACCATGTGTAGTGTGTTAAGTTTGTGTACTTTATGGGCTTGAGAAAGCCTTGTGACTCAAACCTAACTATGCCTTTCCCCTGAACTCTAGTATGTTAATCAAAGTTCAGACATATACCTCTGCGAGGTGGCTGCCTAAGTCATTGTCTTTGATTTATGGTTTTTACACATAATTTAGTTATCAATGGTTCATCTAATAAATACAAATCCAATGTTATAGAGTAACATACAAACTAGGAATCATCCAGATAACAGCATTGTCCTACTGGCAAGTGGCTCAACTAATTATAATGGCAAGCTCTGTGTCATTCTCATTACCACATGGATTTAATAAACCATTACTACCGTACACTGCGCATGGCAAACATAAGTGTGTGAGGAACATCTACCACAGGGAGAGGTTCCCTGGTTCCCAAAAGCCTGGACATACTGTCCACCATGCTAGGAAAGCAGAGCTCCCTCCTCCTGCTTCCCTTTATAGCAGATGACATTTTAAAATTAGGAACCACAGAAGGATGTATCAATTATTTTAAATAGTGACTTCGAATGTCTAAGGGGATATAGCATCTCTAAAGCAGGGCTGATTACACCTGTGTGGCTAAGAAGACAGGACCATCTCTGTGATTGAGACTCCACATTAATCCTAATCTGACTACACTTCTAGATATGTGCTCGCCTTGAGCAGCAGCTATCACGCTGCTGTCCATAATAAGCTCCCATGACAGTGCACAATTTTGCTCCTAAAGTCTATCATGGAGAGTTATTATGGAGACAAGGGGATACCTGTTCAAGACACGAGATTTGAACACAGGATTTGAAACATTCATCCATGTTCTGTATAGAATAGCCGTTAGCCACATGACCTTAGAGTTCAGAAGCGTTTGGATCATGGCGTCCATCAGTTAACTCTACTCCGGCCAGATGAAGACTGTTCCACTTTTCTTGCTCTGAGCAGAAGCAGTATTGGGGTGGAGCTGAAGCTCATGCATACCAACTGGAAGGACTAAGATGAGAGAGGTAGCCAGCTTTGTTGAACAGGGGAGGTCCTGTCATTTTTCATGATACTTTCATGATAATTGCTAATCATAAGTACTATAGCCTTTCCCTTATCAGATTTACACCACCTGCCCTATAATCTAATTAAAGAGTTTACTAGTTTATTTTGTTAAGCAAGAAAAGCATGTAATTATTGTCCTGGCCCAAAATAAATGTTTTTATATTTTTTGTTGTATTCTAAATATCTCAGACCTTACTTCAAAGCCCATAAGTATTCAAGGAAGGTCAACAACGATTCAAACATGTCAAGTGTTCAAATCTCACACAGATCCTGCCTTCAGATCGAAGGTCCACACTCCCTCCTGGGTTTTCACTTTCCATCATGTGGTCAAAATCTGCTATTGCAGCTATTGCTTGCTGCTGCCCTGACCTCTGACTGAGGAAGTTCACACTCATTTGTTTTCTTTACCATCAGTCTATTTCTCTCTGTTCCTAGCACAAAAGTCCTGCAGCACTTAATGCCAGTAGTCTCCAGTGTTTCACAAATAACTCATCCTTCTGGGCTTTATACTTCCTCACTTCAAATCTCAAGGCACCTTGGAATCCCTCTCCATTTCCTCTTCTTCCAGGAAGCCCTCTCCAGCTATAGCCAATTCCAAGGGACACTCACTTCCCTGAAGACCCAACTGTGTAGCCTCTCTCTTCTTGATTCTGCATCTAATGAGTGAATTGGACATGCAGATATTACTGTTTCTGGTCCACTAGTCCTCTGTCATCTACTAAATGATCTAGAAGGCACACAGTCCCTGTGACTCCAACAGTGACTCTAATTGGCTCACTGAGAATAAATTGCCTTCCCTAAGTTTTAACTGACAAAACCGCAACAAAACACTTTAAATTCTTTAGTTCTCAAACTTGACTTTCCATCTAAATCACAGATAAGATTTGTTTCAAATAGACAGCTAAGTCCCTCCCCAAACGTCTCACTGGTAAGTGGGGGAAAGAGATAGCAGACTAGCGAGGCTAATAAGTCCCCTGGTGATACTGATGGTCACAGCTTGAGGGAACTCCTCTGTGAGAATCACAGGTATAATTCACACCCTTGAACAGAAGACCCTGACTAGCAGGAAGAATATGGCAGAAAACTGTGGGAAAAGCAGAGGATGGAAAGAAGAGAATCTGGCCTCTTGATTGTGTCTCTTAGCTATGACGCAGCCTTGGCATGGCATGAGTCTAGTTCAGTCACTCCTCTGTTAAATTGGACTAAAATTGTAAGTATTATTGGGAGGATTAAATGTAATCAAAGGTGAATAAGGAGCTAATATAAACAAAGGCAATTTACAAGTGAAGTTACAAACATACATGTCCTGTAGTAAAATTTAAATAGTTAATAAATATAATTATGAATTGTTAAGCCTAAGATGTCCAAGATTCTAAGATAATTTTTGACATATACAATGTTTATTTTCATTATGATTTCACTATTGGAAAACAAATAAATACTTTCATGAAAACTGCTAATCACAAATAGTACAAATTTACCTTTGGGGAAAAAGAAATAAATTTATTATTACCATGTTTACTTCATTCAATATATTTGAACTCATATATCTATATTTATATCTATATTCATACACACACACATTTACACACATTAAGAGGGAGGGGGACAAAATTAAGATTTCAAGATGTTTTCTTTTTTAAAAAGAAGGCACCAATTTAAAAAATAAATTTTCATTTCTGTGTGTAGGAAAAAAAATGGAGTCTGGAATGACTATGATCATTTTAAAAATGAAACTCAGAGAAACCGTACTACAGTTAATTCAATCTTACCCAAATTTATTGTTTACTATTTTCCTGCCATATGCCTCTTTATTTGAGTGATTAATCATCAATCAAATTTTAAGAATCCCCTGTGGTCTCACAAGCTACAAATTAGGAAAATGAAATGTCTCCTTTACCATGGATTCAGGATCCATGACCTTCTTGGGTATGTATAATAAAAAGGGGTCATGGGTCACTGATGACGAATGGGCTTTGTGATGGATGACTAAAGCCAGAGAAAAGACAAAGTGGAGCACAAAGTGGTTAAAAAAAATAGTTGATTAAATACCCTCATTATTTGTTCCTAAATATATTCATATTATATAAATGAAAGTATACAGATGCTTGCCCTTTTGTGCATTATTGTCCCATAAGGCCTGTTTTAAGGAAAATCAAGGAACCCGGGCTTTGTACATGTGACCCTTCAGCTTGTAAAAAGGCTATACGTTCTTGTGAATAAACTCACAAAGACTGCAAAGCAACGGGATCCTGAGGTCCTTGCACAAAAGAAAAAGAGAGAAGGGATAGAAGAGCCGGCAAAGAAAGTTAAAAATCAAACAGATTTGAGCGCCATGGTCGCTAAGCACCAGGGCATTCCGACAGAGAAGCTTCCCCTCTGTGTGTGGGTCTGCAATGCGCAGAGACAATAGCTCCACAAACATTCTCCTTGACACCAGTGAGTAATTTCATGGAGTTCACTAGGCTTGTTTCAGACAGGATAGGGCTCCTCTGCTTTCTCCTGTGGGTATGTCTCAGACCCTCTTACTCACAGCTTCATTTACACTCAGTTTTCAGTTCCTGTGTGGATATTGGAAGAAAGAAGAGAAGCAAAAAAAAAAAAAAAAAAAAAAAAAAAAAAAAAAAAAAAAGAAAGAAAGAAAAACAAGAAGAAAAATTTGAATTTGACACATGTATTTTCTTCCTTCCTTCCTTCCATCCTTCCTTCCTTCCTTCCTTCCTTCCTTCCTTCCTTTCTTCCTCCCTTCCTTTTAGTAAAAGCTTCCAAATAATGGTCAGCAATTCAGCTGTCTAGTCTATAACGAAGAAACTCTGTGACTTCAGAGTTTTTGGGTTTTTGTTTTGTTTTGTTTTGTTTTTAATCAGAGGAACCACTAAAATATACATGAAATGCTAAGGGTTCAATTAATAAAATTTAATATATTTTAGTTCAATTACAAAATAAAACTGTGGGTCAATGTAAATAACACTTCCTCTTTACCACAGTTGATTATTTTTAAATGGATTCTCCCCACATCAAAGAAGATTCAGTCTGTTCTCCTTGTAGGAGACTTTTCATGAATTTTCCAGCCCAACTGTTTCATAGTGTTTCCTGAAATGAATAAATTCATTAATGCCAAGCCAGTACTGGTTTATTTATTCACTCAGCAAGCATCTATCAGAAATTTAATGTGTATTAAGTACTGCTTTACAGGCTAGAGACAAAATTATCTATATCCCATGAAGTTTACATTTCTACCAAGAGGGACAAAGAGTAAATAAGAAAATTATACAGTGTTCAAAAAGTGGTAGTGAATACTATGAAAAATAGGGGGAAAAAACTTATAATCAAGTAAATGAAACCAGGAGAAAGAAGTAGAGAGTTGTGATTTAAGTAAGGTAACCAGATTAAGCTACATTGAAAAATTGTCATCTGAAGAAAGAGAGGGGAGGGGATTTCATGTGAAGAAAGAAATGGGGGGAGATGACAAAACAAAAATGGGGGGAGATGCGGAAGTGGAAAGTTCGGACAGCACCTAGTCAACACTAAGTCCCTTGGGAAGAGCAAGGCCTGGTGTGATCAAGGCTGAACAGCATGGAAAAGGCAAGGCCAGAGAGGGAAGTAAGCTAACATACATCAGTGTCCCATTAGCTCTTTGTTAGCAAACATTTCACAATACTTTGAGAGGAAATTGTTGCTATGCTGCATAATTAAGAGTTGCAAGTCCCTACGTGGACGTTTGAAGGACCCAGTTTGGTAGATGAGAATAGGGTGAAGTACCAAGGATAGAAGGAGGTCAGTAGGCAGCTCTGAGAGTACGTCACGGGTGAAAATGGCTTCATCTAGGACAGGGCGGATGGACAGTGCTGAGAAGTGGTCAGATTCTGTATATTCTGGAAGTAGGCAAATTAGATGTGAATTATGGAAGGAAGGCGGTGTTGAGCCTTCAGAAAGGATTCTGATCTAAGGAATGGGTTGTCATGGGCTGAACTAAAACAAATCTGGCTTGTGGAGAGGAACAGGTCCATTTGGATGTTTGAGATACAAAACAACGAGCTTTTAACATATGCAATGCCTGCATGAAATGGGACGCAGGCAATTGTTCCACATAAAAATGTCAAACACTACCACAGTTCTATGCCTTTGAGTATATTTCAGTCTGGTCAGCTCTTCTTTTCAAAGCACTGGGTCAAGTATTATGTTGGGATGGTTTTAATGACTTCCCTTGACATAGGCAGCCATAGTCATTTCTGTTCTCAAAGTATTTTATAGATGTTGAAATTATGAATTTACTCTCATTGCACTATAAAGATTTGCTCATAGAATCACCTCTCTGCATTATAAGAACCTAAGAGATTCGGGTCATGGGTCACCTCAGTGTCTCCTAGTATGCTGATGAGAATCATTAGGTCTAGATTGTACACATTTGCTCAGTGAATAAAGAAACTATTAATATTTGTTTCACTCTTTCATATTTCAACGGGCTCTGATTTATTATCTCATTTTCACTAGATAACAACCCTAAAAAGAAGGCTAAGCATTGTCTGTCAGGAAGAAGAATGAAGTCCAGAGAGTCTGACTTGCCCGGGGTCATGTTGTCTCTATGCTTGGCGACTCTTCGCCCAATGCTCTCTCCACACAATTATGCAACTTCCTCTGTCACTGGTTCTGACTGAGATGCCGGCATCAGCACCCAGTTGCTGCAGACATGCTGCATTTGGGCAATTCAGAGCTCATGTGACACTGTGGTCAAAGGCTGCAGCAACTTTTCAACAATTGAATACTGTCTTTAGTTTTGACCATGAGTCATAATTCTTCTCAAGAGTGCAGAAGACAAGAGCAGCATTAAACTCACAGAATTAAAGAAAGAAGCATCATAAGCCAAACCAGGGCAAGGCAAATTTGCCAAAAGTTAGTTTAAAGGATTCACTCAAGGTCATGTTAGCTAAACCAAGAGGTGGAGGCCAAGGTGGCTTGGCTTTTCTGAGTCATGCAGGGTTAAATGCTCGGCACTTCTTTATTTAAAATGACAAGATAAGCTGGAAGATTAGTTGTGTATCTAGGAAGGGAAGAAGAATGGTAAGAGGATGTGATGCTAAGGAAAGATTTTCAGAATAGCAGTAGACACCACTTGTGTTGTTTGCCTCTGGCCACTGTTTCCCATGGGTTGTCCTGATGGAGCAATTACCATCTCATCTACAAGCCTTTTGCGCTGTGTACTATGTTTACCTACACTACGAGAACTTGAAAACAACACAGAAACGTTAATAATGTTCATCTTTCAATTTTGCTGACAAACATGCAACTAATGGCAAGCACTGGCTATGGCTCCTCAGAGATATGGCAAGCAATACCCGTGAGCTTGTTCGGTTGCTTAGTGATGCACGATCTCTCTATACAGTCTGTGTCGGCCTGAAACTTGCACTCTCCTGCTTCAGCCTCCAAAATGCTAGAAGTGCCAATGTATACTACTATGCCTGGACTGTTCTTCATCTAAAGAATTGACACCACAAGATGACCAATTTCTACCAAACAATGAGTACTAGGTAAAACAGACCTTTAAACTAAACAGACAGAAAAAGGATTCTCACAGTTACCAAAGTCATCAGAATAAACTGTTGAAAATGCATCCACATGCTTTAAAATCACTCAGTATTCATATAAAAAAAACATAGAAGTGGTCTCATAGACAATAGTCATAACACAGATTAAAAGACCAAGAATGGAAAAGTAGGGTCTGTTTCTATTGTATTAGGTTCCAATATAAAATAACACTTCCCAAATCTTCACTGAGGTGCTCACAAACTAAACTAAGATTACCAGTGGAGGCTGCCTTGCCTTCCCGCTCTAGCTCAGCTCTATACCTTCAGGATTATTGTGCTTCTGAGTATAGAATTCAAGCTGAAAGTGGAAGCTTTCCAGTCTGTGTTCTTCACATTCCCCAGTTATGATACAACTGGATCCTGAACCCCTAACTTCCAGCTCCCTCTGTAGCATATAGGTATGTACACTGGCAGCTGTCAGTCTTCTGATAGCTACATAGATCCTGCATGTAGGTACTGGGTCTTAGAGAAGTCGTAATGTTATAGTTCATGCAGTGAGGTCTAGAATCGTACAATCCAGTGTGATCTGAGGACCAGCAGCATTGCCATTGCTTAAAAGTTTATCTACTAGAAATGGAGAAGATCAGGCCACACCATAGACATATGTACTAAAGGTGAATTGTCATTTAATAAGGTGACCGAGTGATCAAAGTTCACAGTCAAGTTCATGTTTACTTGACTTTCACTCCTTGTCTTTTACGCAAGACCCAGACCCAAGAGGACGCACAGCAGAATCCCCTAACCACACGCCCATGGCTGTCTAGCCCACGGACTGTAATAGTACTCCTTGCTGCACAACAATGATTCAACCAGTGGGTGGCAGACATGACGATGGCCCATGGTGCTGACAAAAAAGAAAAAAATTCCCATTATATGGTGACGAGGTAACCATCATAACACTTTCAGCACAATGCTTTACTCATGAGATTGTGGGAATGCCTGCAAACAAAGCCACTCTACTGACGGTATGACATATACTGTTCTGGACAATATGTAATATGTATTGATGAACAATTATACCACTGGCCTGTGAATCGTACAATGTCACCTTTGTTTCAGGGTGTACTCTTAATTCCTAAAAGTAAAGTTTGTTGTAAAGCAGCATGATGCTACTTGGGTAACCGCTCCATGCATTTTGTTGTTGTTGTTGTTGTTCACTGTATCTACTGATGGAATCAAGAGGCCACATAGAGTGACAGATCTATATCACCAAGATTTGCATATGTTCAATCTATGCTGTTTGCACAACAAAATGGCCACACAGTGCACCCTTATGGAACACAACCCATCTTTAAATTATGCATGTGTCTGCAAATCTTCCAGGGCTGCTTCACATGGGTAAGATAGCAGAGGCTATTTAGGAAATGGGTGGCTGGTATGTTAGATTCCATTTATTACTTGGAGGATGTTACATAGTGGGTTTAAATTAGCACTTTATTCTTGACCCACTGCTCTAATTTACACTCAAATCTTGGGAGATTTCATAGTGCTGCTCCCAGACAGACCTCAGTTGAGCATATTTGCTGACTGCCTAGTCTGTTTATCAAGAGCTATTATAAATGTTTTCTTAATTACACTGTCGTTGGAACTAGACAGTCTATTTCCTTGTACTTTTTCTGAAATCTTTCTTCTGATATGGATTGAAAATTGTTCTTGAATTTGTTAGTCCACTTTCTTGAATAAGTAGGCACACTGTGAGAGAAATGATCTTATCGAATCTGAAAGTTGTCACTCTGCATATTTATAACCATACTTGGGTCCTCTGATGAACCCTGAGAAAATCCAAGCAGCTAGTTTGATCCTGGGGCAAATCATTCAGACATGAATGCTGTCACTTCCAAACAACCATTCTGTGTGATCTTAGACAAGTCACTTAGGCTCCTAGGATCCTAGTTGTCATTGCAAGATTGAGAATGACTGCTCTGGATCTAAGTGTTAGTGTTTCATGGGAAAACTATCTGGGGACTGAGTACAGAACTAGCAGGAGTACAGAGTAAAAGGACTGACCTAGGAATACAATGCTATTCTGCATTCCTGGGCTCCTGTGAAAATCAGCATAGGTAAGAGCTATGGTGACAGTCTGTGCCTGGGGATCCATTCCCATCTCTGATGAGTCAGAGCAAAAGTCACCTTCCAGAGCTAATGCCAGGGCAACTGTCATTAAGGGAAATTGGGAAGAGCGGTATTCAGGTAGCAAAGCCATGATAAATAGCCCCTGTCACCACCATCCCTCCATTCTAGGTGGGACTAAGAATCCATTGATTTATTATGACCTCTCTTGTCAAGACTGTTTTTTCCTTCAGAATCAATGCCCACCTCATTAGTATGTCTATCGCTCTCTACTCGGTGTCCTACAATGTCTCCCTTACCCTTCACGTCTTCTGATGATTTATTTAAGTTTTCTCCTAGTAGGTTTTGTGTTTGTTTGTTTGTTTGGTTGGTTGGTTGGTTGGTTGGTTGGTTTAGTTTTTTTGGGTCTTTTTGTTGTTTTCGTTGTTAGAAAAAAATACACTCAAGAGCCTCTTCCTCATCCTTTAAGGAAAAAAAAAGAAGTCAGTGGCGATTACTTAATATGCCCACATAACGAAAACTGACATTTTATTGGGGACTTTGCTTATGCACTAGCCTTGCCCTACATATTTTTATTGTCCCATTTAATCCTTTTGATCCCTCTTTTACTACTGGAGAAACTGTAGCTTCTAGAACTTAAACAACTCATCTGAGGAAATACAAGTTATTGCAAGCAGTGCCAATTGGCGTGAATAGTGTTCTACCTACTATCAAAATTCCCTTCTCTCTGTACTGCATCCATCACACCTTCAAATGCAGTTTGAGAAACAAATATATCCTCAAAACAATGTATTTCATGTTTATTTGGGGGCTTACTTAGTCTGGTAAGAGAGTCTTCATGAATAAACACACACACACACACACACACACACACACACACACACACACACACAGGGGAGGGATAAGAGAAATACTGTGAAAAAGATTTCCAGGCAAAGGAGTGAGAAGGTTTTAGTTTTAAATTCGTTACAAGTCAACAATAAAAAAAAAAAAAGCACAAACTGTAAAGGAAACCATTCTAGCTCTGCAAATTAATAAAATGCATTGAGCAACCTGAGAAGCACATCTTTATAACCACCAAACTCAGAGTCAGAAATAGTCTGTGAGATTTCCTTGACTACATCTGCTTCTATTCCCTACCCATCCTTATTTTGTCACAATAGTATCTTACTCAATTTAAAACGTACTGTCAAAACAGTTGCTTTACTGCACTGGGGGTAGGGGAACATTAATTTGGTCAGAGCACTCACAGATAACACTGATTTTTTTTTTTTACTAGAAAGCAATCAGAAAGACGTGTTTTACATAGGCTGCTGTTGGAATTCAGTTTGGAACAACAAAATACTGGGGATGAGTCAACAATTTAACAGAGTTCTGGTAGGTGAACCAGATATAGGTAGACCAGAAAAAGTTCTTCATGTTTACTGAGTCAACACTCTACAAACACATAGCTGAGACTGTAGGATCCCAAGCGCCATCCAAACACTCAGAGCCAATGAAGTACAGATTGGGGTGTGTGTGTGTGTGTGTGTGTGTGTGTGTGTGTGTGTGTGTGTGTGTGCTTGTGTGTTCCAATGTATACAAATAAACAGAGAATAGAAACAAGAGCTGGAGCAAGTTTTGAAAATGTCATTGTACTCTAAGCCACACAATGAGAAACATGCTCACGGTAAGTTCAATGAATCAGCACTCACGGAATTCTATCCTCTTTTGCTTAGAGACTTGAAAAGTGGTCAGCACTTTTGAAAAACAAAAATTACCTAGATGTAAAAATAATTTCCAATTGAAGTGTTGCTCATTTCATAATAGGCTGAACACAGTTTTTGAATCTTAGGCACATTTTGCAAATAGCTCCTACAGACAGACACCAGCTCCTTCCGGTTCTTATCTACTATAGTCTAGGCCTGGGAAAACTGATGGTGGTAGAGTGTTTGCCTAGCATGTGGGAAGCTATGGCTTCTACTCCCAGCACAGCATAAGAGTGGGCATGGTGGTACACTCCTGTACTCCAAGAGTGGAGGATTACAAGTTGACCTACATAGAACGCAAGGCCAGTGTTGAACATATGAAGCCCTGTGGGGGAAGAAAAATACGATCTAAGGTGTGAGGTCTAAGCCAAAGCCCTGTCAGCCTTGCTCCTCCACTCAGCATCTGCTGAGAAGCTGCTACTACAACCACTCGGGCTACTAAAGTTTAATGTCTGTTATAAAGGAAGATCTGTAAGTTAGATGGAAGTTATCGAAAGTATGCATCTATTTTATGTGATTAATGTCACAAAATCATGGGGGCAATTCACAATGCTATTTCAATGCCATTTTGTTAGTTTTAAAAACGTCATGTTCTGTACAGTTTTTTGTTTATTTTGTTGTTGTTGTTGTTGTTACTTTGATTAGATCACTGAGACTAAACTATTATTTATCCCCGTATAATATTTATTTTTTTAACCTCTGTCTCGTTCATGTCTAATAAACTGATTTTATGGAAGATATAATTTGATGTATAAAGACTACGGGGGCATTTGGTGTATAGAGAATCAAGTCAGTCAACAAACTGTCCTGCTGTTCAGCCTCAAACCAGTATTGAAAAGAGAAATGCAATCGGTGTGCTAAGCTTTAAGGTGGGAAGATTTGTGATGGTGCAAAGAGGTTGCAAGGAATTCGTTGTAGAAATCTTCAAGGAGACACGAAGAAAGGGCTTTACTCTCTCCTGAGAGTTTTCCTCCTGATAATTTACATCTTAGCAGATAGCCCAGTCATGGTTTAAAAGTCTAATTGTTGGTAAACAATTAAGGCAAGACATAGTTGAAAATACTAATATCCGGTGTTTACCACCATGTTATTCTAGATGCAAGTAACCATGTATAATATCTTGCTTGAAGAAGTTTTTGACAAAAGAAGCAATATCTTGTTATTTGTAAATGTTCTTGTTCTAATGAAAGCAGTTATGTTCTATAGATAAAAATTATGTAAATAAGTTATTTGATACCATTAAAAAAAGAAAATGTCATCCGCTATGAATGCATTCTTTACCCACAGCAGAAAAAAATGAAAGCTTTATCAAATATTTAAACACAACCTCTAGAAGATCCATGACTGATTGCTAGGCAATGCAAATACAGAACTGAACAAGAATGCAGAATTACAATTGTGAAAAGAAAACAAATAAACGTAAAACAAAAAGAAACGACTTCAATTGTATTTTACAGGGAAGCATGTCACAGATTTTACACAAACTCCTTGTTAAACAAAAATAACAGCTACAAGCTCCTCTTGAAGGGAGTTGAAATAAATTTATAATAACAACTGCTTATCTAAAATACCAGTATAGAACAAAAGTAATTATTAAATAAGCAAAGGAAGATGAAGTGTGTTTTAAGTATTAAGGGTAAAAACTGTTAACGGAAAATGTCTTTGTGTGATATTAGTTGTTTAACTTTGCAAACAAAGATATCTATATTGGTGTCACAAATACATACAGAAATGAAAGAAAAATATGTATAAACAGAAAAGAAAAGCAGACTGGTAACTAAAAGCTAAGGAGGGAATTTAAATTAAGATACTAAACTTTTTAAACTAAAAAATGAAATGGGGAATTTGTCATTCTAGTGACAATTTCAAAATACTACATCGCCCATCATAGGACAACTCTTAAATTTTTATTAAAAGTTAATATCTGAAATAAAAATTTTACCAGCAGCAAACCACTGAACTGAGAACGGGACCCCCGTTGAAGGAATCAGAGAAAGAACTCGAAGAGCTTGAAGGAGCTCGAGACCCCTTATGAACAACAATGCCAATCAACCAGAGCTTCCAGGAACTAAGCCACTACCTAAAGACTATACATGGACTGACCCTGGACTCTGACCTCATAGGTAGCAATGAATATCCTAGTAAGAGCACCAGTGGAAGGGGAAGCCCTGGGTCCTGCTAAGACTGAACCCCCAGTGAACTAGACTATGGGGGGAGGGCGGCAATGGGGGGAGGATGGGGAGGGGAACACCCATAAGGAAGGGGAGGGGGAGGGATTAGGGGGATGTTTGCCCGGAAACCGGGAAAGGGAATAACACTCGAAATGTAAATAAGAAATACTCAAGTTAATAAAAAAAATGTAAATAAGAAATTCTCAAGTTAATAAAGATGAAAAAAAGATAAAAAAATAAGTAAGTAAATAAATAAATAATAGCTGTTTTATGACAAAAAAAATTACCAGAGGTACTCATTGCAAATTTTAAGAAAGGAGAATATGGAATTAGTAAACTGGAAAATAGATCAATAAAAAGTACTCAAGCTAAAAGATAGAAGAGTGAGTAAGAAAAGAATAGTCTCTAAAAACTCATGAATGTTGAATGTACTAATGAGCTGCTATCCTTTAGAGAAGAGGAAAAAAGGAAGAGGCTACAGACATAGAAATCTGAAGAAATAATAGTTTAGAACTTTCCAGACATGATAAAATATTAATTCACATTTAAGTTTAATGACCCATAGTAGAGGAAATACAGAAATCTATACCTATGGACATCGAAATCATGGGTAGTTGGATATAGTACCACAGGACTGTAGCCTGGGCTATATAATCAGCCAATCTCAAAAAGAGAAAAAGCCAAGTTCAGGATTGAAACCAAAGAAAACCTTGAAAGTAGCAAAAGGAAGATGGCATATCAACTACAGCAAAACAATGAAAATTATTTAGAACTTATAAATAATGAGATAGAATAAAGTGCCAAAAGAAAATAATTCTATCAATCGAAGATATACCCCACATTTATCATTCAAAACAGAAGTGAAAAAAATTTAAAGATGTCTGATTTTTGTGAAGAAAATCTTAGGGCAGTAAAGATTGTGCTTATATCATAAACTATATATACCTCATACATATATATATCATAATTTATATATCATAAAGTATATCTGTCATATGCATCACATTATGTATCATACACAAATACTATTTACCATATATATCATAAACATACATATATAGATAAATAGTATATTTAAGCTCTATTAATATTTATATGTATAAACTATATACATATTTTATATATTTCATATACTATAAAACTAACATTATATATAGTTTATATAATATGTAATACATTGTATAGTGTATGATGCACAATGTATAGCTTATGTATACATGGTTTATATATTAGTTTATAAATATATTATTTGAAATATAATATTAATGATCATAATAATATATAAACTGTATTTTTATAGAATTGAATTAGCAATATGATGAACTAGAGCTTGACACAATTAACTTATAATATATGAAATAAAAACTTCACCAGAGGTACCCATTGCAAATTTTGAGAGAGCAGAATTAATAAACAAGAACTAGCCAATCTCCCAAGCCCAAATGGCTTTACTGTAGATACCTACAGAATTAGCAGTACAAATTCTTCACAAACCTGTTTTTGAGAAATAAAAGACAGAATACCTTTGAACCAAATCAATGAGAATAGTATCACTCTAGCATCCAAAGAGAATAGTATCACTCTAGCATGCAAAGCAGACCAAGTCATTACAAGAATCTAAATCTACATATCAGCATCCTTCAGGAGCCTAGAAGCAAATATCCTTAACAAAATGTTAGTGATCTGAATTAATTAATACGTAAAATGATTGTTTAAGATGGCCACTTGGGTTATTTTGCAGAAATGCACATTTGTTTTAAGTTTTCAAAATGTAGATTAGAGTAATAGACTACATTAAAAGCATAAATGACAAAATCATACTAATAGTGTAATGCCAAGAAAATGTATTCAACTGAACAGAATAAATACATTTCATGACAAACATGTTCAATAAGCTAGAAACAGAAATAAATTCCCCAATCAAAAAAGTGTTTATGAGAAATCTATAGTTTGCATATTAAGATGAAACATGAATGTTCTTCCTTGAAAACTGAAGTCAGACTAAGGCTTCCTATTCTCCACGGTTTTAGCAAGCAGTGTATGAGAGCATCTAGCTAGAAATTCATGGTAAGAATGAAAGCTGACTGAATGGATGCTATGTCATGGCGTTGAACATCCTAAGAGATCTACACCAAAAAAACCCACATCCTAGAAACAAAGTCAAATAAGTTATATAATCATGAGATTAATATACAAAAGTCCATTTCATTTCAGTAATAACTGACAATAAATAACAATATGAACAAAAAGAATTTGAGTCAACAAAAAAAAGAAAGCCCTAAAGGTTTAAAAATTTAAAAATTAGAGTATGGATCAGTGCAACATGCTGAGACTGAACAAAAGTTAAATAAAAAAAAAACATTCACCATTAACGTTTAGACGATCTGATATCATTAAGATATCATTTTTCCAGCCAGATGTGGTGGTATCCGCCTACACCACAGCATTGAGGAGGCTGAGACAGGGGAGAGGGCCAAGAGCTCAAGCCTGCCTGGGCTACCTACTGAGTCAAAGCCAGCCTGGTTGTACAAAGCAAGACTGTTTTAAACAATGAAGAGATGAGGTTTTCCCTAAATTGATCTCCTTATTTAATGCAAAACCCATCATTGTCTTTAAGTGCATCTTTTCACAAGTTAATGAGTGGCATTAACACTTAATGGGAAAATTTTTAGAAGTAAATTTCAATGACTCTGGATGAAGAAATGGATTGTTATATATAAGACAAGAATCACAAGCAACAAAAGAAAAAATATCTGAACTTCATCAAAATTAGTAATTTATGTACTTCAGAGGATGCTACCAAGAAAATGAAAGAGGACCTATAAGCCAGTCTCAAAAGATTATTTCAGGGGACCTCAAGTTCCAGGTGGAACTGGACAGCTCAGTGAGAACCCATCTCTAAATGGCAGAGCTCTAGCCTAGCATGTACAAGGCCTTATATTCAATCTTGGTAAGAGAAGTAGGGGAGAGGAAGGTGGCTGGGAAGGGAGAGAGAGAAAAAGAAAAGGAAAAGAAATTTTAAATGAAAAACAAATGTAAAACATCACCTAAAAGTAGAAAATAATTTGCATAAATTAATATCTTTATAAATAACTTGTGTCTAGAATATATTTTAAACCACTCAACAATATAAAAGTAAATTATTTTAGTTGAGCAATAGTAAAAACTATAATAGATACTTCAGCAAAGAAGACTGAACTAAGTAGTTAAAACTAGAATGAAATATTACTATGTATTCTCTAAAGTGGTCACAATAAAGAGGCCAGCAATGATATGTGTTGTCAAGAATGTTAAGAAAGTGAGATCCTCACTCGTTGCTCCTGAGAGAACCAAATGCTATAAGCCACTTTAGAAAACAATTTGGCAACATCTTGAAAAGCTAATCATAATTACACCATTACCCTATCAACTCTGCTATCAAATATCTACCCAAGAGAATTTAAACACAGGTACACACAAAAGTCTGAATGTTACATTCATAACAGCTTTACTCATCAGAATCCTGAATTTCAAACCATCCAAATGTTGATTTAATCATGAGCATATAAGCACAGTATGATATCTGTATGCAGTGGATTCATTGAGAGTCTCAAAATCCTACTAACTTGGGCCAGAGAGATGGCACAGCAGATAAAAGCACTTATTCTTGAAAGCCTGGGTGGCCTAAGTCTGATCCTCAGAACCCACATTAAGGTAGAAGTAGAGAGTCCACACTGCAAAATTACGTTCTGACTTCCACTCACACGTATGGCCTGTCGCTATAATATATACATACACATAATAACAACAACAACAACAACAACAACAACAATAATAATAAATAAAACAAAAATAAAGTATTTGAAGTCAAACTAAAAGACGGCAAGCACAAAGCTTATGTTTCATCATTCCACTCATAAAACATACAGAAGAAGTAAAAACAGAGAAAGAAAGCAGCGGCATTGACTGAGTACGTGTAATTGCAAATGGCCCCAGGGACATTTTGAGGAGCTGATGAAAACTTTCAAAGCTGGATTGTGATGATGGCATCTTCGTTAGTCTTCCATCGCTGTCATAACATGCCAGGCCATTTTTAGAGGTTTAAAATAACGCACCATCATCATTTCATAGTTTCTCAGCCCAGAAGCTCAGACATGGGTGCAGTGGGCTCCACAAAGCTACTATCAAGATGTTGGCCAGATTCCTTTCTCCCCACCAGCTCAGGGTAATCGTCCAGTTCCTCTAGTACTCCTGCTGGTAGTAACCAGCTCCTGGCAGCAGTTTAAGAATGAAGACATTGCTTCTTTTGACAGAATTCACAACAAAAATGTTGTCTCCCTCAAAACCCAGAAGAGAGTCTCCCGTAGTGGTATTTTAATTAGGCTTATACATGATTAAGCCAGGCCTACCAAGAATGATCTCCCCTTCCATTAGCTCATAATTATCTTGGAATCTTTATTACTTCTTCGAAACCACTTCAAGCCTGCCACATACTGTAACCTAATTATGGATTAATTAACATCCCGTTCTTTTCACAGGTCTCACCAACACTGTGCAGGAAAACATGGGAGTCAAAACTCTAGGGAGTATCTAAAAACCCTGCTTCACACACCTGGAAATGTATAAACATATTTTTAGACAAACACTAATTTTATATTTGTCATGGCTGAACTTTATATCATGTAAAGCTATAAAATTTACCATGAAAAATTATTTACCATGATTATGTTATCATGCCCTTGAAGGCTACATTTGAATTTAATGTACTATACCCAGAACTATATTTTCTAGAAAATTACTCAACGGGGGAAAAAGACAGTCACTAAATTCATCACCCATACCCTTAATAATTTGTTAGCAATTAATTTACAGAAATCACTTCCTGGGAGCACAGCAGTCAACTTTCCCACTGGCTGGCTTTTATTCCTCTGTGAGCGTTCATGGAAATGAATAGAGGCTCACATGCATTCAAAGACTTCAGCTCTCCAAAGAGAGTAGAGTTACCTTTGAGCAAGGGTTTCACTTTCTGCTTTCTCTATCAGGGAGTGGCTCCCTTTTCAGCTCCCCTCACTGCATGAAAAGCCCTGCTGCAACATGGAGTTCCCACTTTACCAACTGTGCACAGCCTCTAGCTTCCTTACCCCACAGTGAGGAACCTGGAGTTCTGGTGCTTTTTGCAGCATTCCAGAAACATCTTCTGAAATGTATTTGTTCATGGTACCTTGTTTTCTGAACAACTGTCTAAAACAAAGTACTTCATAATTTTGGCCCCTTCTGAGAACTTTCAGTCTTTAAAGAACTTGCTATTTAAGGCAATTTCATTTAAAAATAAAATGAAAAGTTCAGGCCATCACAATCCTGCTTCAGGTGCTGTTTTGACACTGTTGATGCTATTCCCTTGGGGAGCGCTCAGCAAGGTCAGCTGGATGGTTCCCTGTGGCAGGTCTGCTTTCTGAAGAAACTACCTGTTACCATGGAAATAAACACAAAAGGACATGTCCATCTTGGGGAGAAGGGAGCAATTTGGAATTCTTTCAAGAGTTTTATGTTAAAAGGAATAGAAACTCTCCTGCAGGATATTCTTTACTGAGAATAAACATCTTTTCAGTATACAAAGTATCCCTCTATAGAAGATATGGACCGCCTACATAAAAGCACTTTCAAATGTAAAATTTCACACATTTTTAAAAACTTTAGGTCATTTGCTCCCTGAAAGCCTATTGACTACAATAGTAACTATATAGGTTACTATACCGAATAGGATATCCTGAAATAATTATTAGTCAAGAATACAGATGCTTTCTATAATATATACTTACTTACATAGCATCTTGTGGATACTGGCTGATACAGTTTCTTACATATTTCCCTTGGGGTTTGGCTTATTCTCCATAACTCACAACCTGCAGAGATCCCTTGCTATAAATAAATCTTAGTAGCTTTTAGGAACTTAGGGTAAAGGCAGAACATAATAAGATTCTTTGGGTTAGGGGGTTGGGGATTTAGCTCAGCGGAAGAGCACTTGCCTAGCGAGCGCAAGGCCCTGGGTTCGGTCCCCAGCTCCGAAAAAAAGAGAAAAAAAAAAGAAAAAAGAAAAAAAAGATTCTTTGGGTTAAATGCATGTCTTGTAACATGGCAGCTATGCTAGTATAGCCAGTTTAAGACTCTCTGAGCCCGTTTCCTCATCTATAAAATGGGTGTAACAGCATAAAGTGAGAGTAGATAAACCATGACCCTGTCAATTTTGCAAAGACAGAAACAGTCCACGCTGGACCATTTACATACAACTTATGATTATTTCTGGAGAGATTCCATGGCTTATAAAACTTACCATATTATCTGTCCCTTCTCAGAAAACAAAAAACAAAAAACAAACACGAACAAACAAAAACCCAAAAAAACAAGGGCCAGCTTCTGACGTATTTGTTTAGTGAAGATTAATGAGATTTCACAGAATGTGCTCCTATGGCAAATAACAGATGTGTCTGGGATTATTACTCTGTATTCATAGTAATAGTTTTCAAACCACAGGAACCCCATTTTCTAAAATTTAGAGACATTTTATATATAACACTTACGAATTAGATTGACCATGAACTAATAATACCTTGGAACTGGTAGGCTTGCCTGTGTTTCCCACCCACTTTTATATCTGGCCATAGAAGTGGCTGAAGTAGTAAGACCACAGGATGTGTGATGTGCAGCTGTCATGCAGGGCAGGAAGCCTTGTGGGCCACAGACAGCAGCTGCTCTGAGTCATCTGTTTCAAAAGTAATTGATACTGTGCCATTCCTTGATGGGAGATCTGTTGGTCACAGGTGTGTGACACATGCATATTCATGACTGGCCCTGCTCCTAACTGTATGGTGGAGACAAGAGAAGGAGAAAGATTCAATCTACTCTTAGAATATGGCCAGAGCAGACAGATGCAGCCACGATCGAGCTTATTTCCGCTCTCCTCAGCAAGAACTGGTGAATTATACGTGTTTGAAATTGAAAATAAAAAGTGGTCTATTTTATAGAACTTTAACAAATGACTGCAATATATCAGATGTGGACCAACAACCAAAGAATATAATGGAAACAAAAAACTAGCAAGAAGAAGACCCATATTTGTACATTTGCAAATAAAGTTGGATCCCTAAATCTATAAATCCTGGAAGCAATCCTCACAACATTCTTTCAAGCCAAAATACTTAAGTGGTGAAGAGTTTGCACCAAGCCCTTGGTTTTCAGACATATACTATCACCTGAGCCTGTCTACGGCCATACGTGCTCACTCAATCAATTTATACATTGCTGGATGCATATTGCAGGAAGGCTGAAACAGGTGAGAAATTAATTAGTTTTCTTTTAAAAAGCATTTCTTTCTTTAAAAAAAAGTATTTACTGATGAGTTCTGGTGAATTCATGTTAGCATCTTAACAGAATAATGAACTCAATCTAGAGTGAGTTGTTGTGGTTGATATACTAAAATGAAATAACCAACTTTCATAGGCAAAACCATACAGTTATTAGGCATTCTTTCCTAGGATCTCCCTCCCACATATTTCATTTGTATTATTTAAAGCACTTTGGCCTGTTTTTTGATCGAGCTGCTCATTAAGCAAAGGACTATAGCCAGGTTTATTGCTCTAGAGGAGCCTCGTGTCTAAAATGTGCTGTTGTCTAGAGGGAAAGAAGAGCAGCCATTCACCCCCAACTGAGCATACATCCCAAAAGGCTGTCTGAATTGGTTCCAGAATTTTATAATCCAACCAATACTCAAGTCTATTCAAAGCACTCAGCAACCTGGCTTTCTGGAACAGTAGGTGTTTCTGCTTAATTATTGTGAGCTATGAAATTCAAAGCGGTGTTCACACTGAGGTTGTCGGAGAGCTCATCCAAGACAGGAGCTCCTCGGCATGAGTAAACATCAACAGCTTTATCAGGAGGAGCCTTCTAATTAGCAAGGAGCAGTAAGACACCTGCAGAGACTGCAACAAACCCAGGTGAACACAAGTTATACCTGGTAAAGACAGCAAAGTTGGAGCTAAGTTGATTATTACCAAGAGTCCTCAGCCAGTTAAACGACCAACTCCATTCCTTTGTCTGGCAATGGAAATAACCCTCTCCACACAAACACTACTACATATGTACCTGAAGACAAAGTATACTGATTTCTCTAAATAATAGGCTTATACCTACATTTGTAAATATCAGATCTATAGCCACATATCCATTTGGTACCCACACTCTCTAGATAAAGCTGTAGATCTAGAAAGGAGTGTAGAGAGAAGATACATTGTCCCTCCTTTTTGTTTAGAAACAACTCATTTCATTCTATGCACGCTCGCTAGGGCTGCTGTTATCAAGGCACCCCACACTGAAGGACTTAAACAATATAAACCTAAGTTTTTCATAGCGCTAGTCGGTGGGAGCTCAGGATTTGGGATTGGTGGCTAAGTTCCTCAGGAGGATTTGGAGGAGTCTGCTCCATGTGTATAGACTAGCTCTGGGTGGTTTGCTGGCAATCGTTAGTCTTCCTCAGCTTTTGGACCTCCTCTCATTTGTTTCTCCAAAATCCCCTTTTACGTGAGGCCACTTGTCATATTGGACTATAGCCAAGCCCAATTACCCTACTTAAATATAAAAAAATCATATATTCAAAAAGGTTATATTCTAAGGTGCTGGAGGATAGGACTTTAAAATAAAAAGTAGGGGATTGGGAACTAAACTATATTAACAAAGGTGATAGAACATTGGCCTAGTATGAACAAGGTCCCTGAGTTCAATCCCTGACCCCACACACAGACGGGATATGTGGGACAAGTAGAACCATGATACCAAACAAAAACTGGGAAGGTTGAGTGGATTCAAAGACTCCAGTAATTCCCATATCTGAAAATGGTAGGCACTTCATGTATTCCCGACCTGATTCCTGTCCTGAAGCATGTGACTACAACACCCCAAATGGGGATGTGACAACTAATCCCTAACATAGAGCCCATAGTTCTCCATGCTAATGAGGTATCTGATGAGCTGGCACTGAGAGTTTAGCCAATAAGCTTCCCTTCCCAGACAGTCCTTCCTACAAAAGGTAATTAATCTCTGGTCCACCCTGAGTAAGCTGTATGTACCATTTTCATCATGAATAAACAGTTTGGACAAGCATGGACTGTCTCTCTCATCAAGAATGGCCATGGGGGGAAGGAAGCCTTCTTTATACAGAGCCACGCCAACTAAGTCTCCCACATCCTTGCTGGCCCTTGGGCCCCCTCCATTCCCAACTCCATTCTGCCACCCCTGAGTAAGTGTCAGCCTTCCAAGCGCCCAGCACCACCATGGTGGGGAGAATGGAATGTAGCCTAGCACCTCTGTGTTTCTTCTGCCCGAGAAGAGTTCACACATCCCAGCAGCAAGACAGAACTCTGACCCACAGGATACAGTTCAATCTAGCCTACATTCCCATTTCTAACACCTGGTGTCTATGTCAGGCCTCATATCACTCGGCATATCATAATGATACAAACCTACCTCCCACAGCCTCACTGTATATTTGTATCAAATTTTTAGAATAAACTCTCAACATGGCAGCCCTGCCTTGAAGCCAATTCCTATACACACTAACTAGATGGGAAAGGAACTGCAATAGCTAAACTCATATATCAGATTATGAAGCAAACTACATGTAGGAAGGGCCAAGCAAAGTGGGGATAGAGGCCAGATTTTAAATCTACAGCAGGTTTTCTTTTGTTTTTTCTCTGGTGTGCATTGATTCCCATTTCTGCAAATTCACCTGGTAGAAATCAATCTCAGAACATGCTTAACTCGATGAGCATGGTGCCTCATATACAGCCCAGAGGGAAAAGACCTGTGACAGCTTCAGAAAGCGAGGGAAAGAAAAGTCTTACATAAAACCAGAATTATCTTGGGTGAGCAAAGATAGAAAATTATAGTGGAGGTCCTTGGGGCATAGGAGTCACAAAGACAGCATTTAAGATCAACTTACAGTGATTTAAAAAAATAGCACCATACGTCATTGAATCATTTCACCTGCCAGCTCCAGAGCCTGATTTAGAAGCACAAAGCAACTCACAGGCCGCAGAATCTACGGGTATGCAATCACAAATGTTTGATTTCCCATGGGCTAGACTTTATCTGTCTTCAAACCAGGGCTAAACACAGAATCTCACTCCATTCTCCTCCTTCAACAGTCTGACATTCTGCTATATTCATCAATTCAGTTGTTCATCACAAAATATGGGGCTCTCACATACACACCTGTATGTGAAAAGAGAAAAGCAGCGCGCAGGCTCCTACACGATAGAAAGAGGACCAAGTTTCCCCAGTCGGACACCCAGCAAATGTTAAAAAATTCTATTATTGACAACAGCTAATGCACCTAGATAAACAACTAGTTACCTTTTTCTTCTTGACATATTTAACTTGGGATCGCAGTATAACTCAATTGAGATAATTTTTCTTAATTTCCACCTGTTTCCTTCTTAATTAATGTAACCCCATTTGATGAGGTTTCCCTGGTATCTGTACGCCACACCCCTTCAGTAGACTGAATGAATACATTCTCTCCTTGGGTACACCGAAAAACTGCCTTGAATTGAACTTTGGTGTATTTTAGAAGTTGAGTCACATAATTCTGTGCAAAGGAAAGCCCCTATTGAAAATGAGTAACAGTCCAAGTAGGTTAGCGAGCTTCACCATACATTTATCTACCTACCTTCCTCAAGGTGAGACGACTACTAGTACATAGACAAAACAGTTGGAAAGAGCCAAGCTGGCCAATAGTTTAACTGATTCATACTGAGATAACCTTAGGTGTCGCTTCTTAGGGAACTCTCAATTCCTTTTAAATGCAAATATATTGTCATAATTTCATTTTACAGATTACATTGTGAATTATTTTTGTCTTATGACATCATTTCTTCAATGATCTAAAGTCAATAAAATAACAATAAAATGAAGTATATATCTAATGTCGGATGATGCGAAATAAAGGTTATTCTCTATTAGCCAGACAATCACCACAAGTTTTCATTTTTTATTACTTTATCCCTTGAGATTTTGTATTACTAGATTTGCATTGCTCTGTTCACTCTACTCATTACTTAACAAAAGTCTCATTCCTTTTGCCACAGAACACTCCTCATAATTCTTAATGCTCAACTGAGCCTTCCCTCCAGCCAAACTCTCTACAGTCCCTCATTTCTAACCTCTGATTCTCAGATCCAGAAAATTAATCATACCATGAACTCTTTCACTGTCTGCTATTTAACAAATCCTCTCATGGCTCCAGGAGAGCAGTCAACCTTTGATGCATTCTAGCACCCAGAGGACTTTTGCATCATGGTAACTGCTACTAGAGACGTAATCTTCTAACCATAGAGTTTAAAAGCCCTATTCCAGTAGTTAAAAGGTAGTTTAGCTTAAAACGTAAGCATGCACTTTATCATATGAGCTAAAAGAAATAACCTGAAGCAAATTAGCTTTTGTCCGTATTAGAGTATATTCCCTAAATTTCCTCTTTACTAGCTGTTCAAATTATTTCCGTGTTATTCCACAGAAAGCAAATATTTCTCTGTATGATTATGTGCATGTATGCATAAACATGTGAGTGTGAGTTCAGAACCAAAAACAGGGTCATCAGGTCATTTACAGAAGCAACGCTACCAAGACAAAATCTGCTAATTTTTCAACTCTCAATTTTGCTCTTTTCAAGAACTGTGATTTTTCAGTTTCTATACTTTTATGGAAAACTAAGGAAGTTTTAAATTAGCCCAAGTAGTTTTTATTTCATTTACATTCTAGTAATCCTAGTAACTGTTTCTATTGAAACATTTAAAACTGGATGTTACCTATACAACTGAATGCAGAACCATGTGTCACATTAAGAACTTCAATAGCAAATAAAAATCATCAGCCCCCACCAACTTATTCTTCATAAATATATTATATATGAAAAAAACCATTGTATACTTAACTAGTCAATATTTGTGACAGATTCACTTTAATATACATAAAAATATTCTGCAGACAATACCAAGATATTATAATGTATTTTTACATGAGAGTTGTTTGGGCATTTTTGTTTTCACTTAACCAGATAAGAGAAGGAAAAGCCACAGAACTGTCAGAAGACTATTTGTAATGCAATTAGAGGGAATGAGCACGTCTGAGTGTATGCCAGGCACAAGGGGCCTCCCCTTAATTCACACAGTCCAATTTCTTAATGCACTGTACAGCATCAAACTGCACTTCCTACAGTGTTCCAACTTTTGTCAGTTAACTAGATGTTTACTGAGTGCCTGGCTGGGGCACTCCACACTATGGGTACGCCGTGCAGGGCTACATACAGAGCTCCAACACCATCTGCCACTTAAGCTTCTAGAGGTTGAAAATTTCAATTCAAACTAATTTATACTGCGCTCAAACTAAAGCTATAATTCAAATTTCGACTCGAAGCTTGAATTCCTTTTCAGTGTTCTTCAACTTTGACCCAGCGCCCCCCTCCTTCACTGAAAGGGGCCAGGACAACAGCCCAGCAAGTGGGGCAGGCAAAACAGGCCTCCTTTGTTCACTTTTGTCCTTCCAGTTCTCTATTGAGGTGAGGGACTGAAAAGGCGCACCAGGCTTTGGAAGGCTGCTTGCTTGCAAGCCATCCTCCCTCAAAGAACCAAAAAAAAAAAAAAAAAAAAAAAAAAAAAAAAAAAAAAAAAAAACAAAACCCTCCAGGATGAAACTCTTTCACAGTCCATTCCTACCTTAAGGCACAATTAGTGGGAAATTAGCACTCTTCCTCCCTTTTTCCTGTTCCATTGATGGAATATATTCATAGTGTCTAAGCTGTAATGTTCGTCAAAAATGCATGCTCAAATCTCTCTATTCTAATGCCAAAGGCATCAAGAAGTGGCATGGAGTTAGCTTTAAAGTTGAAATTTAGAGAAAAAAATTACACTACATGCTGAACACACATACTGAATTTTTTGAATGCTCTCAACCCACTTGAGAAAGATAAACCGAATTCATTGCATAGTGCCCCGTGGAAGACCTCCTACAGGATTCCCTGAGATTGCCCTGGGAATAGACTTCTTGTTAGAGTGGGTTTTGACACCATGCATATCATAAAATGTAGAATGTATTATAAATGAACATGCATGTGTAAAATACTATCTCCGGTATTTCCTGTTATCACTTAATAAGGAAAATTGTAGGATCATTTTGATATAATAGTAACTGTCATCTTCAGTCTCCCTTAAATTAAATAATGAAAGATAATAGAGAAGATAACAAGGGAACACACTATATGAGATAGGACTTGCTAGCAGTGTTTTGACCTTTGATAGTGTGCGTAATGCAGGAGTCTGTGTGGATCATCAGTGGAGAATTCTTACATTCACTAGCTTTTTAGTCATTTGAGGGAAACTGTCCATTGGGCTGCATTTTTTTTTCTAATTTGGAATTCCAATCTTGTAGGCCAATAAAATAGGTCAATTAAGTTGACACCACATCTTTTTTTTTAGCTCAGCTAAACAATTATAATTGGGTAGTGAGGGTTACTCTGCCATCTTTGAAGAGTCAGTGGTAGGGAGAAAAGACCAATGCAGAGAAGTAATTCACAAATTCCAGCACACCTGTAACTGTTCTGCATGAAGATATTCCTATCTGTACCAGACCTGGGGCACATGGGTTCTTGGTCTTGATTAAAATAATGATGTCACTTTGGGGCAATAAAACAAAGACATACTAATTCAAGCTACTTTTGTAAAATCATTTGGGAGAAGTGTATCACAGACATACATCTACTCCGATTCAATACATTAAAATATCAACAGGACAGACATCACTAGTGCTGTTTCATGATGGAGTATGGCATTCACACCACAGCATCTGTTTTAGGCTTTTCACAAGATATGGGGTCGGCCATACTTGCTGGAGCTTGTGCAACTCCTAGTTAATAAGGGTTAAACCAAAAAGTTAGGAAACCTTGTGAGTGACTTCTTGTTCATGATACACAGCATGCTGATTTATGGCTTTATTTGTGTGTATGGTACATGTGCCATATGTATGTATTTGTGCCATGTCCTGTGTGTAAAAGTGAGAAGACCATCTCTGTGCCACTCCTTGCCCTCCTTGCAGGGTCTCTCTTTTTCTCACAACCATACTGCATGCCAGGAGGCAGGACCAAGATCATCCAGCAATCGGTTTATCTCTGCTCCTATCTCTGTCGTAGGAACACTGAGATTCCAGAAACCATGCTGCGTCTTCAAGGGTTTGGAGAATTTGTGCCTCCATGGCACTTGTGTCTTACCCACTGAGATATTTCCCCGGTTCTTATTCTGTAGCTTTAAAAGTAGAAATTTTGTATATATTACGACAGCTCTCATCAAGAAAACAGAAAGGAAGAAGTGCTGTTTGAGTTGTGGAGAAATGGGAATCACTACACAATTGGTGGGATTGAGAAATAATGCAATTGTTACAGTAGAAAGCAT
Organism: Rattus norvegicus; assembly: GCF_021556685.1. Taxonomy (NCBI): domain Eukaryota; kingdom Metazoa; phylum Chordata; class Mammalia; order Rodentia; family Muridae; genus Rattus; species Rattus norvegicus. Next base: position 67,691,446 of record NC_141539.1, on the reverse strand, counting down.
AGTGATCCTAAAATAAATCTTAAAAGATTTTTCATGCGATCCAGCAGCCTAATTTCTGGGTGTATTCCACAAACAATTGAAAACGATGACTCAAAGAGATACTTAAACATCCATATTTATGGTAGCATCACACAAATAAACAGTAAAGTAACCCAGGTGTCCACTGACAGCTGAATGACAATTGCAAGCACAATGGAAGAAAAGTCTGACACACTATGCAAAGCAAGATCAGCCAGTGATTAAGGGCTGTACACTCTACATACATGAGATACTTACTCAAATTCATAGAGACATAGGAGAAGGGTTGTTGCCAGAGATTAGGGGAGGAGAAGATGTTATTTCTTAATAACAAGTTTCAGTTTGAGATGATGAAGAAAATGCTGGACCTGGACAGTGGTGATTGGCCTCACAAGTATGGATTCACCTACCACCACTAATTGATTTATTTTTGATGGTTTGCAATAACAGACTGTATACTTTATTACAGTAAAAAGAAGCTTACATTTTACACAGTAGATTGAATTTGTCTCTCCTATGAAACATAACTGATTATGAAATGCAAGTTGCTAACAGTGAAGGTTAAGCCAATCTGCTGCATTTCTCCTTTCTGCAGCCTTCTCCTTCTGGATTCGAGGAGGACCAACGATTATCTGTTGATATCATGCATTCTTTTTCATTCTTAGAAATGTTAGTAGCTACATGTGGTGGTCTACACTGGTAATCCCAACAGTCAGAAAGTGGATGTAAAAATATTGAGAGGTCAAAGCCAGCCTGAGTTATATTACAAGAGCCTGTATCAAAAACAGAACAGCCCTGGAGTGATGGCTCAACCGTTAGGAGCAATGGCTGCTCTTCCAGAGAACCTGGGTTCAAGTTGAAGTACATACATGCCAGATCACAATGAGCTAACCTTAGTTCCAAGGGATCCAGCACCTTCTCTAGCCTTTTTTGGAACTGCATGCATGTGCTGCAAGCATACATGGAAACAAAATACCAATACATAAAAATAAATCATTAAAGAGGGAGAGAGGAAGGGGTTTGGCAAGGAGGAGGAGCCAGGGGAAGAGGAGGAAAGTTAAGGAAAATAATGTCAGTCAAAGGCAAAATCATACAGCCGAATGGTAGCTGTGTGGATTGAAATGAGGACATGTGTGGGGAATGGAGACATCTTAGCCACAGGGTACAAAGTTTGTTAGGTTGAAACAAATTCTGATAGCTAATGAATAGGATAGTGACTAAGGTCAATAATAGTATTATTGAAGTTTGCTATGGCGGTAGATCTTAAATTTCTCACTGCAAAATGAGAGTGAAAATGTTAATATAGAATGTAATGAATATTTGATGACCACCTATTAATATATACTTACATCAAAACATCAAGTTGCATGCTTTTTAATATATAACTGTATGTGTCAATTATACCATAATTGATCTGCAGACAGGATGGCTTTTCCCTTTGATGTCAACAGAGGATTTGGGGGGGGAAGTGGGGGGAGCAAATGATCTTTTCATTAGCACGAGCAGACAATGATTTAAATAAAAATAAGCCATTGGATTCTTGCCCTTAGAACCCTGGTCTCATCTGCCAGGAAGGTTTGCTTACCTGCCAAGAAGGTTAAGGGCGGCTTCTTCAGGTGAAAAACAATATAAAATTTAAAATAGAAAGACGTCTAAGTGCTTTTTAAAAGATTTAATTTTATTATTTTTAATTATGTGTACATCTGTACGTCTGTGTGGTATGTACAGCATGTGAATGCTAGTGTCTGTGGAGGCCAAAGGTTGTGCCTTCCCTGTGCCGAAGTTACATGCAGCTGCGAGTCCCCTGATATTGGTGCTAGGAGCCATACTCAGGTCCTGAGAGGGAGCAGTGCATGCTCTAAACCATCTCTCCAACCCACATTTGGCAGATTTCAGTCATTTGCAAATCACTGAGTATCTCAAAGCTGACATAACCACTCCCAAGATACACACACACAAAGCTTCCCAGGGCAGGCAAGCACACCAGACCTGCCTTGTTTGTCCTGTTGGCTCTGGGTTCTCATCCTTCTCAGACAGAAACTGTCCTTTAGGACGAGACTCCAGTGGCAGCTGATGTCGCCTTCATGTTGGGACATAACGCTGTCACAGTGAGGGTTAATATGCAGGCATTTGGCTGGCCTGCCTTCAGGGATCTAGCAATTGCTTAGGACATGACCTGCCTTGGCAAGAGCAACAGGTGTGTTCCCAGCATCCCCTCTATCTGTTCTCTGCCCTCATGGCTCTGCTCCCTCTGTCTGTCTGTCTGTCTACATGTCCACTTGTCTGCCTCTATCCCTTTCCAAGGCCCTCACTCCTCTCCCTTCCCCCAATAAACCCCTTTCACACCAGGTCTGTTGTATGGCATAATTTCTCAGGGGTACACCTTGGCATGGATATTTTATAACAGTGAGAGCGTCGACCATGGTGGCATTTAAAGGTTATGTAAATGATAACAGGAAGAGGTCACAAGGGGACTTTTAGAGATGATGTTACACTACAGTCCATGATTTGAGTGCTGATAACACAAATGTGTCAGTTTGTGCAAGTTGATAAGCTGGACATTTATGTTATGTAAAAGTAAATCTCTGGTTATTGATGATAGAAAGATCGATAGAAAGTGACAGGATCACTCCAGTGCTGAGACCACTCACTCAGTAAGTACTTATGAATGATGAATGAATGGATGAACAAATAAACTAATCTCTTTAGAAACCTTCTGTGGAATTCCATTAAATAGTATATTTGTAGGAACATGAAATATATAGCACAGATTCTACTCTATCCATCACACAAGGAGAGTGATACTTAAATAAAAGTGTTAATTGAAGAGATCCCTATGAACGCTGTCTACACCCCTGACCTGGACATTCTCAGCACACTCTGACACACAGTTCTGAGGCAGTCATACCTGGCCATTGTCACCACACAGGCTCACAAGAAGCAATATTTCCAAAGACAACTTGCTTTTCATTCATTGTTGCTGCTGCAACAACACTGTGGTATAAGGGTGTTTGCACTCAGTCCATGGCCACATCACTACCCTGCAATCCATGACCAGGCCAGTTCTCTGACACCTGCCGCACTGCTTTGAAATTCAAACTGTCAAGTGCAAAGTTGTCCAGGGTCTATTATAGCACTATATTCCTACCAATGTGAATAGCTGCTTTCCAGAGTCAAGGTTATAAAAGCAAAGTTGATACATTTTTCAGTGGATTGGTCAGTTGAGATCATAATAGCTTTGCAAAAGACGGTAAATGTTATTTTTCTCCTAATTCTTCTTTTCTATAGTAATATGGAGCAGCTTGGTAAAAGTATCACGCATTGCCACATACTTAGGATACTGAAAGCCTTCTTAAGTCTCTCTGCTAAGACTCTACACTCAGTATAGAATGTAGGTAATGACTTCTGTAGTCCAAATAGTCTACAAAAGCTATTCAGGACGAGTTGATCCCTAGAAGTCCTGTAAAAAACTTAAGGCAGTGCCCAAATCCCAGTACTTTTGCAGTGAGATGGGGGAATGAGAATTGGTCAGCACAAAACAACGACTCAAAATATTGTGGCGAGGACTACTTCCTGAAAAAAACCATCCTCTGAGCTATGCATGTGAGACAGACTGTAAACAAACACACAATTTGACTTTTTTTTAATGTTTGTTTAAAATTACACAGAAAGCCAGTTTTGGGAGGCAGAGGCAAGCAGATTTCTGTGAATTCAAATCTACCCTAGTCTAAGTAGCAAGTTCCAAGCCAGTCAGGGATATCTGGTGAAACTCTCAAAGACAAACAACAATAACAATGACAAATGAAATGCCAGGAATATTCTTGTGTAATTGCAGGGGCCTCTGGTCGCCAAGAACGAGTTTCTGAGAGTAATGGACTGGATTGTGAGTACACACACACACACACACACACACACACAGAGAGAGAGAGAGAGAGAGAGAGAGAGAGAGAGAGAGAGAGAGAGAGAGAGAGGATATAAAAGATATAAAAGCCGGTAAAAGAATTATAGGCGTTAAAAGGTTATTCCATAATACTGTCTTCTAAACTACAGCATTGCCAGTTACCAAAAAGTCTGCACCAGTCCGAATTAAAAAGCTTTATATTTGTGTTAAATGGTATAGTATTTTTGGTGTTGAATACTCAGGATTTGAGTTTTCTTTAAATCCATGAGAAGTCTCTCAAGAAGACCACACTTCCAATGTTCTGACTAGGAAAGTTCCCCCGCTCCCTGGCTATGTGGTCTTGTGAAAGTTACTTGACCTGTCTAAGCCGCCGTCTCTTAATTTTGAGATGGAGTTGTTAGGGGAATTGACATGAGGTGTGGTATGTCCATAGTTCCTGGATCTCTCCCAATATAGTGCCCACCATATCATCAATGCAAAGAATTCGCTTGTCTACCTTGTCTTAGCACTTCTGGAAGGCCTCACAGCAGCGAATGGGTGGTTAGCATAGGCTGTTTCAGAAGCAGCCTAACTCAGGCAGGTTTGTATTCAGTGGACACTGTGTTCCTCCCCAGAACAACCCCAGGGGGAGCTCCTGGTGAGTGAAGAAACAAGGCTGCCTACCCCATTATACTCCGCTCCACTGCTTCCAGCTAGAGCTTAGGCAAGGAAGGACCCTGTTCCTCAGAACCACACTCCTGAGTATTAACCACCCAAGACTAGAGAAGGAAAAGAACATTTCCCTCACTGGACTTCTTCCCTCTCCATTTACCCTAGTGCTGGAGCGGTGAGTGAGGAAAGGGGAACAAGGGGTGAGGTAGAAGAGGGACTCTTGCTCTTGGTGACCTCCCTCTGTGTTGGCAGAAGCACAGGGACCTCCAGCCAGCTTCGGGATCTGAAGAGGTAGCCCGGAGCAAAGGGAAAGAAATGACCTGTCCACCAGCCCGATGGACCCTGGGAACTCAGGCTGCACCTGCTAACCAGAGAACACTTCTCAGAGAATGACTCCCTGGCTCTGCCTACTGCGAAATCCTGTCCCCACTCTGTGCTGTGGCAGATGTGGGCCGAGAGTGGCCGAATTCACACACCACGGGAACCAGAGTGCTGCGGCGCCCACCCGCGATGCCTGGAGAGCCCGGGGCGGTGCCGGGCACAGATGGCGCTCGCAGCTAGACGATGCTCTAGCGCCGGCAGTTACTCCAGGCTCATCACAGTACCCCAGGGCGAAGCTGTAGTCAGATTCACCCTAGAGAGCCAAGCCGGAACAGGGAAGAGGCTCTTTCCAGTCTGTCCCAAACCCGGCGCGCCAGCCCTGAGAATCTCCTGTCCACAGAGGCTGTGGGTGGTGGGGAAACTGTCACGGCCCTCACCTGGAGGCCAACAAAGCAAGTGTCCCCAGCGCGCCGACCCTGGTGTCTATTCTGTTTCCCTCTGATTCCCTGAGTCCTTGCCAGGGCTGAGAAAGCTGAGGAGGGCAGTCAGCATCGCCCCCCGCTCACGGCGATTCGCTCAGGTGTGAGCACATCTGAACAAAGCCCACGCCCAGATGTGTCCGCGGGGACACGAACGCGCGCACGCCGCTGCGCGACTAGCGAGCGGGACTCAGGCGCTCTTCGCCGCCGGGCGACCCTGTCTTGTGACACTCCGCGTCCTCTGCATCCCAGCCCAGAAAGCTGTGTAATACCCATCTGTTCACAGGCAGACCTCTAGGAGAGGGATTGCGGAGAGGCGTGGGGCGCCGGCACCCAGGCTGAAGTTGACCCGGGACCGGAGGAGCTGGTGGGCGCTCGCCCGCGGTACCCGAGCTGCGGGGTCGAAGCAGCGTCTTCTCAGGGCGCGCGTCTCCTTTTTTTCTAGCCGGTGCCCTGACTGTGTCAAGGGCTTGCAAGAGAAAATGAAGTCGCCGACCTGTTTCTCCCATACTGCAGACACTGCCAGACTCCCACAAGAGCCTGGGCTGAGCCCGGGCGGCAGAGTCTGAGTGACAACGCGGAAGCCTGGGGCTCCTTGTTCTGCTCCAGCCGCGTCAACCCACCAGGACTGAGTGTCACCAATGCAACCGCCAGACACACCCAGGGCTACTCACGTTTTTGTGCCGCGCCCACCGCCCTGCCGGGGCGCTACTGCCCAAGACCGCAGAGTGCAGCTGTCGTGCGTATTTCCTGAAGCTTCCAAAGCTGTCGCCTCCAGCTGCCCCAGTCTCTCTGTCCCTGCACGGTCCCTCGCGCTCGCGCGTCTGAGGCTCGGACTGCGGCGCGCGTCCGCCAGCGACCCAGGCGAAGCGCGCGTCCCCGACGCTCCCGCCCTCCGCTCCCCGCGATACCCAGCGTCGCGCTCAGGCCCCTCCCGACTCTCCTAGCGTCCCCGCGTCCCCCTCCCCCGCACTCACCGGGCGTCACCCGCCCCCTCCCCTCCGGGCTAACCCCCTCCCATTCGCAGCTGAGGCTGCATCGAATGGGCTCCAGCCTTGAGATCCTTGTGGATTGAGTGGCCCCTCACCTGAGAGGTCGCACTACTCCGGACCTCCGCCACCGCGCACTGCATGAGGTGGTGGCTGTGGGGCCAGGGACGCAGGACTGTTCGGGAGAACTGGTAACTGGGATGGGTGTTAGGAAGATGTTCCAGAAAATGTGTGTTTTAAATGCCACTCTCCTTTAGATTTCCGCGTGAGTGTGATGGATGGATCTGGATCACACATTCCCTCCCTCCTCTCACCTCCAAGCCTTCCCCCCTCTCGTCTCTTCCTTTAAAGTATTTCAAGCCTTTGAAACTCTAATTGGCATGGGTTGAGTACTGGTTTATAGTTTTACAACTGTCATTTCCAAATACATCTGAGGAAGGGTCCCTTCAGCGTGTAATATGCAGATGCTATTTTCAGTAGGGATTGGGTTTCTGGAGTAGCTGAAATTAGCTTTCCAGACTGCAAAATATTATACAAGTTTTTTTTTTCAATGTGAAGCAACTTTAAAAAATATGTGTAGAATTTGAGTAAACCTACTTCATGCTACACAATTCAGATTTTGGAGAACCCTCGCCCCTTATAGCATGATGATGTCCAAGGCACAGAGCCACTTAACTGGGCCCACTCCCTTCTGCAGGCCCAGGTATACTCAGCCCGGTATTACCCAGCTTACCATTTACTTTCGGAAGTTCTCATAAGCCTTCAGCCTCCGGAATAGGCGTTAGATTGGGACTCATGACTAAAACCAGATCCGGGCCATGCTTCAGAGTCCTGACAGCTCCTCTGCCCGTGCTGTACCTTTAATTTGAACTTAAGCTTCAACCTACATGCATTCATGTGCACAGCGTTCTTCTTTCTCCAACATACAGGATCCCCTTCATAGCCTCAAACAGTATTACGACTCAAACTTGATTCCTAAACCCATAGTATTGACCACTGTACCATGCTGTGTCAATGACAGAGTACAAAAAGTTTTTTTTCTTTCCATGGGAGTAGCACCTCCATAGAGAGCCATGGAGCCCTCCAGTGGTACCTGGAGAGAATAGGCTTTAGACTTTTTTTTTTCTTTTTCTTTTTTCTTTTCTTCCCCCAGTTCTATCTTCCCCTTACTTTCCCCTTTTTATGTCCTTTGCCTGATTTTCTCAACCAAGTTTCTTAACCCATATCTATACTTTGGGAGACTGCTCTCCAACTTGACTTCAAGTTTTCTGAAACCAAGCTTGTGCCTAGCTAAGCTAGTAATGATCAGTGTGCCCACCAGCAAGTGACCTCCCCTCTCCACCTGCTCCGAACCTGTGAAGTCAGAATTTTAGACTAGGTAAACACGGAAATTTGGTTTTAGCTGTCCTTTTTTTATTTTTTATTTTTATTTTTGTAAATTTTTTCTTCACCACCACCAGCCCCCTAGCAAAACTAAATGAAAGGTTGGAAAAGTCCAGATCAGAAAAACGATGTCCATACTTTGGTTTCTCTTCAGATCGTATAAATCTTTCGCCTTTTTTTTTTTCAGAAAAACGATGTCCAAGGCACATAGCGACTTTTATCTGAAAGTACTTTTTTAGAAAGTTCTTATATTAACATCACTAAGTACTGTGCTACAAGGGTGGTACTTACCTGTGTCATCATTATCTCCAGATTGATGCAGAGATACGTCAGTAACAGTAATAAAATGTTATTTGAAAGGACATTATAATCCAGTGTTGTCAAAAATGAAGTTATGGTGGGCAGATCAGCTTATAACATGATCTCTATTGACTGCCTGCTGCATTAATACCAGTGTGCTGTCCCTCCCCCTCCACTGAGTGATATGTCAATCACTATAACAAATACTAAGAACTAGACAAAACTACAGTGATGACTACAACAAGTGCTAAAGATATCAGTCGACTTGCAGTGGTTCTGCTACTCGGTTGTTGCATGAGATATAAATAAGCAACCCCCGCTAGCCGGCTCTATTCTAGTAGCACGGTTTCCCCAGCCCCAAGGTCTCCATAGTCCCCAGGCAGCGACCGCCCAACTTGCCATTCTCTTGCTGTAGATCCTGCTCACGTTCCCAGCCATCTACCCCATGGTTGGCTGTCACAAATCCCTGTAACCCAGCAAAATCAAAACTCTAGAGGCTTGTAATTTATTAGTCAGATTTATATCAGTAAATTCTCTACCCACAAAACACCCACTGAACTCAGAGCCAATTGATATTGATATAAGCTGTCCATTCAGATTGGACAAATTGTCCAGTATTAATCCATCCCTTCTATGATATTCAAAGCTACCTATGGCTATTTAAGGCCACGTGGACCTGGTTTGTCCTTCTCTTCCTCGATCTTCCTTCCTTCTCCCTCTGTGTGTCCCTATCTCCCTTCTCTGAAACACTCAGCCTGCCTTCTTTAACCACTGCCCAATCACAGGCTCTGGTCTTGTGTTGTGCTTGCCCTCACCTGCACATAGACATCAGTCCTTCAAGGGTTATAGCCCACAGCCCGTTGGTCTCATTGCTTTTGGTGTGGCAGGAGAGTGTGTTGTGGCAAACCTGCTCACCATAAAATACAACACAGGGATGGAGAAAATGGGTACGCAATTTCCTTCAAGGATACACACATAACCTCCTAAAGCCTTCCCTAGGCTCCACTCTACAAGATCCCACCACCTCCCAACAGCACCAAGCACTAAAGCTTTATCATAGGTATTTTGTAACAGTTCAGAGCAAGTGCAGACCAGTCCCAGTGATGTGCTTCTAGGGAACAGAAGTTTCCTGACTTTAAGTTACAAAAATGCCCTGATTTCTTAATTCTTTTGCTTCCTTGAGCTCAGAGACACCAGTTGCTACATAAGAAATGACCTATGAAGACAGAGGCTCTTCTTAAGGAAAGCCTCTGGCCGACAGATTGTGAAGAACTGAGATCATTGGTCCAAAAGCCAGACTGTAGCTTATTTCTGTTTCAGTAATCCCAGTGAATCCAGTTGTCCCAGTCTAACCCTGAGATGACTGGAGTGTAGGCCTAGTTTTTGGAGGTCCTGAACCAGAGGACTCAGTGAAGCAATGGTTGGTTCTGGATCCACAAATACTAGCTGAGCAGAAATGTTGTTATCACCAAGCTGCTAAATCATCACAAAGATGTTTAAAAGCATTTCAGGGTGGTCATTTTCAGTAAATGATCAGCTGCCATTGTCACTAGGTACAAAATAGTGCCTGATGAAGAAGCACTTGTCAGGCAGATGACTTGTCTGCAGATGACTTGTGGGACTTGTCTGAAGTCTGCCTCAACACTGCCCACCTTCACACCTAGTCATACTTAGCTTCCACAGACAAGACGGGCCATCGTCAATGCCCCACCCAGATACACCTTTTTCCTTTTGACTGCCAGCCACGGTCTCAGCTGGCCCAGCCCACCCAGATTTCTAGTGGGTGATTACTATGAATAGTGCAGTGTACAGTTGCATATTCATAATGGGTGACTAGTAATCAGAGGCCATGTACATCACATGACTAGTGAACAGTGTAAAGTTTCCACAGATATAATACTAGTTGCTCCTTCATATTTCTCCTGCCATCTGCTACCCAACTACAAACTTCTGTGTGCTAGCCGGATACCATTTGGGTACATGCCAGATGAAGCTAGAAATTGGAAACCCATTTCTTGCCTGCTGCTTAGCAACACAGTGCCCTGACATCTATCTGAAGGAGGTGATATGAAGGCAAGTGGAGGAAAGTGTGACCCATAGTGGATGCCATATGTGAAATTCTTCTCTAGGAGCCTGTGAGTCACCATTATCTTCATTTTGGCTCAATATTCCCCTCCCCCAGGCTCAGGGAACCAAGCTGGAAAGGAGGACATTTTCAACAGCAATAAGCATGCGTCTATAACCAATGCTTCCGTCTGTTTCCGAGCTTTCTATCTACAGGAATGTACAGCAGTTCGGGTGGATAGATTTAAGACTAGCCAAGGTCAGTGTGCAGCCATCCATTGAAGACAGGATCATCTTGAACAGGAAACTGCCTCTCAGGGAAAATACTCAGGTGCTCTTAATGTGCACCTTCACTGCTGGCTTCGGGAGCACAGGATAGGTACAGTGAAGGTCAGTTTGCCTTGGAAACAGAAAGAAAATTTCCTGTATACAACACTGAAGTTTAAAGGAGTGAGTGATTCCGTAAATTGCTCGTCTTTGACTGTTTTGCTGCCTTTTAAGAAGAAAGGGGGTCTTAGGTTAATATACATTGATATGTTTCTGTCTGTACTTTCTTGAAAGCCTTGATTTAAAGTTTAACTCAAGCTGTTTTAATATACATCATAAATCTTAGTCATTTCCAACATCCAGTGTGACAGTGTCACGTTATGTGACCATCTGTCTCCAGAATTCTTTCATCTTAGAAAGCTGCAGCTTTATAACCATCAACCCCCCCGCCCCCCACTGTCCTCTCCCTCCAGGCTTCAGTAACCACTGCTGCTCTTGCTGTGTCCACAAATCAGACTGCTGTAAATATTTCATATAAATGAAACAATACAGTATTTTTTTGTGACTAGCCTAATATACTAATATTTTATCCAGTGTGTAGCATGTGTCAGAATTCCCTTCCTTAAGGCTGAGTAATATTTTATTGTATATAGATGGACACATGGTTGCATCTACCTCTTGGTATTCATAATGCTATAAACATGGGGATATGCATAACTCTGAAATATTGTTTTAAATTATTTTAGTTTTGTACACAGAAGTGATGTTCACTAGTCATACAATATTTAAATTTTTCTGAATGATTCTTGTACTATTTTCCATAGTGGACGTAATGCTTTACACTTCTTTTGTTTCATTACATTTTCTTACATTTCTCTCAGCCGTGCCAAGGATCACACATTTCCATATCCTTAACATATCTTTACATTTTTTGAGAGTTTTATACATGTATAAAACATGGGGTGTGGGGTTGTCGGTTTAATACAACTGTACAGCATACTTTGATCAGACTCACAGCCCATTACGTTCTCATCTCCCCTATGCCTTGCTTAACCCCTTCTTTCCACCTGAACTCTCTCTGCCCCCGCATCCTTTTTTGTGACCTACCATGTTTAACAGGATTGCTTGTACAGCACAGGACAGGGGCTGCTTATTAGAGCAATCACTGAGGAAAAGGAAGGATGGGGCCTTAAAGTAGGGTGGGGTCACATTGAGCCCCTTCCCCATCTGTGATGCAATGTGGATGGACCAAATCTTGTATCAGTCTCATGCAGGTAACCACAAGTGTGAGTTGACTGCAATGGCCATATCCTGCCCAGAAGAGAGAACATCAGAGCATTTCCTTCCCATTCTCCAGCTTTTACAGTTTTTCTGCCTTCTTTTCTAGGATGTTCTCTGGCCCTTGAAGTGGTGACAGAGATGTTCTTGTTAGGATTGAGTACTCAACATTCATCCTTAGCCTTTGACCGGGTATGAATCTGCATTAACCACTGGCCACTGCAAAATGCAGCACTATTTTATGGATATAAACTTTGAGGTATTTAAAAGAAATATGAGAGCATATCAAAGTAACTGTTGTAAATTCCTCACTATGGTCTGTGACCTCCTCATCCATGGGGCTTTAATCAGGCTTATAGTGCCAAGTATGAGTTCCTTCTAAGGAACAAGACTCAATTCCAATCAGAAGGTAGTTGGTTGTTCTCAAAGCAATCAAGCTACTATTGAACTAGTATTTACTGCCTGGTATGTCCGGTATGACCACTGGTAACTTTCCTCGTCCAGTGGCTTGCATAGCGTCTCCCGTTACTATAAATGTTAGCCAGCAGAGAGACTTCCAATTCTGTTACAGTATGAATTGTGTACTGTACCCAAACTATGAAGTATCTTCATCATCGTGGGCAACCAAGCGAGATGGCCATGTCCTGTACTATTTTGAGGATCTCTGGGACCACATGACCATACTTCATTATGAAAGCATGCTTCATATTTTTGATTAGTAACTATGACACAGCATTATCCAATTTTGCAGAGTACCTCCATGCAAACTTGTTTATTTATTGATTTATTTATAAATTATATTTTTAGAGCATAGCCATCCTAGGAGATCAAGCAAAGGCAGTGCTTTTGAAGGCCCTGATCTGGCTCCTCTTTGACTTATTCTGCATCTCTTTTAGAGCATGCCTGAGTTCCTAGGATTGAAGAATTCCACCAGCATCTTCAAAATTCTTTCTACTTGCTTTTAACAATCAATGTTCTCCTGGTGTATACATATGAAGCCTAGTGCTGGAGTGTGTTAAGTCTGCCAAGGTAGGAAGGGAATTTAGGTACAGGCTAAAGTGTTTCACTTTATATACTTGAGGACTCTGATAGTTCAAGAATCAAGTCAGGGCTGGAGTAAGAGGCTAATTCTACCTCCTCAGACACAGTATTCTACCACAGAACTCCAAAGTGTTTAAGAATTCTAAACTCAAACCTTGACCTTGCGTCCAGGTCTTTAATTTTGAATACCTGGACATAAAGGTCTCCAATTGTCTTCTTTCCTCAAGCTCCCATTTGTTAGAGAAGTAAATCTCCACATGTTACAGGTTCAATCAGATTCATTGTGCAAATACTAAAATTACTTCTGGGAATAAGAAATTTTAGTTTAGTAATAATTTGTACAAAAATGTATCTAGCACTAATTGTTTTTTTTTTTTTCACGGCAACAGGATGGAAGGCAAGATTAATTGGAACAATAAAATTTTCTTCAAAATGACTAATGCTATCTCAATTTTTCGTTAAGAATGATGAAATTTTTTTATCCTAATACCCAAATGTCTCAAAAATTTCCACTTTTAATATTAATTTAATTAGCAGTATCTTAAAAAGCATCCTGTTGGGAACTTGAAACTAATAAAAATCAATTTTTTATAGCTGGGCTGCCTTGTCTGGCCCAATAGGAGAGGAAGCACCTAGCCTCTAAGAGATCTTAAGTGCCAGGGTGGGGATAGATACTGGGGGGTGGGGAGGGTCTACACCCACTCAGAGAAGGGAAGGAGGGAAGGAGCAAAGATTGTGAGAGGGGGTGACCAGGAAGGGGCAGGTAGTGGGATGTAAATGGAATAAGCAAAAAACAGAAAAGTTAAAAGTTTTTTGTAAATATCAACTTAAGAATAGATGAGAATATTTTATATAATCTACAAAGCATAAAATATTTGTTACTGAAGACCTACTATCTTTTTCAATTACCAAATTTCAAATATTGATGGATCATTATCTATTTTGCCAAGTAAACAACTGTGTATAAAACTAAATACCGTTAATTTCTGTTTTCTGGAATATTTCTAAAGAAAGAGTCAACAGTTGTTAATGAGGTTGCGGAGGCGGCTCAGAGAGGCTAAGCAACCTGTTTAGGGTCGTGCAGGAAGAAGTTTCAATTGAGATTTGAATCAGACATTTGCTCCTTCGCTGCATTAGTAGCTAACAAGTTTGAGTATCTATTGTATATTAGACTCTATATTGGAGACATACCAATAAGAGATAAGAGGGGCAATAGTTCCTATCTCAGGGAACTTTAAACATGGAAATGAGAATAGTATCAAACAAGCAAATACTTATCTATTGAGCCCACATTAGTTTAATGAGTGCAAAGAAGGAAAAGTTCAGCCTCGAGAAGGTTATAAAAAGGTGAAGACAATGATGAATCGAAGACTGGTGTCGAAGAGTTTCACTCAAGGATTCATGCTATATGAATGAGGTTGAGAACAGGCTGTTATGAACAAGACCAACAAAACTCAGCATTCTGTAGGGGCCAGGAGGGTTTGGGTCATTTAAGCAAGTGAAAGAATGGGAGGGCCCTAGAGTACAGTAAGGAAAGCAAGAAGAGGCAGGAGATGAGGCTGGAGAGACACACAAAGCCAGGCAGGGTAAGTGTAACAAGTTTGGAACACTGAATGACACTCTTTCTTTTGTATAACGCAATATATTCTAATAATAATAATAAAAAAAAAGAACTGTGGGCCACTGAAGGATCCTGAGTTTTCTCCTGCTAGATAGAGAGATGTCAAGGAAAAAGATTGCATTGCGTGGGAATGGGGTAGACGCTTTAGAAAAAATAGTAGGAATGAAAAGCAAATGAATTAAGGATCTAGAACCCAACTGGTTAAATGATACTTTGGTTAGCAGATAAAGGACAGGCTTGTGCAATTCACAAAAATGGTAGGATCTTTCTAGTCCTGTAATGAATCTTTTGAGATCTTGATAGGAACTGTGTTACATCTGCAAGTTGATTTTAATACCACAGCAGTGTCACACTATTAATCTTGACATATCGTGAGCGCAGGAGGTCTCTTTTCTAGTATCTTTAATTTCTTCAGTGACTTAACATTAGAGGTTTTCTCACCAGTTAGTTTATTGTAGAAATTTTAATATTTTTAATCTATTATGAATGGGTCTTTTTTCTGACTTCTTTCTTGGCAACTTCATTATTGGAATATTGCAAAGCTCTAGAGTTTTATATGTTCATTTTCTGTCAAAATTTTTGCTACTTTTCTGAAAGTGATTAGAAAGCCGAGTCTTCTGATTAAGCCTATCATAGGGTGTTTTAGGTGTTTTGAGTTTTTATTTATTTTCCTTCTCTTGCTTTATTGCTCTAAAATTCAGAGACTGGAATGGGTATGGATGTGTATTGTTCTGGATGCATGAGGAGATTGCTTTCTATTTCCCACTTAGTGAATTCAATGGGTTTGCATATATCTTTCATTATGTTAAGATATATTTTTCCAATACCTTGTTTCTTCAGGGATTTTACCATGAAGGGATGTTGAACTTTATCAAAAGCTTTTCTTCCTTTCTATTAAGAGTTAACAAATGTGTGTTGCTAATTTATGCACTGTATTCCATTTTTTTATCCTAGGCCTTCATTTGACTATAAAACACATCACTGACCAGATACTTTAAGAGAAAATATGTATGAAGCTGAAAAACTATACACTCATAAAACCTACTTTATTCTTTGTTTTTCAAGACAAGGTTTCTCTGTGAAGACCTAGCTACTCATCCTAGCTCTGTAGAACAGGCTAGCTTCGACTCAGACATCCACCTGCCTCTGCCTCTCCAGTGCTGGGATTAAGGGCATGAATCATCACACCTGGCTCTGTGTATTTTTACAATTTATTGCGTAAAAACTCACTGCTCTCTGTATTATTTTTTTTTGTCCTCGAAGTTCGGTTCATTAAGGAAAATGTTCTTTGACATACTGAAACAACATAAAGACAAGATAATAATAGAGATGACAAGAAATATTTAGATAAAGAATTTCCATGTTACAAAGATAAAAACAGGTCCATAGAAATACAGTTTTTGGGCTGATGAGATGATTCAGTGGGTAAAGGTGCCCATTGCCAAGCTTGATATACTGAGTTCTGTCCGTCTCTAGAGTCCAAATGATGGAAGGAAAGAACCAACTCCAGCTAGCTGCTCTCACCCAAACTAAACAAATGTAATAAATGTAAAAAAGTTACAAAAAAGTGCAAATTACCACTATCATCAATACTTAGTAAATGCATCCACTCCTCACTACACCTTCCAAACAGTCATTATTATTTGAAAAACAGTGGACAGGTCGAGCTGGGAGGCCACTGATTTGGGCCTTATTTAGTTCTGTATTTTGCACAAGTTTTTGTGAAATAACTGCTGGCCTAGTGAAGGCCAAACGATAGTTAGAATAACAAGAAGCATGCTTGAAGATGTTTTAGAAGGGTTTTTAGAATGAGTAGCTATTGCTCACAATGGAATACAATTCAGTCTTCAAGTAAAAGGCCTTTGGCTCTGTGCTCAATGGGCTCTACCTGAGTGCCTGTTGAAATGCAAATGTGTGCACCAGGTGAAAGGACTCTAACAAGCCAGTAACCTTTTGACACTTTCTAGAAAAGGGATTCCAGTCATGAGTCTACCTCCCAGCATAGGAAACAAGTTTCACTTAGAGAAACAGTTTCAAAGGGTACTTTTAAAAGCATTTAAATTGGTCCAGCTTTCCATGGTAGTCCAAGGCAGATGATTTGGTTTAGCCAATGGTAAGAAAAACACAAAAGGCTAGAACACATGTAGCAGTGCTGAAGAAGCACGAGACACTTCCAAAAAGCTTGTGGCAAGCTGAACCGGAAACATGTGATGAGATAAAAATAATTGTTTTAGTTATTTACTGCTTAGTACAAATTTCACTTTTGGTTGCCCAGGCTCAGAAAGGTAAACTCCACATTCTCTCTCATTAGCAGATCCTCACTTCCAATTTTTACCTATGTGTATTTATGTGGGAAAAAGTGTATGGTACAGCCTAGGACACTAGAATGGAGTCCTTGAAAAGGGAAATAAGATTCTCGAGTAGTTGTGAGTAATAGAGACACAAAAAAGCAAATATAAGTTTAGCTTCAAGAAATCAAAATAATCAATTTTCTTGATTTGTTTTCATAATATTTCTGAGGTTTTTTTGGGGGGGGGTGGGTGTCCAAATTTTTTCCAAGCAATCTTCTAGTTGTGAAAATTAGCCAAAAGAAGGTTAGGTTGAGCTCTCTTCTTGATATCATTATGTTCATATGAAGCTGGATACAGCAATTTCCACACGCTATGATGAACACATGGACTGCTGTTCTGAAGACAAGGATGTCAAAATTTTCTGTGCTAAAAACTGGGAATGCTATTGTCAATCTATCCTATCTAAACTTCATCAGACTTGAAACACACCATTCCTCATTATATTCGAACATTCCATTGCTTTTATGGTTCTAAGCACTAAGTACTGGGCATCTTCCACATAATCAAGCACTGCAAGGGATACATAGGGCATGTTTAGATGTGTTTGGATTAACTGTATCCTGATATCAAACTGGTCATCCAAAACCACCAAAATAACAGCACCTGTGATACAGAAGAATGTGGTTTCAATGACTGAGAATAGAACAAGCAAGTTAGTTCTAAATGACACAATTTTATTAACATTATAGAAGAATCAAGCATGTTAAGCCTGATCTAAAAAACAGAGGGAGGTGTAAACTTCATTAGTTTTTACTTTTTCAACTTGAGTGACTATTAAGAATTCTTCAGAGTGGTCAAATGATCAACACAAACACAAGATGACTGTTACCCTAAAATACTTTTCTCAGGAATAATTCAATAGAACAACAGAAAAAGATAAAGCCCCTGCTTAGCAAGGTATTATAGATCAAAGTCAAAGCTATAGATCTTGACGTAGAATATTTGATCACTTTTTCATTTTTCTAAATATTTTAATTTGTCAAGATATGGCCTTTTTTCCCCTCCCTCCTTTCTTCCGCACGTAGCTAGGACCACACCTAATAAGCATTCAATGGGATGATATACTATGCCTGTCCTTTCTTCTCAGATAACAGGATGGACTTCTGGATTATTGTCAACCACTTTTGTCTTTCACAAACATAGAAGTAGTATATGCTACAAGTGTAATTGTTGACTGTTTGGTTTTTTGATTGTTTGAAATACAGTTCCTCTACTATGTAGTTCTCTGACTGTACTGGAACTCGCTATATACACCAGAATAGCCTAGAACTGGAGAGATGTTTCCTCTGCCTCCTGAACACCGAGACAATTTGCTTTTGCAAAAAGCTCTGAGATCATAAAGACTGACCTTTCTATTTTTTCTTATACTAGTAAGTCAGTCTAGTTGCATAAAAGTTTATTTGTATTTAAAGGCTAAAAAGGAGTGTTTAAATTATCTTCTGAAATAACTGGAAGCTTATTTATCTTGTTCTTAAAAAATAAATGAGAAGTCACAAAATTTGACAATTACCT
The DNA here is from genome assembly GCF_021556685.1 of Rattus norvegicus. Taxonomy (NCBI): domain Eukaryota; kingdom Metazoa; phylum Chordata; class Mammalia; order Rodentia; family Muridae; genus Rattus; species Rattus norvegicus. The sequence continues at coordinate 67,673,270 of NC_141539.1, read as the reverse complement.
TTCCTCCTTTTTCAAATGAAAGAGCTGAACCTTATAAGCTGTCCGCTGTCTTCAAGATCATGCCCAGAGGCTGACTATTCAGCCCACTAATACCCACATTCTCAACCACTCCAGGGCTCTCACCCATCTCATTGCTCTGGTGACCCAGCACTGCAAACACTATGACAACACAGGCAGCACTGTTAGTTTTTGTGTATTAAGCAAAAGATACACACCCTGGTTTCATTTTTCATAAAAAATTTCAATTAAATGTAAAGATTTACAAGGGCAATTGTACAGTGAAGATTAATATATTTGGCCTATGGTGCCATGCTTAACTTCTGTAAATCTAACTAGGCTAACATTTCCTCATAAATGTTACAAGAAACCAGGCAATCATTATTAGCAATTAAAAAAAAAACCTTTAAAATGGCATTAGCATTGAACAAGTGGTCACTTCAATAATTTATTTTTGCTAATGATAAGAATATTTTCTCAGTAAAATCAATTAATTAATTCTATAACAGTAAATGATATGATACCATTTGATCTACAAAAGTGAACAACCTTATCTTGAAATTTCAAGAAAAAGTTCACTGGAAATCCATCAATCATTTTGAATAGAAAATTGTGTCCAGTTTTTTCATATTTCAAACATAAATGTACTTTAAACAGAGAAAATCCCATTTCCTATCTCTCTTTCCATGATTATTACAGTGAAAGGTAACACATGGATTGTGGGTGCACGTAGGGAAATGCTAACGGTGTAAATGTAAAGAGAAATCACCTTTTGACATGAAAGAAAATCAACAGTCACACAAGTTCCACATGATTGAAATGACAAAAAAGAAAGCATAAAGTGTAACATTCCCCATTGCTTGTTTGGCACATATATTAGTACATTTTGAAACAGCAAACAATTTAAGACTAATAGATACTAAAACCAAATAGCATAGTAATAAAACGTCTAAAGGTTATGAACATCTTAAATACCTAATTCCCATATAACTTTTGTTACCAATCATATCTTCTGTGAGGTTCGAGCTACTCAAAGCATTATCTGATTCAAGGATTCCCGGATTTCACTAAGTGTCCTACACAAAATTCACGTGAATCACACTGCTCCTCTATAAACTTATGGATCTTTTGATGGCCTTGAGGAACACATGTATACCCTACTCACAATTTTGAAAAAAATGGAAGGCCTTCATACATATCACTTTTTAATTTTATCCAATCACTAATCTTCTGAAGAGTTGTTTTTTCTCGACTTAATATTTTTGCAAGTTTTTTCATCTTTTCATCATTTCTTTCTAGATACTTCATCCCTTCCAGCTGAAGCTGGTCCAGCTTCTCATTGCGGCTTTCATCTAGGGGTATGTTTTCACAGATCACAGGATTAAACCTAAAATACGTGTCAGCAGGTAATAGACCATCAAGCATTATGTGGACTTCTGTTAAAACAAAAATGAAGAAAGGGTTGGTAAGAAAAGGTGTGAGGTAAGTTATTTTGAAATGATCCATTAATTTTTCTCATTTAAAATTATCTTCATTTTAGGCATATTACAAAAACATTTATTTTACTCACAATAGGCTCAACCTATATCAAAAATAAATCTACAAATTACAATTCACTTTCCAAATACTTCATATATTTTGCTCAATTAAGGATCTTGCTTGACTATTCTCCTTGATGAAATGCCTTCCTTTCTTTTGCTTTTCATTTTTTGGGGTATCATCTTCATTGGGCTATATATTTATGCATATTAAGATTCATCACTTTTAATTGTGTAATTTGACAAAATTTGGTAATGGATAAGCATTTGTTTTATTACCATAAGTCATACACATCCCCATGACTTCCAAAGGTTTCTGAGTCTCCACAGTGAACCATCCCTTATCCCGTCCTTTATAAAGGATGTCAGACAAACTTCCTTTATCATTGTTAGTTGTCTTGTCCTCCACTTAATTAGTTATAGATAAATTCACCATTTAATCAGTCACATAAACTTGCTGTTATATTTCAACAAAATTTATTATAAATCATTATATGTTTCAATGTAATTCTTATATGTTTTCAAACTGTCCGAAGCCTCTATATTTGTTTCATTAACTAAAGCATAAGTACAGTAACATTTCACATCTTCTAAAAATTCCAAAAGCACTTGCCATTGTATGAAGTATAGACTTATGCAGTATGATCCAGTTCACTAAAGACTATCTATAGTAGATGGCCTACCACAAGAAAATTGTATTCATTCATCACAAATGCAAATTAAAATCACAAACTCACAGTATAATGCTGGCTCTTATTAAAAGCTAAGAGATAGGAAGTATTGCTGAGAATGTGGAAAAGGGACCATACTGTATTACTGATAGATATGTGAACTGGTAAGACCACTATGCTAATAGAAGGGGTGCTTTATAGAACTATTTAACTACCATATGTGCCAGAAATCCCATTCTGGGTATATATTTGAAGGAAATGAAATCAGAATATTAATAAGGTATTTGTCATACCCTGTTCACTGCACTATTCAAAATAGTCCAGATATACATTTCAGTATGTATTTTACATGCATAAAGGCTTAAAGGCAGAAAAAACTTGTTATCTGCGATGTGACAGATGGATTTATAGGACATCATACTTGTTCAATGCATGAAGACAAATAATGCATGCTATTTACAGGTAGAACCTAAAGTAGTCAAGCTTAGAGAAAAGAGAGTATAGAATGCTAGCTGTTCCAGAGTTTGGCAATGGGAAAGATACTGGCCAAACGGTATAAACTTTCAATCATCACAGTTGAAATGATACTAGTGTTTAAATATACACTATGGCAACCATAGTTAATCACACCAGGAAAAGAAAAGATGCCTTAGCTCATGTATGGCAATAATTACACAGATTCTACTTTAAAGAAAAGTTGTACAGCTTTTGTCAGTTTTAACAAAGTGAAAAAGATATCTTACTAACTTAGCAAAACTAATTTGGCAAAAACTTCAGATAGCAAAAAAAAAAAAAATACATTTATCATGTTTTTGTGGGTTACCTTTTAAAAGATTATGGTCCTTAAAAGAAAGCAAAGAACCTCACTAAGTTACTGATTTAACTAAAGATATGTTGATATAGAGAATGAGTTCAACATGGAGCTGTTAAATGCTACTTTAAGAAATTAAAAACCCATTTTCGAACCTAAAAATAAAGTAGTAAGATAAAGAGATCTAAACAAAGCTAAGGTTCAAAACTCACTATTCAATAGACACGCACCAAAGGCTTAATATGTGCTAAAGACTGGAATGAACAATAAATCAGATAAGGCAAGATAAGCATTTTTACATTTTAAGGTCTGAGGATGGATCTCAGGGCCTCACAAATGCCAAGCAGCAACTCTAATACTGAGCTAAACTTTTACTTTCTGCCTTATATTCTAATGGCACAGATCGGTATGAAATAAATAACTAAGTAAATAAGTAAGTAAGTAAGTAAATAAATTACAACTATAAGAAGAAAATGTGCTTTGAAAGGGAGAGAAAGCAGCTGGGTAAGTGGCTGGAATAAGCTCGTGAGGAAGTTGGAGTAGTCTGGAAAGGTCTCTGGAGAACAGACAGCCTGGATGAAGCAAGGGCCTCACATCTGTCTGAGCGAGAGTCTTATAGGAACAGTATAAAAAAATAGAAGAGGCCATGAGGCCCATGAGTTCTCAGAAAGTATGGAGAACAAACAGTAAGGACTAATTAGATACACTTGGGGGAAGAAGAGGCACATTCGGGGGTTCAGTTTTATAAGGTCTGGTAAGTGTTAGTGGAAGAAGGTTTTTGGATTTTCTTCCACAGACAGAAAGCCTAGAAAATTTTAAGAGGAAGGACAACTGATATTTTAAATATACTTTAAATGACCCACGTAGGTCTTTTCTAGACTCTACGAGAAGGGCACCAGGAGTAGTTACAAGAAAGTATTCTAATGCCAGACAACTGCCACATTTGTCAGAATCTAATTCTCTTAATCCTCCAACTGTTTCACAGTTCTTATCTGAACATTTAAACCCATCCAACCCTTGCTGCTTTTCTTTTTCTTAACTGGCAAGTCTCCCCCTAAGCTTTTGTGCCAGGTCAGCTGTACATACTTCTCTAACTGTAAGCAAGGAAGGATGGCCTAACTTCCAGGAGAGCAGTCTCCTTAGGACCACTGACAAAGGAAGGGTGAGGAGCTCCTCTGTGCTTCCTAAGCTCACAATACAGACCTAAACCACTCTTTCACAGTTGAGATTACATTTTACCTAAATCAAAATACTGTAAGTTGAAGTGTCTGAAGTAGCACAGGAAGACTAACCCTCTGTATCTGTAGCACTGCTGATGACATTGGAGAGCTTGGTCTTCAGGCTCGTGTATGTTGTGGTATTCCTCACATCACTCTCATATCGTCCTGTGCCCAGGGATACTATACACTCTAGTGGGGTATCTGGCCAGATACATTTACATTCGTGCAGGGCCAAGGCTGAAGGGTTATTCAGAAGCAAACCTCCATCCTGTAAAACACAAGCCATAAAAGTAGTCAGTTCAGTACTTACTACAGGGAAAAGCTACTAGTGTAGTGATTGTAGTGATTGACTTATGAGAAGAGGATCCTTTCAAATGAGTTTATTCAGATGCTACAATTGCAAAACCTACTGTCTAGGAGGATAAGTTTTAGTTATCTATTTTGAACAACTTTTTGGATTGCTTTCTGTATGCTGCTTAAAAATACTGAAATGAACTGAAAATCCTAAAAACGTTTTCAAGTATATTTATTTATTTATTGTGTGTGTACCTACATGAAGGTAAGAGGAAAATTACTGTGTGAGTCCCTGGGACTGAACTCAGGTCACTGGATTTGGTAGCAAAGTACCTCTAACCACTGGGCCATCTTGCTGGTCCCTGAACCAAACAACTATTAAAGACACTACATTAGTTAATAGTTAATAAGAACAAAACAATCTTTCACAAATTCAGTGTAATCAAATTAACTAAAATTTAAACAAAATAATTTTAAGGTATCACATCCACAGTATAGTTATAACCTGAAGAAAGTAGGAGAACATTTAAACTTCTAAGTCAATGGTTCTCAACATGTGGGTCATGACCTTTGCGGGTTCTAAAAACCCTTACAGAGAGGTCACCTAAGACCATTGGAAAACAGATATTTATGACTCATAACAGGAGCAAAATTATAAAGTAGTAAAAGAATAAGTTTATGGATGGGTTCATCACACATGAGAAACTGTATTAAGGGTCATAGCATTACCTCTATTCTAAGTGTTTATCAGTAGCAACATGATTTTAAAGAATTCCAAAATATAAAATATGCTGATAGAGTATGTTGTAGAAAAACTTGAATCTTACTCAGGGTTGAAAACTATAAAAGTAAGGACATATTTAAAATCATGGTCAAACTTTAACAAACCGGATCATACAATAATATTTAAATCTATTTCATTACTATATTATATATTGAGCTTAAAATCTAGGGACATACATCTGATTGAAGTTATTTTAAGTAACTACTTCCTATATGGCTTCTGCATATATTCCCTTTGTAGATGTTTGATTTGTTCCTCTGTGTCACTTAGCTTTTGAGTTTCTGAGAACACCTCTGTAAAGCCAAAGTTTCTAATTTTGATGAACTCTATTTTACGAGTGACTTTTGTAAATAGACAGTAACTTTAAAAAAAAAAAAATAACTGTTAGGAACCTACTTAACCCTAGATCACAATGAGGCTCTTATAAGTGTTTTACACTTAAAACTACAATCTACTGAATATTGTTGGTATAATCTGTGAGGTTTATGTCAAAATTACAATCCACTAAGTATTCTTGGTATCAGCTGTGAGGTTTGCAGAGAGTGTGGGAGAGGCAGAAAGAGAAAGAGGTGCGAACAACAGTAGTGATATATTTCAAAGCAATTTGTGGAGAAGAGTCTCCTTGGGGCTGTGTAGATGCTTTAGTGGATAAAGTGCCTGCTATTCAAGTAATAGAACCTGAGTTCAGATACCGAACACCTATTTGTGGTGGCACACATTGTGTTTGTAACTGGAGAGTAGAGACAGGCACAACACTGGGGTCAGTCTGTCAATTGGTAAGCTTTGGAGTCCATGAAAGACCTTGTGTCAACAAAGAAGCTGGAGAGCAAAGACAGTTAAGTTAACATCTGATATTCATAGATTGCTCACATGTGCTAAACACACATGCATAGCTTGTTCCACAAGCTAGCTATTGAACTACCCGTTGAACTTCTTTGTTTCTTTAGCTGAGATAAAGGTCATATAGATATAGGTCTATTTCTGGACTCTTTTATTTTACACCCAACTCCCCCTCTCCCACTGACCTAACTTCCTCAAAAATCAGTCTAACGTGCACTCACACTAAAAAGCAGAGATACAAAATGCCAGCGATCACTAGTAGAAAGTTTTTATTTCTGAGATTCCAGGGAAACATGAGTCCATCAGATTCTGAGAAAAGCAGTTCAGTTACATCTTTTCACTGCTTATTCCATTCTGCCTCTCAATATGGGCTTAAGTTGTCACTTTGTGATCTAATTTCTATCTCTGAATTGCTGACCACCACCATCTTTACTTCAGGGCTTTGAAGGACTGTGCTGTATGTTTCTATGCTGTGACTTTCGTGCAAGGATAATCTTTCAAATTATATCTCTTGTTGGGCATGGTGGTGCACCTGTTAGCCCAGCACTCTGGAAGCTGAGAAAGGAGGACTGCTGTGAGTTTCAATGCAAACTGAACGACATAGATAATACAGGGCCAACCAGGGTAACACAGTAAGACCCTCTATTAAAAGTAACGGGCTGGAGAGATGGCTCAGCGGTTAAGAGCACCCGACTGCTCTTCCAGAGGTCCTGAGTTCAATTCCCAGCAACCACATGGTGGCTCACAACCATCTGTAAAGAGATCCGATGCTCTCTTCTGGTGTATCTGAAGACAGCTACAGTGTACTTATATATAATAAGTGAATAAATCTTTTTTTAAAAAAGTAAGTAACAACAGGAAATATCTCTCATCATTAGATGCCAACATTTCATACCATGTCTCTTTCCAAGATGCTAGTACAGGACAAGAACAGCATAGCTGGTTCTCACTCTGGGGATGATGTTTACTTTGTTTATAGAGTTAACAGCCTGAATTTTTGGTATATTTCTTAGTGATTTAGTTTAATGCTTATCATTCCTAAAGTCAGAGTAGCATGGCAAAGAATAAATAAATAGCAAAATCCTAATTAAAGTCAAAGTACAAGTTAAAGATGTGAGAGCACTTACCTAGCATGCTTGAGGTTCTGGGTTTGAACCCTGCACGTGAGAAAGTGTTGTGTGTAGCAAAGGAGGGATTGACAACTACCAAGTACATTAATTGAGCTCATTTATCAAGAGCCTAAATAACCATCTGTATACTCCTGTGGATTAAAAGGCTTAAAGGGAAGCCTTTACCTGGTGTATTGGCTCACTATAGGTGGGAGAACTTTTCTGCTAAGCTCCCTTTCCTCAAAGAATCCTTTTGTTCTCTGCCTGTCACTATAATCTTAGTGCACCATACTTGTCCTACTGGCAGAGCTCTCTGTTCTTTCTTGCCACTGATAACAGTCCTCTTCTCTTCCTCTACATACATTAAGCTGTTTCAACATGCTCCAAGAAAAATATTCATGGTTTAATTTCACAGTGTAACCTCATCTTCTGAAAATGCTATTTCCCTCTGATATGACAAATGTGGTATGCCGCTAATAAATGAACGCCAATGCCCCACATCTCAGCTTTCTAACTTTCTTCTTCCAAAAAACCCCCAATTATTTATTTATTTATTTATTTATTTATTTATTTATTTATTATTTATTTAGTTTGTTTGTTTGTTTGTTTGTTTTATGACTGGATCTCAGTATGCAGAACTTAGGCTCTCCTTGTACTCATGATCTTCCTACCCTACCTTCTGAGATGGCATGGCTACTTCTTTCTTAGTTTCTTTTTAATGCCTTACTTTTACTGGTTTTAATTATGTGTCTATGCGCACTCAGGTGTCCATGGAGCCAGAGGTATCAGATTTCCCGAGGACTGGAGTTACAGGGGGTTGTGAACTTTCTGATGTGGTTGCTGACAATCAAACTCCTGTCCTCTGGAAGAGCAGTACTTACTCTTAAGCACTGAGCTATCTCTCCCCGGTTAAACCCTTTCTTGAGTTTGGTTTTTTAATTTGAGGGGCCTTTTTTTTTGTAATAAATTAAATATAGGCAAAATTTAAAGGGAATAACTCATTTGAAGGTTATAATTCAACAGCATTAACTACCTTTAAACTTGAAACTTTTATTTGTAACATTTCCAAAAACATTTTTATCCACATTGTAAGCACTCCCCATTTTCTTCTACCTAATTGACTATTCATTCTATAGACAACTGAAATGAAAAGTTCTTTGTAAAGAAAAAAGCACATCTGTATTATTTAACTATCTTATTAGTGACTTTATCAACTCAGTCTATAAATATTTATGCTGTAGTCTGAATTACTAGGCCACATTTAGCTATCTATGCCTTTTATTGGGATCCATGAAAAAGAAATTAATTCTGTAAGTTCTGTTAATTGTAGAGAACTCTTACTAATACAATGATGTATTGGATTCTGTTTAGCAAAGATGGAAAGTTAACAACTTAACTTTAGAAATAGAGATGAAAAAAATGAGACAGAATGATTCTGTGTGAAAAGTATTAGTTCAAGAAAAGTACTATGCTAGTTTCTGACAACGGGGAAGTGACTGAAGCTATTGAGAAAGAATCCCAGCTTTAGTTCTGTCATTATTTTGCTATAATGACCAATATTAACATGGGGAGGAAAGGGAAATTTACCTTACCCTTTGCAGCTTGATGATTGGTGAAACATCAACCAAGAAAATGCTCTATAGACTTTCCTACAGGCCAGTCCTAGGGAGGCCCTTTCTCAATTAAGATTTTTTTCTTCCTAAATCCTGTTCCATAACTAAAATGAGATACCTGTACACATGGCAGTTAAAATATATTCTTAAAATGAGATTAAAAATAATATAAATTTAAAGAATTTAGTATGACAAGGTTATGAAAATGCTCTATTTTAATGTTATCTTTTGCTTTCAAAAGGGTGAGAAAGAGACACAACAACTTTACTTCCATTGTTAAGCAATCAAGATCATTTATATTTTAGAATAAAATATTATTTTTAAGGGGGAAAAACTATCTCATTTTTTCCTCAAGATTTACAAAAAGACACTGTAAAAAAGGTATGGACTTAAATCTAAAATTATAGACTCCATTTGAATATTCTTTTTAAGATAAATGTGTCACTGTTCCTGGAATCCACTGGTTCCATTACAGTACATCACTTATTCCATGTAGTTGTATCCTTTACATAAAATATTATCAGTAGCTCAAAATAAATTTACAGATTACAGTCATCAGTATAAAAATGGTCAAAAATGAAAAGAAATACTCCTAGTCTTTATAAAATAGAAAAGAAACCAATAAAGCACTACAGACATACTTCCCTTATATAAAACTAAAAGCCTTAGGTAAGAGGATTGTGAGATTAGGGCCAACCTGAAATAATCAGGGAGTTCTAAGTTCTGGCTACCTACGGAGATGGGGGTGATGGGCAAGAAAGAAAATGTCTGTGTGTATTTGACTTTTTACTGGAGGTCTGTAGCATGACAACATTAAAAGGTACAATTTATAAACATGGTATTTTTAAATATTAAATAATTTTTCACTTGGGACACAATTATAATAACATAAGAAAAGAATTTATTGATAAGAACAGAAACATACATAAGATAAATATTGTTATCTGCTTAATAAATTTTCAATCAATATCAGAAAAAACTGTTTCAATCTAACTATAAAGACTCTATTACTTCTAAAAACTAAAAGCAGGATAATTAACCAACATTTTACAATGCTATTTTGTCAAAATGTAAAGCAAAATTGAGAAAAATAGTTCAAATTTTCTCTCACACATGTAAACTAAAATTCTCTGTGGGTTAGTTTTCAAGTTTATATAGCTGACAAATAGCTTATACAGAAGATCTATCTATGCGTGGGCTTTGGGATAGTTTGTATATGCTTGCCCAGGGAGTGGCAGGATTAGAAGGTATGGCCCTGTTGGAGTAGGTGTGGCACTGTGGGTGTAGGTTATAAGAGGCATCCTAGCTGCCTGGAAGCCAGTATTCTGCTAGCAGCCTTCAAATGAAGATGTAGAACTCTCAGCTCCTCCTGCACCATGCCTGCCTGGATGTTGCCATGTTTCCAACTTGATAACAGACTGAACTTTTGAACCTGTAAGGCTGCCCCAATTAAATGTTGCCTTTATAAGAGTTGCCTTGATCATGGTGTCTGTTCACAGCAGTAAAACACTAAGACAGGCTTTGAATGCTATCTAAAGGTTCTTGGCAATATTAAACTTGGAAATATTAGACTTTCCCCCACATAACTATTAAAGAGTACACAAATACTTCAATGATTTGAAAAGAAAGAATTCACGATTCCTTCAACTAAGAGTGATTTTAAGTGGGAAGTCACATGAAAATTCAGCATTTATGAAAATACATATTTTGGAAATATTAGCTCAAAAGCTTCAACCTACCTTATTTTTATTATTTAGTATAAGTTATGAACTCAGATTTTCATACAGTATAAAAAACTCGACAGAGAAAAAATTAAGTAAATGAATCTATACAGAAAAAAAGAATTAACAATATTCAACTTTCCATTTAATTCATATATTTGAAAGAAAATGGCTAGACACTGCATCTGCAGCTGTGACTTTCTGATCTATCCTTAATAGTTCTGAAGACTCTAATTCCTTATTTGTAAATGGAAACAGGTCTGTCTCCCAAGTAGCAACAAGGAATAAATGAACCAATGCATGTGAAGCTTGCTGAGCACACAGCTAGCTTAGTGAGTGCTTGCTATTATCTGACATCCTTGCCCCCACAGTTTTCCCTTCAAAACTGTCACACAGATGGCCTACACCTCCAGAAAATTTATCAGTTTTTATCACACTGGCATAAGGTTCAGGCACACTATCCCAATTTCCATCAATACGTACTGTATTTATCAACCACACAATATAAAACAGAAAAGGTTTTCCTAAACAAACAAATAACAAGTTTCTTAAGTTATGGAATTTTTGACTTAAGTGAAAACATGAAGAATTCCTTGTTGATCCTTGTGAAATTTAGTAACAATAAGTACATTCTAACTTAAAAAATGTCTTTGAAAAAAATCTTTGTTTTTTTTGATATTTTAATATAATTATTTCATTTCCTCCTTTCTATTCCTCAGTCCAAACCCTCCCACATAACCCTCTTTGCTTTAATGCTTATTGAAACACTTAAGAGTTTAAAGACATTCACACAGGTCAACTTACCTGATGAAGATCATTCCCCAGCGCATATTCTGCAAAGTAGCCTGGAGCAGCTGATGAGGCTCTGATGGCCTGCCACATTTTATACTGACAGCCTCCTAGATAGTGAGAGTTGGTGCCAGGAAAATGTCCATAGTTTCTGAACACAAAAGCTTTTGGTGTTTGTCCTCTGTTTACTATGGTACTTACAGCAGCTACCTACAGAGTTAAAAAGTAAACAAAAATATCACTATTAACCATAATATCTAGATTCTTTAAAAACTGAATACTATTTATTATTATTAAATTTTTTCCAATTTTTTTTTTTCGGAGCTGGGGACCGAACCCAGGGCCTTGTGCTTGCTAGGCAAGCACTCTACCACTGAGCTAAATCCCCAACCCCCATTATTAAATTTTTAAATGCAAAGAAACTCATTCTGCAGTCCTACTTGGCCTAAAACTCATCACATGAGCCATACTGGCCTTGGCCTTGTGCAATTCTGCTGCCTAAATCTCCTGAGTGCGGCAGTCACAGGTGAGAACTGCCATGGCGGTAGAATACAATTTGGTTATATATTGATAAGATCAAAAAGAACTATGCATTAACCCAAAATACTAAAGGAAAACTACATGTGTATTACAGGAGGAAGAAAAGATTATAAAATGGGATAAGCTTTGACACAAGTTTGAGATATACTAGATGAGAACAATAATACAAGATGCATTTGAAACATGAATCAAGAATTGACCAATGGGACCTCATAAAACTACAAAGCTTTTGTAGGGCAAAGGACACTCGTTAGGACAAAACAGCAACCAACAGATTGGGAAAAGATCTTTACCAATCCTACATCCAATAAAGGGGTTAATAATTTGTGGTTAATAACTCACAAAGGTAGACCGCAGGGAGACAAATAACCCTATTAAAAAATGGGGTTCAGAGCTAAACAAAGAATTCACAGCTGAGGAATGCTGAATGGCTGAGAAACACCTAAAGAAATGTTCAACATCTTTAGTCATAAGGGAAATGCAAATCAAAACAACCCTGAGATTCCACCTCACACCAGTGAGAATGGCTAAGATCAAAAACTCAGGTGACAGCAGATGCTGGCGAGGATGTGGAGAAAGAGGAACACTCCTCCATTGTTGGTGGGATTGCAGACTGGTATAACCATTCTGGAAATCAGTATGGAGGTTCCTCAGAAAATTGGACATTGCACTACCTGAGGGCCCAGCTATACCTCTCTTGGGCATATACCCAAAAGATGCTCCAACATATAAAAAAGACACATGCTCCACTATGTTCATAGCAGCCTTATTTATAATAGCCAGAAGCTGGAAAGAACCAGATGTCTTTCAACAGAGGAATGGATACAGAAAATGTGGTACATCTACACAATGGAGTACTACTCAGCTATTTAAAAAAATGACTTCATGAAATTCATAGGCAAATGGATGGAACGAGAAATATCATCCTGAGTAAGGTAATCCAATCATCCCCCCAAAAAAACCCCACACATGGATGGTATGCACTGACTGATAAGTGGATATTAGCCCAAAAGCTCAGATTACCCAAGATACAATCCACAGACCACATGAAGCTCAAGAAGAAAGACAACCAAAGTATGGATGCTTCAGTCCTTCTTAGAAGGGGGAACAAAAATATTCATAGGAGGAAATACGGAGACAAAGTGTGGGGCAGAGACTGAAGGAATGGCCATTCAGAGTCTGCCCCACCTGGGGATCCAGCCCATATACATACAGCCATCAGACCCAGACAATATTGTTGATGTCAAGAGGTGCATGCTAACAGGAGCCTGATATAGCTGTCTCCTGAGAGGCTCTGCCAGAGCACGACAAATACAGAGGCAAATACTCGCAGCCAACCTTTGAACTGAGAACAGGATCCCCAGTGGAGGAGTCAGAGATAGAATTGAAGGAGCTAAAGGGGTTTGCAATCCCATAAGAACAATACCAACCAACCAGAGCTCCTAGGGACTAAACCACAATCCAAAGAGCACATATGGACACACCCATGGCTCCATCTGCATATGTAGCAGAGGCACCAAAGGGAGGAGAAGCCCTTGGTCTTGCCAAGGCTAGACACCCCTAGTGTATGGGGATGTCAGGATGGGAGGCTAGAAGGGGTGGGTGGTTGGGTGGGGGGAAAAATCCCATTAAAAAAAAAGATTCAGAAAGATGCACATTTCTAAGGCAATAACTGATGTAACTATTGGCAATTTATTCTTAAAGTTCAACAAATGCAGTATTTTGGATGTAATTTACAAAAATTTTTTTTCATCTGCTTTGAAAATATTTTATTCTGAGAGTCCATCTTACATTTGCCAGAATGGCTACTGTCAATAGCACAAGTGACACTCATGCTTGCAAAACTGTGGAATAAGGAGAAAACTCTGTTGCTGGTAGGAGGGAGTGCAGACGAGTAAGTACAGCCACTATGGAAATCAATATGGCAATTCCTCAGAAAATTGAGGCTCACTCTACCTCAAGATTCAGCTATACTACTCTTGGACATATACCCAAAGGATGTTTCATCCTACCACAAGGATACCCCATCAACCATGTTTGCTGCTGCTCTATTATAACAGCCAGAACCTGGAAACCCCCCAAGTATCCCTAAAGAGAAGAATGGATAAAGGGTATATTTACACAATGGAATGTTACTCAACTGTTCAAAAAAAGAAAAAATGAGAGCTGCAGGCAACTGAATGGAACTAGAAGAAAACATCCTGAGTGAGGTAATCCAGACGCTGAAAGATATATATGGTATGTATTCACTGTATGTAGGTATCAGTCATTAAGTAAATGATAACCAACCTATATTCTACAAGCCCTAAGAGGATATAGAGGAAAGGAATAAGAGGTAACATGGGTCTGCCTAGGAGGAGGAACTAGAACAGATTTTACAGGTGCACTGAGGGGGCTGGAGGGGGTGGAAGAAAGGAGGAGAGGAGATAGGGCTGAAGGAGGGCATGTGGAGAGAAACAGATGGAGTTGAGGGGCATTTGAGGGATGATATGGAAACGGTGCAGTGGAAACTTCCTAAAACACACAAAGCAATCCTAATGAAGTCTCCCAGTAATGGAGGATAGAGACTCCCAACTGGCAATCTCTTGTCACCAACAAGGCTTTCAGTAACAGGACTAGGTTATATTCAATTGAGCTGTTGGCCAAGAGGGTCCCATTGAAATCCCCAAGCAAGGAGTTGGGGATTTAGCTCAGTGGTAGGGCACATGCCTAGCAAGCACAAGGCCCTGGGTTCAGTCCCCAGCTCTGAAAAAAAGAAAAGAAAAAAAGAAATCCCCAAGCAAACCAAGGCTGTTGCTAAAATAATGGGTTGCTCTCCACAACCAACAGCCACTGACACTGCTGAGGACAGCATCGACACAACTCACTGACCATGGAGCAATTGAGCTGGTGCCTATATGGAGCCTTCAGCCTTACATTTTCATGTCTTTGTACAGTTATTCTACTGGCTTCCAAAAGAAACATAAACACAAAGCTAGCTACAAAGCCTCTGACGTATAATCTGTTCTCCCTGCAAGATATGCTGTGGTAATGGTGGCACAGAACTCGTGGGAGCAGCAGAGCAAATGTCTGATTTGACTTCAGGACCACTCTACAAGACAGAACCCATATCCCATACTGCTTGGGTGACCAAGAACCTGAGACTAGATAGCCCAAAAACCTAGGGTAAAAGAAAACACTTCTGGTATAAAAGAAAAAAGTATCAATAAAATAATCCTAATGGTATTTTGCTATACTCAGAGATCAATGCCTTACTCAGTCTTCAGGAGAGAGGCATCCTCCTGCAGGAGACAGAAGACCCATAGCCAGTCATTATGTAGAGAGTGAGAGGCCTAGGAACACACAGTTCTAAATGGAATGTTTCCATCAAAATCCCTTAGAGTTCAGGGAACTCCTCAAAAGAGGAGACACACTGGAACACAGTCCACAAATGAAGCTGTGTGAGAGGATTTCTGAGACCTTGTAAGTAAACTAAGTAAACAAGACAAAAGTCTTGTAATCTTTGTTCCTCCATAAGATGGGCTGTTCTTGGAATGTGTTCCTCCTGGCTGTAGTGGATATGATATAGTTTATTTCAGATTACTCCTTTCAACTGGCTATTCATTATTCGTTTATATGACTGTATGGGAAAACATGTTTTCACATGCGGCTTGTCCTTAGGATTATATATAGCTTGAACTCATGTTGGCTCTTGAGTGAGACTTTAGTCTGTCTCATTTACTGGCTCCATTTTCCCAGGTCTTATCACCAACTAGAGCAGCAAACTGGGGTGGAAAAGTACAAGATCCAGAGGGGCTGGAGCGTACTAGAAGAACAAGGCTTTTGAATCAACTGAGCAAGGCTTAGATAAACGCAGAGGCTGAAGCGACAAGCACAGGTCCTGCAGAGGTCTGCATTAGGTCTTCTGCATATGCATTATAGCTTTCAGTTTGGTTTTTTTCATGGGACTCCTTTTAAGTTCTTGAAAAAGTGAGTCTATGCCTACTCTTGGGGCACCTTTTCTTCTGTTGGGATGCTTTGTTCACCTCAATGCAATGGACTTTGCTTTGTCTTACTATATTTTATTTTGTTATGCCTGGCTGTTTTCTCTTAGAAGCCTGTTCTTTTTTAATGAGACAGAAAGGGAGTGGATCTGAAGGGAAGGGGAGATGGAAAGGAAGAGGGAACAGAGGGAAGGAAAACTGTAGTCAAGTTTTCCTGTGTTAAACCCAGCCAGGGCCCTGTTTGCTTTGTCATTTAATAAACAAAGGTCCTATCCTAGGTTTCTGGAATTCATGACTCTTGTCAGCTATGGATACCAGCTGGTCACCCACTAAAATTCAGAGGGTCTTTCTATAACTGAGATACAGAGAAAAGAAGATTAGGAATCCTATGGGTGGATTTTGTTGTAATAGCCTACTCTATTACAACAAAAAAACTTTGCAAATGGCTCGTTTTCCCATTGCCATCTTTCTTTTAACCAAAGTTACAATTTCCCATAATTTGGAAGCAAGTATTCAAACAAAAACAGAGGCCCAGTAATCCAGAAGAACAAACAAGAGGGGTAGGTCGGGCACATCCTAGAGTCCTCTCCCAAGGAATGAAGTCATCTCTTTGTTATGGCCTTCAAGAGCAGTGTGTGACCTAATCTGCCTACTGATCCAGTCTCATCCCACATGCTGCCCTCAGATCCTTGGGCCCTAGTCTTTGGGAAAGCTTACAGTTCCTGGAATTCTCTTTGAGCCCTGCATAGACCACTCTCTTTGTCCTTTTGCCAGGAAGGCTCCTACTTACTAGCCTTCACAATGAGGTCTCACAAAGTAGCCTTCCTTCCATCCCTTGAAATGTATGCTTTCAGAGAACTGCTATGATGTTCCACACCATCCATTTCAGGACTACTTCATTTGTGAGACTATTTACTTAATAATCACATCAAGTAGATAGTTCACAGCCCTGTGGCCCCATGTAAGTGTCTAGCTTACTTTACTATTACAGTAATAACTAATACAGTATTATCAGAAACAAAACCACTAAAGATTAACAAATACAGTATACTTACAAAATCGTTTCTATATACTTTGAAAGCATTGTGATTCTAGTAAAGTCACAGCATTATTATGCACAAATTCAGTGCTGCCACAAAGGCATACAGCATTCACAAAAATGGAAGCATAAGAGTGATGAAGTTATACAGCCCAGCAGAGGGAGTGCTGTCTTGATTTTGCATCCTTATAGCTTGCCATTCAAGAGTAAACACAAACCCTGTGGGATTTCTAGGGACATCAATTACAATCCTTAGGCAAACAGCTATTGTTAAAAGCAAGCTAAAACAACTTCAAATTGTGTGGTTTCAAACAAATGAATGAATTACATAGAGGCATACATAAATGATTCAATTTTTAAAAATTAGGATTTATTTATACATTAATATAATCCTGTTGATTTTACATATTATATAAAACTTCTCTTTAAAAATTTAAAATAGAAAATATTTTAATTTTCCTTAAATCACTAGATTTTGTTAAAATAATTATGATTAAAATATTCTATATTTTCAGTCCCAATTCATTTTTTAAACTTTCATTACTTTTCCTACATTCAGAAACAATCTAATAATTATATCCTATATTTTAATAGAATGACCTAATAGATAAGAAATCAATAACATCTATTACAAGAAGTTCCCAAGAATGTTTCTCACAGTACATGTTTCTTTCCAGACTCTGTGACGCTCTGCCTAGGAGACTTTACTCACCTTAGGACATAAGGGGTCTCTTGCTGTTTCAATCATTAGTGCAGATCCAACTTTATCCCTTTAGTAAACAAGAACATATGAGTTACAGCAAAACTACCTCATCTCTTAACAATCAAGGACTATATCCTTGCCTACAGCTTTGTGATTGGGATGTGTAAGCCAAATCAACACTTTCCAAAGATACTTTTGTTCATGCTGCTTTATCATAGCAATAAAAAGCAAACTAGGACATATCCCTCCTTTAAAAATTACATTAAAGAGAAGACAGGAATAAATAATGTTCTTTAAAAATGTATTCTGGACCCATTAGATGGCTCAATATAAGCATGCTTGCTGTCAAGTCTCAGGATATGAGTTCATTTGTAGGAACCACATGGTAGAAAGAATGGTGTTGTACAAATATCCACACACAGATATACACACACAATAATAAATGTAAAAACAACTGAATATACTTTTCAATATATGGTTAATATATTCCCAATATAATAGCACTGCCCTAATATGAAAATGAGCAAAGATCATATCCATAAAATTCACAAAAAGAATATAATAAAAATATTTAAAAGGCTGATGGTCACTAAAAATCTCTCAAACTTACATATTTTTAAAATTAAATTATTTTGTTTTGTAAAATAGAATTAAAACAGTTGGTGCTCGAAGATGAGTAAACCAGGATCCTATTTTTAAGAACAATTCAGCTATATACACATATATCTCAAGACTTACTATTTGAGAATTTCACACATGTGTTAATGTGTTTGGACCAAATCTACCTCGATTCTTTGTCCTCCAAGTCCTTCCCTCTCCCTACCACCACTTTCCCCTCCCAAATTCATGTGCTCTTTTATTCTCAAAACTTTCAAAATAGGTGTAACAATTCTGACAGAGTTTTATGTCTAGGATTTTCCTTTAAAGATATCAGCAGATTTAAGTTGACATTTGAGATGTCCATGTCCATTTCTAAACTACAAAAATAAGACTTCTTAAGTGTCCTTTTCTAATAGGAAATATATGAAACCAAAAAGAAGTTTTAAGTTTTCGGCTATAGCTAATCCTAATCAGAAAAGGGAGAAAAATATAAATTTTATGTATTCATAAATATCCTAGGTAGAAATTCTTAAGAAAATATGATACCATCCCACTCTGGAATGTAGTAAAATCTTGCGAAAGTGCTACTAGTTTTAAAAATTTTGAAAACAAGGGAAAGAATACAAATTTACAAGTATAAAATAATTTCAGCTGTATAAAATATATGAGAAAAACAGAACGTGCTAAGGAGATGTCTCGGCGTGTGAAGCATGAGGCCTGGAGTGCTCAGAAAGCTGAGCATGTGCTTGTAAACTGGGCAATGCGAGATGAGAGAGGCAGAGACAGGTAGATCCCTGGAGTTTCACGGCCACTCAGCCTAGTCTACTTGGCTAACTCTGACCTAATGACAGGATCCTGTCTCAGGCAAACGGTGGAAGGTGCCTGAGCAAGACACTGGAAGCTGCATCTGCACTTGCACACGCGTGTGCATGTACCCACACATGCACAGCCCCCATACAAACATTTATCCACAATCCACACAAACACAAATTTAATCAAGGAAAAAAAAACTAAATATATTACAGGTTACAAAGCTTCCAATAATAAATTTGGGACGATTTAAATTTCTACTTTCCACTTCTAGTTTTGATTTTATCACAATATCCTAGTATTACTTTTATTCTGAAAATAAATTTTAATATTACAGGCTATTTCAGATTAATGACTTGAGAATAGACTGTAAGACATCAAAGAAAAACAATGGTATACAAAGATAATCTAAGTACAATATGACTTATATATATTTTTTTAAAAGAAAAAAGGCAATTACCAAGAGCTAACAAGAGGACTCCACCTGTGAAATTCTTTCCCACAAGCATGAAGACCTAAATTCAGGTCCCCAGTACCCATGACACGGTGTTGGTGTGGACCTGTAATACTAGCACTGGGGAAGTGGCACAGGTGGATCCTTGGGGCTTGCTTACTGTCAGTGTAGGCAAATTGATGACCTTCAGATTTTGTGAAAGACCCTGTCTCCAAAAATAATTAGGGCTGGAAAGATGGCTCAGTGGCTAAAGGCACTCGTTTCACAAGTCTGGCACTCTGCCTTCAATCCCTAGACTACATGAAGAGGTAGAAGAGAACTGACTCCACAAAGCTGTCCTCTGGCTTCTACATATATGCCATAGTATATTCATGTGAAGGTATAAATATGCACTATTAAGAGTCATAGCCTTATTGGAAGAAGTGTGTCACTGTGGAGGTGGGGCTTTGAGGTCTCAAATATATGCTCTAGTCTGGCCAGTATAATCCAGAGCCTCCTCCAGCTGCCTGAAAGAGGCAGAGGCTGCTTTTCAGATTAAAATGTACAACGCTCAGCTCCTCCGGCACCATGTGTGCCTGCAGGCTGCCATATCTCCTGCCATGATGATACTGGACTGAACCTCTGAAACTGTAAGCCAGCCCCAATGAATGTTTTCTGATATAAGAATTACCTTGGTCACGGTAGTTCCTCACAGCAGTAAAACCCTAACCAAGACAATGTCTGCCCACACATCACACACACAATCATAGGCAAATAAATAATAAAAGGGAGAGTGATGGAGGAGGACACCTAGCATCCATCTCTGGCTTCCACTTACATGTGCATGGATCCCCACACATAGAGATGAACATATGAACATATATATCTCTAACACAAACGGAAAAAAAGGTAACTATAATATCTATATGCAAATCTTACACACACAAACTCAAGAATCTGTCACTAGAGCATAACTCACCAAAGCAGTAATAGTAGTTATTTCCAATCAGTGGGAATATTACTTTTGTATTTTCTATAGTTTTTAAACTTCAATATATATAAACAACTATATAACCAAAATATTTTAAAAGGGATTGAAACTCACTTAAGGATCTTTTCCCACGTGTGACTATCATAAAATGCATGGCTCCAACTCATTTTGACGGTCCCGACAATGACATTCTGAGTGAACACATCTGAGCCCAACTTTCGATAGAGTTCCTCACATTCATCCAGCGGCATGTGAAACAATCCCAGCATGAATGCTAATATGGCCCCTGCAAAAAACATTCTTAGTCTTTATCATTAGTGATGTGACTGCTTTTAAAATTTACACATGGCTTTGAGACCACCAACCAGCTGAAATTCTAGCTCTGATACTTTCTAACTGAACTTGGGAAAAAGCAATTCTTAAGGAGTCCCAAGTTTTCCCATCTGTGAAATAGGTATAAATTTTATACTGAATTAAGTTACAGAAGATATCATGGAAAGTAAAACCATGTTTCACTAAAAAAATACAGTGACAACTTATCAAACAAGTTCTCCTTCAGTTTGGTCCTAGAACCAATGTGATGAAAAAAATGGTCTAGGATATCCTTTTAACCAGCTGATTTCACTTAGCAGTTGTAACCGGTGGAACACAGTGCCACCTGGTGGTTCTCCTTGCCTAGCTCCTAGTGGTTCTCCTTGCCTAGCTCCTAGCTAAAGAGGAAAACGAGGTGTTAGGGGATGAGGGGTCAGCAAGACAGGAAAACCCTACTTAACCACTTAAAGAAACAAACAATAATGTAGTTTAAATGATTTTTTTAATTTTTAAAGTTTTTATCTTATGTATATGAGTCTTCTTGAATACATTTATGTCTGCATACCATGTGTACCTGGTGTGCAGAAAAGAACACTGGATCTCCTGGAACTGGAGTTACACACGGTTGTGAACTGAACCAGGTCCTGAAGAATTCAGACTTTTAATCCCCAAACCATTTCTCCAGCCCCCCAAAGTGTATTGTATTGTAACTGGTATCATTCCAGTAAAAGATTAAATAACTGATAACTTAAAAAATGCAATATTATGGATTAAACGATATAAAAATATTTTTAATTTGGAGAATAATCCCAATAAACAAATAATTTGCTAAAAAAATAAAATGTCTTTTTGGGGGGTGGGTGGTGGCAGGGAGTGGGTCTCTCTATGTAACCCCGGCTGTCTTCGAGTTTGCTGTGTACGCCAGGCTGGCATCAACCTCAAGAGATGCTCCTTGTTTCTGCCTCCCAAGTACTAGGAGAGTGCCTTTCTATTCAAAAAGAACTTCTATAAACAGATATTTTTAAAAAAGAATTAATTTTATTAAGTTAGTAAGGACACTACCCTTAAACTAAATATGTACTTGTTGACATCATTAAAATCATAAGTAAAAACCAACTTAGGAATAAACAAAATGGGAAAAAAGATAAATTACAAAGCACTTAGCAGTTAAAAAGTATCCTGGAAAGAAATGTTACAGACACAGAAATCTACATGTTATACAGTATCATGACTGGTCACTGGTTTGTGGGGCTCTACTGTAATACACTCAACAAGAAGC
Organism: Rattus norvegicus; assembly: GCF_021556685.1. Lineage (NCBI taxonomy): Eukaryota > Metazoa > Chordata > Mammalia > Rodentia > Muridae > Rattus > Rattus norvegicus. The sequence continues at coordinate 67,651,193 of NC_141539.1, read as the reverse complement.
TACCATTAGATGTTTCAACTGACAGGACCACTCAATTTAACAGAAATGGGTAGAATAATGTTTCAAAACAAACAAGCCCATAAATAATACTATCCTTAGGAAAAGTCTCTGACAAGTATTCAGTATCAAATCACCTTTTCTTATTTTAAGAATCACAATAAATTCCATTATATTAAAAGAAATCTGTGAATCACGAGTAGGCCTAGAACTCGAGTTCGTCCCGTCTCAGTATCAAGAGTGCAGGGGTGCATGTGCCACCATGCCTAGCTGCTTGCTGCCTTTTTCTTCACAGTAATTTTGCAGCTCTCCGCCTATCTGGAGATAGATCTCATTTTTCTATTTTGTGAATCTAAACTGAACTTGGGATTGCTTTTTTGTCCTATACATACACCAACTAGCAAAATTTAAAAGTAGCTATTTAAAAATAATATAGGAAAAAACTGCTCATTGATATTCCTTACAAATAGAACTTTTTAGCACCTTTAATTTCCTATTAGCTCAAGTGCCATCTGACTGCCTACGACGTCATCCTTCTACCACTGCCCCTTCAAATGACTACGTCCAAAATCAGGAAATAGTAATTAGTCCTTGCCAATGCAACCAGTTGAAAATATAATAAAAACTTAAGTCATTTTTAATGCTTAAACTTAAAAAGTTACGTATTTATACATATAATCAATTTTAAATTTCATTATACAAACGATTAGTCATCATTAAAGTTGTAAAATTACTGTTCATTACTGTTTTAGAGAAGGTTCCTGATCTCAAGCCTGTGCTGCAGGCTCTTGGTCTGGGACCCACTGGTGGTACAAACCCATCACATGATGATAGCTACCTGTGCTTACACCGCAGATGTAATCAAAGAGCTGATGAATCGGCTTCTGAGTAAGTTCAACCAACTTTCGCAGAGTCTGAAGAGCAACCACACCTCTGTGAAACAGAAAACAATTGATAATTTCTGTCTCAAGGGAAATTCAAGGTAAAGAGTAAAACAATTCTAAAAACTGTTAGAGCTTATATACTGACATGAAAACAATTCAAACTGGCACCAATAAAAATCAGCCGACCAAATTTTAGGATCACTTCAAAATACTAACACAAAGCTTGTGTAATGACAGTGTACTTATACATTTATAATATTGTCTTTAAGTAATATAGATATGACAATATTAGATATATTTTAAAAACCAATTCTGTAAAATACTTTAAAAAACAAGTGGTTCTGAGATACTATAAACTATTTTCTTTTGTTAATATAGCTGGTCACCTATAATTCCGCGTATTTATGTTTCACTGGTCAGATTTTCATGCCACCTTCTTTAGGTTTTTTATTCATTCTTTGAAACAATGAACTTAGAGTGATCTCTATATTAAGAGTGTATGAAGGGTTGGGGATTTAGCTCAGTGGTAGAGCACTTGCCTAGCAAGCGCAAGGCCCTGGGTTTGGCCCCCAGCTCCGGAAAAAAAAAAAAAAAAAAAAAAAAAAAAAAGAGTGTATGAGTTACTATTACTGACACTTTGTTCATCTCTGCATCTTTACTAACGGTAGTAACTAACTTTACTCTTGAGATAATACTAAATAGCTTTACTGTTACTAAATGACAACAGGAAATGTAAAAGCAGTCCAGGCAACTTCACCTTACTTAGGATGTAGCACATATGTTGACAATTTTAAAAAATAATGACAAGTTCAATTCCCAATACATGATGAGGGGTAGGTTGTACTACAAGGCAATGAAGAGTTTCAAATTGTACCTCGATGGGGCTAACAGAGGTCATTTAAAAATATCTAGATTGTGGCAAGACACCAAGTGTTGACTTTTGCTTGCTTGCTTGCTTGCTTGCTTGCTTGCTTGCTTGCTTGCTTGCTTGCTTGCTTGCTTCCTTTTCTTTTGAGATGTAGGCTCATATATAGTCTCAGGTGACTTTGAAGTCAGAGAGATGCCCCTGCTCTGCCTCTCAAGCGCTGGAATTAAAGGTACTGCACTACCACATCCAACATGACTTGTTTTTAAAGCCGAGATAAGTAATGCGTATTTCAGGAGCTATGAGACAATGGCTTGAAAGAGAGCTGTTACATTATAATTCCAGGTAAGACATGAAGAATTAACATGGTGCTATTAAAATAGATTTAACAATATGACATTACCTTTTGCAAAGGAATTAAACATAAACACACATATCCACAAGAAAAAAAAACCTTGAAAATAAAATGTTTAAGTTTTGATTTATGGATTTGTCTATTCTCTTTCTTCCAAATTCTATCTAAGTACATATATGAAGGGGAACAAAGTAACTTTATTTAAATAGAGAAAAGAAACCAACAAAGAATACTTATAAATGAGTTCAGAATTAATAAATATAAGAGACTTGTTTTTAGGGTATACCTAGCACTGTGTAACTAGTGCTTCTTACATATATGAAATAAAAGTCATAATTCTTGGTCTAGGTGTGAAGGCACACACTTGTAATTCCAGCAACTGGGAGACTGAGTTTTAAGACCACCAGGGTTCCACAGTAAGACCCTGCTTCAAAAAAACAAAACAAATCAGACAAATACTATGTTGGCTCTTTTACAATCCCTGAGTCATACTGCTTCAATACAAACCTCCCTTCCTGGTTAGTTTCCCTTACTTTCTTAAACCCAAGTTCTTCAATTGCAGAATGAGGGACTCTGTGTGTCAGCTAACACTGCTCTGGGGCACTTTGCATGTAGGATGACAGTACTTCAGTGACAACCAGAATTATCTCCAGGCACTGCCAAAGGAGGATTTCCTATCTAACTTTCGTACAAGCACACTCCTAGATTTTCCATTATGTCTTCATTAATTTCTTCTCTGTGTGACTCACAAAATATTTAAAGATTAAGCACTTACACAAATCGATTTTATCTATTTTGTTATAATTCCATACAAGTATACAGTGCATTTTGATCACCCTCCCTTCTCCTTCCTCCAATCCCTCCTAGAACCCCCTTCTCTACACTTTCTTCCCTATTTTATTCTCTCTCTCTCTCTCCTCTCTCTCTGTCCAGTTAGTGCTGTCCTCACATGCATAAATAGAGGGCCACCCAATAGAGTATAGGAGCAACGTATGAGAAGCCATAACACCAAAGAAAACCTATACTCCTGTCTCTGGCAGCCATTAATTGCTGATAGTTCTCAGGTAGGGGTAGTTCTCACTAAGGAGCCCTTCCTTCATGGAAGTCTGACTGTGGCTTCATTTTGTGCAGTATTTTGAGCTGACAACTACAGCTACCATGAGTTCATGAGTGCAACAAACAAACCTTGTCTTGTTCAGAAGACACAACTTTCTAACAGTTCTCTCCAACCTCTGGCTCCTATAACTCTCTCTGCAAGATGTTCTCTCAGCATTAGGGAAAGAAGTGTGATATAGATGTTCCTTTAGGAGAGAGTATATAGTCAGTGTGTTCTCCCTAGCTGTGTAGCTTTACATTGACTGCAGTTCACTGCACAAAGAAGCATCTCTAGCATAGGCTGAACACTTCACTAATCTACAAATTGTTAAGTATTTAAGGCAGTTTGTTACTATCTCCATTTAGGAGAACAATAGTAGATTCTAACCTGGTGCCTATGACCTCCTTAGTCATTGACTTTTATTCAGGTTTACTGTACCAGGCATGAGTTTCCTCCTATGTAAAAAGCCTATAACCTAATCAGAAAGCTGCTAGCCAGTGCACCATGTGCGTATCTTGCCAGGTGGGTTATGTAGCTCACAGGGTTCATCTTTGTGTAAGAACATGACTGACTCTCCTCCCCAGCAGCCTGCATAGCACCTTTTGGCTCAGTGAAATCTAGCCAGCAGAGAGGAAACTCCAAACTAATTCAGACTTCATTTGTCCATGTCTTGTGATCAAAATGTATAGTGTGTCCAACACGGGTCTTAACATCAAGCTCTGGAGGATGACCAAGGGAGATGTCCCTAGACTGTATTGACTGGAGGAGGTGTCTGGAAACCTCTGACCAACAACTGGAAGGGAGGTACTCCACACATAGCACTGAACTCTTTAATAACCTATGGCTTCTGCGAAGACCATAATTCTTCTGCCCTTCCTACACGGTGATTCCAATTCAAATACCCTTAGTATTCATTATACCTATCCCCACCCTATCTTCTGTCTTACTCTCCCATCCTTCCCTATGGGGCGGGGAGCGTGGGTGAGAGGCGGGGGGCAGACTAACTCAAGGCTTTCTTAGAGGCTCTGATGAAAGGACAAGAGAACTTCAGTTCTGTGTCCTTCTCCAGAAACAGATATGGCAAGGCCACTCTTAGGCTGGAGCTGGTGCCGTGAAGGAATCAGGTTTTAGTTTTGAGGACTGGTCTCTTCCACTTGGGCTGTGGGAATCAGTCCTTAGGCAGTGGTCCTGGGGTATCCTGTGTTCTCTTGGCCAATATTATCTAGTTGAGCTCTCATTGACCTGGGCCATTCCCCTGGACACTGTATTTAATAAAGCTGCTTGGTATAAGTCATCAGCTTATGTAAGACCTCCTGGACCCCACTATTGTTGTCTTCTTTATTTCTCATCCTCGGTTCTCCCATTTAACCCCACTGTTCAGGATCTTGACTCCTTTGGGTCCACATCACCTCACCTTGCTTGCAATCTGTGTTCTAATATCCTCCCTTAAGGTCTTCCTTCTCCTTGCCCTAGTGTCTATGCTTTCTAGTTTCCTGGCTTCTATAAGCATTTCATGTTAACAACATAAATCTAAAATCCACATATGAGGGAACATGTGACACTTGTCTTTCTGGGTCTGCATTTCCTCAATCAGAACAGTTTTCCAATTTCATCCACTTATAAGCAAATTTCACAGCACTCCATTTGTACATTATGATACTTCACTGTCTATTCGTCAGTCACTGGGTATTTAGGCTGTTATAAATAATACAGCAGTGAGCATGGATGAACAAGTATCTCGTTCACAGACTTCAGAATCTTCCGAGTGTATGCCTTGAAGTGCTACAGCTGAGTTATGTGGCAGATTGGTTCCTAACTCTTTTTTTCAGGAATCTTCATGTTGATTTCCAGTCTATTCCAGTTTGCACTCCTACTGGCAGTAAATAACTAATGTCCTTTCCAAGATAGGTACTGTAGCTTTCACTTTAAACAGCAATGTTGATGACCTGTAATATTCTTTCAGATGAAATGTATTAATTTTAGACACAGTTAATCATTATAAATTTTATGCAGCCCTATCACTTTCTATGCCTGCCTTCACTTGGCTTTGCCTTCCTTGACAGCATTCACGAAGATGCAATCGCACATTCTGTTTTTACTACTCTTCTCTTTTCTCCTCTAAAATAGAAGCATTATCAAGACATGAGTTTTGTCTGTTTTGCTTCCAATACCTAAATGAGCTAATATAACTTAGAAGGCTTTCAACCAGCTAACTCGAAGAATGAAGCTACCCATCCTAACTCCCTGAACTTAATGATAAAGGGGACGCTTCCTGCTTTTTCACTTCTTAAGTCTTGGGACCAATTCATCACTATTTTATATGACACCCATATGTAATCTTAGTTCCTGGGAGGATGAGTGAAGAGGATCACCATTTGAAGATCTGATTGAGCTACCATAAAACTCTGTAACCCTAATAACAAAATATTCATCAAGATACCATATCTTTTCTCTCTTCACTTGAGTCTTTTTTTGGCAATTGAGATTCTGTTTACTATATATAAGCTTATATTCAACATGCTCAAAGCAGACCTCTTTTCTAATACCAGTCATTTCTATCACTGTAATTCTGTTCATCACTCACAGGGTTTATACGTAACATGATCTTAACTGATTTTTACTATATCCAGTCTCATTTTCTTCAAAATTTTCATATATATCTTTTCTTCCTACTTCAGAACTGTCACCGCCATTATCTACAGTTAGTAATTAATTGCCTTATACCTAGATTCTAAAATAGCTTCCTTCTCTCATGCACTGCTTCACTTTATATTCAAGTCAAAGTGTGAAGGACTTGTGACAGGAGAACTCTGAAATGGAACAAATGGAGCGCTGCTGGTACACAGCAGTGGACGAGGAGAGCAAAAGTCAGAGGTAAGGGGGAAAGACAAAGGAAACACAAGTCTAACATAGAAAATTCCAGGGGAAATGTTCAAAAGACAAGGCCAGAAGTCAGGTAAATTATGATAAGTAAACTATGAAAGAATAAACACAGATGAGGATCATAGAAAATAAGAGTTTGTTTGTTTATTTATTTATTTATGTGTGTGTGTGTGTGTGTGTGTGTGTGTGTGTGTGTATGTATTTGTTTTGGTATTGTACCAAACTGGCATGAGGGAAGACAAGGAGAAGCAACAAGTTGATAGCCTAGATTCTTCTATCCATCACTTTATTGAAAAGCTATACACCAAAAAAATTAAGTTAAAAAAACACTGTTAATTTTTTTGAGAATGTTTGGTAAGTTCCTAAAGATGAAATCTGTAATATAAAAAAGATTAAGTCAAAATAAAAAATGATCCAAATATATGTCACAGTATAACTTTTATATTCATAAAAAAGTGGCTTCATGTTCTACTTTTAAATTTTGATTATTTTTTAAATATTTCTTAAGATTTATTTATTTTATGTGTATGAGTACACTGTAGCTGTCTTCAGACACACCAGAAAAGGGCATCAGATCCCATTACAGATGGTTGTGAGCCAACATGTGGGTGCTGGGATTTGAACTCAGTACCTTTGGAAGAACAGTCAGTGCTCTTAACCACTGAGCCATCTCTCCAGGCTCCTTAAAAGTTAATTTTATGATAACTATGTTAATCATTTTCTTTAAACTCTAAATCTCAATGAAACATGTAGTCTTAAAAACCATTTTTTGTAGCCTTACCTTGTTCCTCCACCATCAATCGCGAGGATTCGGATTCCTCTGCCTTTCACTGGATCTACATAACCAATTAAGGCCAAAATTTCTCTAACTGCAGCCTGAAGAGTTTCATCTTTAATTTGTCTCAGCCGTAATAAATATGGGATAATTTTTTCCTACATTGAGAAAAAAGATATTTTGTTACTTATGTCAAACCAAGAAGGAACTAGCATGGGAACATACTTGTGGAATCCCAATATTAAGGAGATAGATGAAGGGGAACTTGGAGTTCAAAACCATCTTTGGCTAAACAGCAATATCCTGTAACAAAAATAAAAAGTATTTTTAGCTGGTATGAGAAGATTGTAAAGTCAAAGTGTGTTTATTACTTTCTCTGTAATTAAAAATTATTACTTTATGACATGCTAATATCAATAACAATTTAGCATACGTTTTTCCTAATTTGAGGGCAAAAAAATAGCCTCTGTCCAAGTATTTTCTTGAAATGTACAATGTTTGTCATAATTTACAAATACATCCCTATAATCCCAGCACTCAAGGGTTTTAAGGCAGGAGGACTGTGAGTTTAAGGCCAGCCTGGGCTGCAGAATAAACTCCAGGCCAGCCTGGATTACATAGCAAAAGAAAAAAATCCAATACTCATATAGAAAATATAATCTCTTAATACAATTAGTAATAATTTTGACAAAAAGTTTGCATAAATTTAAGGGAAAATCTGAGTTGTGAAATATTCAATAAACTGAGTGATTTTTTTTCAGTGTTTTATTCACTGTTTTTCTTTCTGATCAGCCAAACTGAAATACTATTGTTCTGTTTTATAATTTATTGTTGTTCTGTTTGTTTAGCTAGCACTGAGCACCAAAGGAAATCTCAACAATATATGGAAATCTGAACAATGGTAGACATGCTGAGAGCAACTAGAAAAGCCTGAATGAACTCAAGAAGATGGCCCTTTTAACCCAGTACAGAACTGCCAAAGTAGCCCAAAAGTAGCTTTCCACCAAGACTAGGAAGGATAGTTGCTGCCTAGAAAGCTGATAAACTCACTCTGTTTCCTACAGGCACTTGCTGATTCTGGGAAGACACAAAGGATAGCAAAGCTGGACTTGGTTTAAAAGGCCACAAAGGAACAAAGAACCCAGCTCAGCTTAGCGTGTGTCCTCAAGGGACTGGGGTTTCACCACATGGCTGATTCCAACTTAACACAGCAGCGGAATTCTCAAAGTAGGAGAGAGTAGGGGAGGGGGAAATGCTAAACATAAGCTTTCTGAAGAAAAAAAATATTTTGTATTCTTACGTTTTAGGACCCAAGGCATGGTGGCAGTGTAAGAATACACCCTAAAAACAGGGAAAACTAGATGCCTTTCCCAAATTCTAACCATCCTTAACTCAGTTCTGTCCAAACTTACCGAAGGTTGTATGTCATCTGAAAAAAGAAATCTAGAACTTTTTGAAACGCACAATGCCCAGTATTCTGAAAAGTCATGGTGTATATGTCAAGTCAGTATCATAGTCAAACACCATAGTTAATTCTCCTACTAGGATTACCAAAAGATGTTTAGATCACAGGAACTTTTATAAAATTATACCCAAAAGTATCACATACTTATAAATTATCAAAATAAGCCTAATTAAAGATATATAGGCACTCATGTTGAGGAATTTTTAAATATTGAAGGAAAATAAAGGGCAAATTGATACTTAATTTGCCCTAAACTGTCTTAGTTATTCAATGCAATTCTAGTATAATTTTATTCTCCTTTTTGATTAACTTTAAAATTCATATGGGAATATGGCATGTTAAAACTAGTCAAAGTAGGGGGTGTCGAGATGGGTAAATGATTAAGAGCACTGGCTGCTCTTCCTAAGCTCATGTTTCAATTGCCAGCACCATGTAAGTTTACTGCCATCTATAATTCCACAGGATACTAAACTCATGTTATCACAGACAGACATATAGCAAAATACCCATAAAGATAAAAATTTTTTTTCCTTTCCTTTTTTTTTTTTTTTTTTTTTTTTTTGGAGCTGGGAACCAAACCCAGGGCCTTGTGCTTGCTAGGCAAACGCTCTACCACTGAGCTAAATCCCCAACCCCAATTTTTTTTTTTTAAAAAAAGAAGAAAAATAATAGCCGAGCTAGGAGGCTACAGAGATGGCTTAGTGGATAAAAACATGTACTCCTCTTGCAAAGATTCAGAGTTTGGTTCCAGCATCCATATCTGGTGGTTCCCAACCACTTGTACCTCTAACTCTAGGTGAGCCAATGCCCTCTTCTGGCAACTTTACTTGCATGTACATACACCCACATAGACACACATACATATACATAAGTTTTAAAAATCAAAATAAATCCTGTTTTTTTTTTTAAAGAGTAGATGAACTAACATTTTAAGGAAGAACAAATTTAAGGGGCTAGATTAAGAGCACTAGCTGTTCTTCTAAAGGATCCAGGCTCAATTCCCAACACCCAGATGGCAGCTCACATCTGTCTCTGTAGTTCCAGCCAGAAGGGATCCAATACCCTTACATAAACATGCATGCAAGCAAAACAGTAATGCACGTAAAACAAACCATTAAAAATGGCCAAAAATAAAAGACTCACAAGACTAGACACTATGTTTATTATAAAGCTAAAATAATTTAGGAAGTACAATGTTGGAGCAAAAATAGCTATATTAGCAGAGTCAAATACTACATTCAGAAATAGATTATTTATAAAAATGTACACATGTATAATTGCCGCATTTATGACAAGTTTTTTCCAATAAATGGTCATTTGTTTAACTGGATGTGTATATTAAGTATCAAATCTTCTTCCTTATACAGTAAAATCAAATCTATTCTAGATGCACAATACATATGGGTGTGAAAGCCAAAAAGATAATTTTAGAAGAAACACAGAAAAATTCTTATGCAAGTAAACTTAGGGTAGACAAAGAGACTCATCTTCTGTAGTCACCTAGCTTATCTTTAGATGGTGTATTTAATGAAGTCTAAACTTTGTTCACTACTGCATACATTAAATACTGAGGCAAGGAATGCTCATTGCTTTACCAATTCAAATATTGGTTCAAATTTTTGGACTTCAAATGTAAAAACCTCAGGTGGGATTATAAAGTAAACAGCAACAATGGCTTTCCATATTATGTTTCCTGTCTTTTGTTTTTAGACAGAATCTTGCTAAATAGCCTAAGCTCGTCTCACACTTATGATCCAAATTCTGGGATTAAAGGTGTTGACCACATCTGGCTATTTCCTATCTTGAAAAGTGATTACATTGTAAAAGTAGCTGCACTGCAATTAATAATTTGACAATTATGAGGCAATGCAACTAACACACTTAAAGTTATGCTCCACTTTTACAAAGGCCCAGCTCAAAGTATAAATATTCATGATTATAGCAGAATTTATGTCACAGAACAAAAGGAACTCATTAGCCTAATGTATATCATAAAATGAGACAATTCCTGTATATTGTATGATTTAAAAGAATAAATTTTTCAAAAAAAAAAGGCTTTGCATTCCTGACTTTAAGAAGTTTATTTGAATTTTTATTTCAAGACAAATATTAGATAAATTAGAGATTACCTTGACAGCCACTCCTTTTCCTTCAGGAAATTCTAGAAGATGAAAAGTCAGTTCTTCAACCCTAGTAATACAGAGCTTTGGGTCGGTTGTTCTTCTTAAGGCCTGAACTAAGGCTCGAGTTCTGTTATCAATACTCACTCTTGCAATAATCTATAAGGTCATATGAAACATGATTAGAAGATGAAGTGATTCTACAATGGCTAACATTTCTTAAGCCCACACTGAAAAACGACTTGCCTTTTCTCGCTGAAGTAACACACGCTTTTTCTCCTCTGCTTTTTTGTCTTTGCAGATAGGCTCATCAGTTTTAGAAGGCTCTTCTTCTTCTTCAGGTTGACTCTTGGGATCAGACTTTAATTTGGGTACAAGTCCACCAATGTAACCACCAACTAAGGCTTGTACGCCTTCAGTGGGACGAGAAAGGAAGTTAGCAATACTTTGTTTTGTAGATACTGGGAGAGCCTCAGGCAGCTGGGTAGAACTGGAAAGTTTGTCTTCAACATTTAGGGGAGGTCCCGAGTCTGGCCTGTCTGTCAAGATGTCAGGGCTAGGAGAAATGGATTTACTTTCTTCAAGGCATGGTTTGTCCTGAAGCTGTCTATCTTCCTTTATTTGAGACATTTTTTCCTTGTTTTTGAAGTATGAATTAATATGATTTGCTAAAAAGTAGAATGACTCTCCAAATCTGGTGGTAATTCTGTATGCGTAATGGTAAAGGCTGTGTTTATCTGAACCTTCTTCTTTATCTGCAAAGTAACTTTTCTGTTCTGCAAAAGAATTCTTTTCTGCTGATTTATCACTATAGTTTTTCAGAGATTCAATGGCTTGCTTAACATTTTTTTGTTTTAACCATCCCCTATCTGATACTTTTCTGAATATTCGAGAACTTGGCTTAAACTGAGCTAACCGTGAAACCATTTCATTTTGACTGCCAAAAATAGCCTTTGAAACAGAATTCAAAGTACTTTTAATACGGGACATATGAATGCTCACTTTTGTAAGTCCCTTGGGAGCAGAAGTGCTAAGTTTCACAATTCCAATATGTACACCATGGTTGCTTGAAGAGTGCCAGTGTTTGCTGCAATGTGCTTCACTTCTGTTCCATTTACAGCTTTTCTTACTTGTGTGAAACTCTCTGTGTACATTGACATGGTTCATGCGCCAATACTGTTTAGAACACAAGAAATTCAACTGTTTGCTTCTCTGTTTCCCACAAAAACTTCTTGCATTATTAAGGAAGTAAATATATATATCTAGAGTTAAATTAATAGACATAACTTAAAAATCTTTATTTTCTATGTGACATTCTCTCATTCCACTTCTGAATGCTTCATTTAAGAAATTCCGTAATTCATGGTCGTACCTGATATGGTTAAAAAAAGATTAATTAGCATTCAAGTTAAAAATCAAAGTTAAGTTAATACATATGACTTTATACCACAGCAACAAAGCATCTCAAAGAAAGAAAGATAAAGCTGGAGAGATGGTTCAGCAATATAAAGAACACTTATTGCTCCTGTTATAAGACTGGGTTTAGCTCCCAGTTCACAGCTCAGCTATGAACTCCCAGTTCCAGGGCGTCAGGTACCCTTTCCAAGTTTCCAAGGGCACTGCACAAATAAGGTACACTGACATATGTGCAGGGATAACACTCAAACATATAAAAAATACATGAAAAATTTAAAAGATGGATTACTGGATCCTTCCTGTTTCTCCGTCTGTGCCCAGAGCTCACCATGTGCCACAGCTCTCGGTACCCAGATCCCACCAGGAGAGAGCTGGTCTCCCAGGAGTGCTGACACACATGAGAGCACAGGTGAGACTACCACTTCTGCTCAGAGGACCCAGCCTGGAGCCCTCAGGACACAAGATCGGCAATTAGTCTAGGACAGGATCCTTCGTGTTTCCATCTGCCCCAGGAGATAACTCAGTGCCACAGCTCTCTGGACCCAAATTCCACCTGGAGAGAGCTGGTCTGCAAAGAGGGCTGAAACACAGACATACAGGGTCAAGCCACTGTCAGAGACAGCAAGACCACCTAACACCACAGATAACCAGATGGCCAGAGGCAAGTGCAAAAACCTGAGCAAGAGAAACGTAAGCCACTTGGCATCATCAGAACCCAGTTCTTCCACCACAGCAAGTCCCAGATAAGACAACATACTGGAAAAGCAAGATTCAAATCTAAAATCACATATCATGATGATGGAAGAGGACTTTAAGGACACAAGTGTAGAGGGCCGCAATAACATTCGCCACCACTAGATGGCGCTGGCTTCCACTGCGCCCCACATGGAAGGCCAGGATACCCTCCGCCATTACAAGATGGCGCCAGCCTTCGCCGCGCTAGCCGGCCCCCTTTCAGGAAGTTAACTGTGCGCATGTGCAAGAGTGCCTTCGTGTCAGGTCTTTGCCCACTCCGGGGCGTGCCTTATGAGATCATGGGTAAACAACCAATCAGGTGTGGATGCGCTGCACGAGTGTTTTATAAGCGCGCCATGTTGGCGCGGCGGGGCTTTTTCCTCTTCTAAGATTAATAAAGTTGATCACAGTAAGGATTTCTAAATGTCCGCGTGCTTCTTGCCGGCGGAAAGTCGCGCGCGGGACATTTGGTGCCGAGAACCCGGGACACAAAAAAGCTACATCATCACCAGTGCCAAGAGGAAGCCCCGTTTCACGGAAGAAATCCAGAAACTGTGGAATGCAGGTAAAACTCTGAGAGACCATGTTTAGCCTTGATCTGTTCCAGCTCAGTCCTCTGCCGGACGCAGCAGGAGCCGCTATGGTTACTCTGGCAGCCCTCGGGTTGTTTCTATTGACCTTTGAGTTTCTAGTTACCGCCAAATGACATCAGAGGGCGCGTGGGAACTGCCCAGCTGTAACAGCAAAGCGGAGAGTGTTGGGGGAAGGGCGAGGCGACAGAGTGTCAGAAACAGAGGGTAGTGAAAAGTTGCAACGAGAAAAGGATCCTGACCGATCTCAAGCACCAGACCCTTCCAATTCGGAAGCGAAAGATTGGGGAAAGAACGCCCTGGGTGAGGAGAAGGGAGGAGATAAAAGGAACACAACATTTTGGGAGAAAAATTTTGTCTTTGTGCCTGTTAGAAGTGTGCTTAAGCTCCAGCGCCGGCTCTGGGGACGCCGCGTCCCTGCGCTGACACAGCAGCTTTACAGAGTCATACTGATCAGATTTGATAGAGGTAGACCGCCTGAAAATTTATTCAGGAAAATCAAACAAAAGGACATCTCAGTGCCCGTGCACAGCCTGATGGAGTTAATGTAATTGGGTTGTGTGTAAAAATATTCAGGGCTGTGTTTCACTTCCATACCATTGGCGAATGTCGGTCGTACTGCTCAGATAATATATCTCAGTATCTTACAGGAATTGGGTTTCAACACGTTGGTGGACTAGTCCAGGAATTGAGACAATCCATCGCCCATATCGACTCTACTCGAGTGGATAGTCACCGTGAACACCATCTGTTTTTTTCCCTATTTGTCTATTGTTTGTCTCTGGTGCACCAGGATGTCCCATGTCTGTCAGTGTATGTCTGTGGTTTTTATTTCTCGTTGTTTAAATGTTTTATGTTTCATGTTCAAAAGAAAAAATGGTAAAAACTTTATCTGCCGGTCGTGCACACTTTGACTTGGTTTTAACTCGTTTTAAAAAGGAACAAATGAATAAAAAACAATTTCAATCAGGTCTTTAGAGCCCTGTGCCTGGAGTCAGGTATCTAGATTAGCTGGAGAAGCTGCCCAGAGGCTAAGTGTCTACACGAGCTGATCTTAAAAGCGCCAACAGCTTCTCAGCCTCTTCATACAAGAGTTGATAGCTGTTTCTCTTAGAAAACTCCCTGACTTATTACTTGACTCAACAGGTGACAAGGTGCTTCTCTTAAAATTCATAGCAAAAAGGTAAAAATGGTGTTTGGGCTAAATATTAAAGATAGGTGTAGCCACTTCAATTTTGTTTCTCATTGGTTTTAAATGTATAAATATGCTCTACTTGCCTTGGTTATGGACTATTGGCTTTCAAGTTATTAGATATGGTTAAAAAGGGTATAATATTGGTAACAGAAAGTTGACATAAAGCTGGTAATCTGGATGGAGTCATTCTAGATAGCGTGTGACATGGGCCAACCTAGGGAGACAGGTCTAAATTGAGGTAATGTTTTTATGGAATTCTTATTCTAGGAACCAGGCTTCTAAAAGAATTTAGGACATTGTCTCTTTGTTGAGGTATTGGAGACTGCACCATCCTGCGTTCATATATAAGAATTGACAGTCAAACTTTGTATCTGTATTTTAATGCTAATTCCACTGCCCCAAGAACAGTTGCCTAGCGAGTTTTGCTTTCCAAAGTTGTGGTTTACCCTAAAGCTATCGGTATTTTTATGCTAATTACCACTGCCCTAAGGACAGCTGCCTAGTCACTACTCAGAACTCAGGTGACCTTGTGGCTGTGTTCTGGTGTTACAAAGAGAACTTAAAGATTGTGATTTAGGATTGCCAGTGTTACATTGACTAACTCAAACTTATTTTTAATTAAGGAAAAATCAAACAGGTAGAGATTGTTACAAGATTTACGAAGGATTGATGAGGTTTTAGAACTTGTGAGAACATTACAGCCAGTTTACTTACTCCAACTGCCATTTCAGGATAGATTTAGAGGATTGCTATCAGCCTCATATTAGGTAATTTTGTTGCTTCTTCAGTGTAAGAAGTTAGAACTTAAATCTTTCAATGTATATGGAAATTTTTACTACAAACCTTTGCTCTCAAAATGAGCTTTAATATTTGGGGAGTGGCTGTTACACTACTCCAGATAAGAATATTTGAAGCTAATTTTAAGCTTCTAAGGATATGTTAATTGGCCAAGTACCTCACCCTACTAAAGGACTTAGGTCTTTGTTATGCACATTGGAGATAAAGCTTCAGCTGTGTTAGTACAGAGTTGTGGACTAGAGTCATAAAAATATTTTAAATAGAAACCTGGTAAAACATATCTTATTTCCAAACAACAGTTAATTGGTTATTACAAAATACTGATATTTGGCCTACTACATATACAAATTTTTCAGACGAGATTGATAATTTTACTCTTTACATGCTTTTGTACTTCCTGTATATTTGTGCATACAACCCATAGGAAATGCGCTTACTGTATTTATAGGTGGTTCATCTAATGAAAAGTCTACAGGTATGATTGGATTACTTGTTTATTCTCTTGAGTTTCTATTGCTTCAACACAGATTATTAAATTCCATAGTTTAGCCACTGTTTTAAAATCAAACTTTCTATTCACATACTGATAGCCAATGTGTGGCTTGTGGTTTACAATTGATTTCAATTACTTAATGCTTTATTAGAGACAAGTTTTCTACTTAAAAGCAGTGAGTGATTTCAGTGTAAATTGTCCGACAACTTACTGTCCTTTCAGTGCTCTGGCTCAGACAACTAAACAAAACCATAAACCCAGCTCTTTGAAAATGGTAATGGAGTTGATAACACACCCTCACAAAAAGAGAAAGACTCCATTTGCTTACTTTCAACTCCCAGCCTCACCCTGCCAGCTCAGGGATTTCTAGCAAGACTGAATCTGGACAATATTTACAAGATTTGACATTTCTAATTAATGCTTATGTTTAGGTAAATAAAGTTTGTGAGGTACTAGAGAAATGGCTTAGTGGTTAAGAACACTAAATACTGTTCCTTTATAGGACATTTAAGAACTCAAACTAGATTGCCTGGACTCTTTAACAAGGGAGGACAAGATTCCAGACAGATTATAGGCCTTACATAAAAACAATTAGTGAAAAAAATCTCATTCTTTATATATCCAATACAATAATGCTGGAGACAATAATTTGGTATACAAGTCAATTTATAAATACAAGTGCTCAGTGTCCTCAATTTAATCCTTGAGGACTTACCTTAATAAATAATATCTTTACTCTATCTTAATAAATAAAAAGGGGGAGTTATCCCTGTATACTAAATAATGCTCCTTTTATTTCAATTTTAAAATTTTGGATGCCAAAGTTTATGGCACCCTACAACTAGGCATACTTCTGCCTAGGTGAAATAGAGAGATCCACTTATTGACATGATCCTGTCCAGATATTTTATATGGGGAAGAGGGAATGTTTGTGTTTTTTCTACAGGATGCTACAAGAGTGTGCCAGCTGCCTGAGTGGTTGCTGAGACTTGCTGATCCTGGTTGCATAAAGATTCAGCTCTCCTGGTTCGGGTCCCTGGAGTCATTCCTCTGCCCTGAGAGGAAGATAGAAGATTCCCCTTCATCCTTTGTCATCACAGAGATTTTGCCGTTGCTGCAGTCAGTGTTACCGCTGCGTGTGTCCTGTCCCACTATGGCCTGCTCTCTGACCCTCTGTACACTGCTGCTTGCTGGGGAAGACTGGACTCCAGTCGTTGTTGCCCCCGTCATTTTCCCTGGTGACTCTTGCTGCCTTAACTGGTCATTTTACAGACTGTAGCTTTACAGGGATGCTACCTGCTTAAAGCTACAGTAGACTGGGGAACTCTGTCCTGATTATACAGATCTCAGAAATGGTTCCATTGTCTGCTGGTTGTTCCAGAGAAAAATGACTGATCCTGAACTGTCCTAGAAAAGACCTTGACACTTTCGCTGCTATTGTAGCAGCCATTACTGCTGCAGACATTGTGTCTGCAGTGTCTGGAGTTATCCTCCCCCAATCTATTGTTAGACAAGTACAGTGGGTGAACTTTCTCAAGTAGTTACTAACAATTGGGAATTCTAAATTTTATCATAGGAGCGGCTTGACTACTACGGCCCTTGGTGGTAACAGCTGAGGAGGACCAAATGAGGTGCTCACTACTTATCGGGAGTGGCTCTGTCTGGTGCAGCCCTATGCTGTGGATCAGTGTTCATACTTGGTTGGTTTACAAACTCAGATCTCAACAGAAACGTGACAAGGCCGTTATTCACTCAAGCACTTGTGGCCATTGTACTAGGGGCCTCCCCTGGAATTTGGTTATCTTGCTCGGGACTCTCTCTGTATCTGAGTTCTCTGCTCCTACACCCCATGGATCTGTGGATCCATTACACTGGGATGAGAGAGACTCAGTGATCCTTTGATCAGCCCTTGCACATCGCTGAGGTTTCCTCATTGCACGCGATAGGGTGATCATGACTGCTATAAAATTATATAAATTATAAGGGTGAGATGTAGAGGGCCGCAATAACATTCGCCACCACTAGATGGCGCTGGCTTCCACTGCGCCCCACGTGGAAGGCCAGGATACCCTCCGCCATTACAAGATGGCGCCAGCCTTCGCCGCGCTAGCTGGCCCCCTTTCAGGAAGTTAACTGTGTGCATGTGCAAGAGTGTCTTCGTGTCAGGTCTTTGCCCACTCCGGGGCGTGCCTTATGAGATCATGGGTAAACAACCAATCAGGTGTGGATGCGCCGCAGGAGGGTTTTATAAGCGCGCCATGTTGGCGCGGCGGGGCTTTTTCCTCTTCTAAGATTAATAAAGTTGATCACAGTAAGGATTTCTAAATGTCCGCGTGCTTCTTGCCAGCGGAAAGTCGTGCGCGGGACACACAAGTAACTCCCTTCAAGAATACAGGACAACACAGGTAAACAGGTAGAAGCTGTTAAAGAGGAAACACAAAAATCCCTTAAAGAATTACAGGAAAACACAACCAAATGGGTGAAGGAATTGAACAAAACCATCCAGGATCTAAAAATGGAAATAGAAACAAAGAAATCACAAAGGGAGACAACCCTGGAGATACAAAACCTAGGAAAGAGTTCAGGAGTCATAGACTCAAGCCTCACCAACAGAATACAGGATAAGAGAATCTCAGGGATGTAAGATATCATAGAAAACATTGACACAACAGTCAAAAAAATGCAAAATGCAAAAAGCTCCTAACCCAAAACATCCAGGAAATCCAGGACACAATCAGAAGATCAAGCCTAAGGATAATAGGTATAGAAGAGAATGAAGATTCCCAACTTAAAGGGCCAGTAAATATATTCTACAAAACTACAGAAGAAAACTTCCTTAACCTAAAGAAAGAAATGCCCATAAACATACAAGAGGTCTACAGAACTCCAAATAGATTGGACCAGAAAAGAAATTCCTACCATCACATAATAGTTAAAACACCAAATGCACAAAACAAAGAAAGAACATTCAAAGCAGTAAGGGAAAAAGGTCAAGCGACATATAAAGGCCTATCAGAATTACACCAGACTTCTCACCAGAGACTATGAAATCTATAAGATCCTGGGCAGAGGTCATACAGACCCTAAGAGAACACAAATGCCAGCCCAGGTTACTATATCCAGCAAAACTCTCAATTAACATAGATGAAGAAACCAAGATATTCCATGACAAAACCAAATTTACACAGTATCTTTCCACAATTCCAACCCTACAAAGGATAATAGATGGAAAATCCAACACACAGAGGGAAACTACACCCTATAAAAAGCAAGAAAGTAATCTTCTTTCAACTAACCCAAAAAAAAGACAGCCACATAAACATAATTCCACCTCTAACAATAAAAATAATAGGAAACAACAATCATTGGTCATAAATATCTCTCGATATCAACAGATCAATTCCCTAATATAAAGACATAGATTAACAGACTGGATATATGAAGAGGACCCAGCATTTTGATGCATATAGAAAACACACCTCAGTGATAAAGACAGAAACTTCCTCATAGTAAAAGAATGGAAAAAAAATTTCTAAGCAAATGGTCCCAAGAAACCAGCTGGCATAGCCATTCTAATATCAGATAAAATCAATTTTCAACCAAAAGTTATCAAAAAAATAGAGAAGGACACTTCATACTCGTCAAAGGAAAAATCCACCAGGATGAACTCTCAATTCTGAATATCTATGATCTACATGCAAGGACACCCATATTCATAAAAGAAATCTTACTAAAGCTCAAAGCACACATCACACCTCACATGACAACAGTGAGAGACTTCAATACCCCCACTCTCATAAACGGACAGATCAAGGAAACAGAAACTAAACAGAGACACAGAGAAACTAACAGAAGTTATTTAACATATGAACCAAATGAATTTAACAGATATCTACAGAACATTTCATCCTAAAACAAAAGAATATACCTTCTTCTCAGCACCTGATGATACCTTCTCCAAAATTGACCATATAATCAGTCACAAAACAGGCCTCAATAGATACAAGATAGAAATAATACTATGCACGCTATCAGATCACCATGGACTAAAGCTAGTCTTCAGTAACAACAAAAAAACAGAAAGAAATCCCACATAAACATGGAAGCTGAACAATGCTCTACTCAATGATAACCTGGTCAAGGAAGAAATAAAGAAAGAAATTAAAGACTTCTTAGAATCTAATGAAAATGAAGGCACAACATACCCAAACTTATGGGACACAGTGAAAGCTGTGCTAAGAGGAAAACTCATAGCTCTGAGAGCCTCCAAAAAAAAAAAAAAAAAAAAAAAAAAAACAGGAGATAGCATACATTAGCAGCTGACAGCACATCTGAAAGCTCTAAAACAAAAAGAAACAAATACATCTAAGAGGTGTACTTGGCAGGACATAATTAAACTCAGAGCTGAAATCAACCAAATAGAAACAAAAAGAACTATACAAAGAATCAATAAAACCAAGAGCTGGTTCTTTGAGAAAATCAACAAGATAGATAAACCCTTAGCCAGTCTCACCAGAGGGCAGAGAGACAGTATCCAAATTAACAAAATCAGAAAAGAAAAAGGAGACATAACAACAGAAACTGTTGTTAAGTTAAAAAAAAAATCATCAGATCCTACTACAAAAGCCTATATTCAAAAAAACTTGAAAATCTGGATGAAACAGACAATTTTCTAGACAGATACCAGGTACTAAAGTTAAATCAGGATCAGATAAACCATCTAAACAATTCCATAACCCCTAAATAAATAGAAGCAGTCATTAAAAGTCTTCCAACCAAAAAAGCCCATGAACAGATGGAGTTAGTGCAGAATTCTATCAGATCTTCATAGACTACCCTAATACTAATACTCTCCAAACTTTTCTACGAAATAGAAACAGAAGGAACACTACCCAATTCATTCTACGAAGTCACAATTACACTTATACCTAAACCACACAAAGACCTAACAAAAAACTTCAGACCAATTTCCCTTGTGAATATCGAAGCAAAAATACTCAGTATAATTCTAGCAAATTGAATCCAAGAACTCATCAAAACAATCATCCATCATGATCAAGTAGGCTTCATCCTATGGATGCAGGATGGTTCAGTATACATCAATGTAATCCACTATATAAACAAACTCAAAGAAAAAAAACCACATGATCATCTCATTAGATGCTGGGAAAGCATTTGATAAAATTCAACACTCCTTCATGATAAAAGTCTTGGAAAGATCAAGAATTAAAGGCCCGTATCTAAACATAGTAAAAGCAATACACAGCAAACTAGTTGCCAACAGCAAACCAGTAGCCAACATCAAGCTAAATCAAGAGAAACTTGAAGCAATCCCACTAAAATCAGGGACCAAAGCTGCCCACTCTCTCCCTACCTATTCAATATAGTACTTGAAGTCATAGCCAGAGCAATTAGACAACAAAAGGAGGTCAAAGAGATACAAATTGAAAAGGAAGATGTCAAAATATCACTATTTGCAGATGATATGATAGTATACTTACATGACCCCAAAAGTTCCACCAGAGAACTCCCAAACGTGATAAACAACTTCACCAAAGTGGCTGGAAATAAAATTAACTAAAACAAATCAGTAGCCTTCCTGTACTCAAAGGATAAATAGGCTGAGAAAGAAATTAGGAGAATGACACCCTTCACAATAGTCAAAAATAATATAAAATATCTTGGGGTGACTCTAACCAAGCAAATGAAAGACCTCTATGATGACAACTTCAAGTCTCTGAAGAAAAAAATTGATCTCAGAAGATGGAAAGAAATGGCCATGTTAAGACTGTCTCCCCTCATCTAGTAATAACTGCTCATTAAATAGGCTTCCTAAGTTCCCTTATCTATCAATGGCTCATTTAATCAAAGTAGATGGGTAGTATGATTGTTGTGCAAGCACTAAGACCCAAGTTATACTTGTAAGCTAACCACCTACATGGAGGTAGAGCAGAGACAGGAGAAACCCAGGAGCTTACTGACCCTAGTCTACCCAGTGGTTGGGTGAGAGAGCCTGTTTCAAAGGATATCAGTGACAAAAGAGTGACAAAAGAAGACATTAGATGTTCACTTCTAGCCTATACACACATACATACCAGCTTAGACACTATATGTGGCAGCTTCTTGCAAGTGGTTCATAACTACAGTACACAAAATCATACCTAATAGCAATAACCTCAAATAGACAAGAAATGCAAAACAGGCCATCAGTGAAAAATAAAACAGTAAATTGATGAGAAATATTTATAAGTCAAGAAAGATCAATTAAAACATATTTTGACCAGGTTTGGTGGCATATTAGTACAATCCCAACACTCAGAAGGCTTAGGCAAGAAGATCACAAATTTAAGACTAGTATGAACTTCATGGTAATAGGCAGACTGAAATACAGTGTGAGACCCACTGAACAAAAAAGCAAACAATAAAAACCCTATGCAGATATTGTATCCTTTTAACTAGTAAAACTGTGGACTACAGAAATACCTTAAAGGTACATGAGACATAGGTCACCAAGAATATGCAAGGACACAGAATCAATTTCTATTATTAGGCATAGATGGCAGTAACTGGGAACAGTTTGAGTGCTATGCACTGTTGTAATGTGTTAGGAAAATAGGATACAGAAGCTACTTGACAAAACTCTGATGAAATTTTTATTCATTCATTCTTTTTTGTTTGTTTGTTGGTTTGTTTGACTTTTGAAAAGTTTCTCTGGCTGTCTTGGAACTCACTCTAGACCAAGAGATCCACCTGCCTCTGCCTCCTTACTCCTGAGGTTAAAGGTTTTCCACAATCGCCTGGCCATTTGACTACATTTTAAGTGATAGTTAAATTTTATTTAATTTTTAAAGATGGAGAATAGTTAGACCAACAAAAGAGATGCTATTTCCTGTGAAGACTGGAATTTTGGAAGGTAAATTAGTCAATGCAAAACACAGTTTTTATCTTTAAGAGAATATGACAAGTTTGTTCTTGAGTCAAATATGAATGATTACAATCTGAAGAAGTAGATTCAGGTTGAGCCGAATAACATGCCCCACTGTAGATATGGCTATATAAGATTTTTACTAGTTATGGAGCAAAGATAGTCATAAATCAAGGTAATGGAACCTGGATGGCAATGGGGAGCCACAGGAAGATGAGACGTGTAAGGAAGGTAAAACGACGTTTCAGTTGCTCCTATCTTAGAATATTTGGACTCATCTATTGCTGTGGGAAGAACCTATAACCATGGCAACTTATCAAAGAAAGTGTTTAATTTAGAGATCACAGTTTCAGAGGGTTATTTAGCAGTCCACGCAAAGCACAACCATGGTGTCAGGAACAACTAAGAATTTTGATTTAGTTAGGGTTACTACTGCCATGATAAAACACCATTGATCAAGGCAATAGCAACTTATAAAATTAGTCATTTGATTAGGAACGTGCTTACAGTTTCAGAAAGTTAGTTCATGATCATCAAGGTGGGGAGTGTGTGTGTGTGTGTGTGTGTGTGTCATGGGGGGGGCGGGGGGAGGACAGGGACACACTGGGCCTAGTAAGGGCTTCTGAAACCTCAAAGTGGACACCCTAGTGACACCCTTTTAACAAGCCCACACCTTCTAATCCTCTCCAAACAGTTTCACTAACTGAGAACCAAACATTCAAACATATAAGCCTACAGTGGCAATTTTCCTTCAAATCACCATAAGCTTACATCATAAGTAAGTAGGAGGCAGAGAAAGCCAACTGGGAATAGGAAGGCCTTTTAAACCTCAAAGCTTCTCACAGGTGGCACACTTCCTCCAACAAAGCCACACTTCTTAATCATTCCCAAAAGGTTCCACAAACTAGGGATTAAATAGTCAAACATGTGAGCCAATGTAGTATCCCATTATCATTCAAATTA
This sequence comes from Rattus norvegicus, assembly GCF_021556685.1. Classification (NCBI taxonomy): domain Eukaryota; kingdom Metazoa; phylum Chordata; class Mammalia; order Rodentia; family Muridae; genus Rattus; species Rattus norvegicus. The sequence goes on along the minus strand of NC_141539.1, from coordinate 67,627,638 downwards.
GAATATTCAACCCCCTGCCAAACCTCCAAAGGCTTATGGTCATATCATAATGTGAAACGAATTTAGTCCAACTTTAAAGGTTTCAATAATCTTTCAGTCTCAACACAATTTAAAAGTCCAAAATCACTTCTGAAAATCAAGGCAATCTCTTAATTGTAAGCCCGATAAAAGCAAAAGTAAAAAGCAAATTATATATACTTCCAACATACAGTAGTATTGAATATACATTATTATTTCAAAAGGGAAATACGGAACCAAAGCAAGACCAAAACCAGCAGGACAAACTCCAAATCTGATGGTTCTTCCCTTCCAGCTTAGTTGACTGCAACACATCTCTGTCTTGGGCTGGTCCTACTCAGTCTATTGCTCTCCTTGGCATATGCCTCATGACTCCAGCATCTCCAACATCCTGGTGTCTTTAATGCGATCTCAGTTATACTTCCACACATTTGCCTCCCAGGGCCTCTTGCCCTCCTGAGCTTGTCTTGCAGACCCTGCCCTGTCACAGGCTGCCCGGCCTTAAGCATGGAGAAAGGTTCCACAAACCCTTTACTCCTCTTTCCCCATGTGTCCTTCATGGCTCTAAAGCCCAAACTACTTGGATGACACTACAAGTTTGACTGCCTACATGGGATGAGGCCTGGTTCTCAATCACATTTGCATAAGATTCCCACTGTAGCTGCTTTTTAAAGACAGATTATACTTGTCATGTATTTCCTTTCTACAAGTTGGAAACATAGTTGGATGGCATCTTGTCTAAGAGCATCCCTTCCTTTATTCCATTTTGGAACAAGCCTTTAACTTTTCATCTCTTTCAGCACAAGGCTTGGCTATAGCATTAAACTTCCTGGTGCTCATTTTCACTTCAAAATGTGTCTTTTCTATTCCTTTTTGCCCTGCTTGCTCTTTTTCGTTAGAGACTCTCGAAAGAATGATTACAAGTAATCAAGTGACAAAACTAGTATTTTAGGCAGTCGTGACATCTCTACCAAGGAAATCAATCTACTGTTTGTCAATTTTTCATCAGAAAAAAAAAATTAGGGCAAGAGTAGAAAGCAAACAATTGTTTTGTCAGAATATCACAAGAATGCTCTAAAGGTCAGTTGCTAATATTATTTTCTTTTGAAACTCCTTGAGCTGAACCTCCATAGTCTGCATTGCTCTTAACAGTAGGGTCTTGCAAATTAGGATGATCTGTTAAGTACCTGCTTACAGCCTGCAACTGTTTTCCTAATCCAAATTCCCAAATTATCCCCCATTCCCCACTAAAAAAAGTATGGTCAGGCCTGTCAGCAATATCCCACTCCCTGACATTAACGTTCGTCTTGCTTTTCTATTGCTGTGATGAGACACTATACTATGTCTAAGGAAACTTACAGAACTTCATTTAGGGTTTATAGTTTCAGAGGGTTTGAGTCCATGACCATAAAGTGAAGGGAAGGGGAGGGGAAGGAAGAGGAAGGAAAGGGATGAGACGAGGAGAGCTTCCATAAGACTGGGTTGTAAGCAAGCCTGTAGGGCATTTTCTTACTACTGATGGAAGAGGACCCAGTCCATTGTGGATGGTGCCATGCCCTGGACTGATGGTCTTGGGTTCTATAAGAAAGCAGGCTGAGCAAGCTAGTAAGCAGCACCCCTCTCTCCCTACATCAGCTCCTGCCTCCAGGTTCCTGCCCTGTTTGAGTTTTCATCCTGACTTCTTTTGATGATCAACAGTGAAATAAATGGGAGTAAGCCAAAGAAACCCTTTCCGCCCAATGGTGTCATAAAAACTCTACAACAGTCCTGGATCTGCATATTCTAACTATTTACTTTCCTGAAATTCTAATCAGGTATTCATAATAAATAGGAGCCAATAGTCAAAGTCACTACATCTAACTATTAAAAGTTTCCCAGAACCTTTTAAGCAGATCCAATTGGCTGGCATCAGTATTTGTTTCCCTTCTTACCAAGAAGTTTTGTTATTAAGGCTTTACAATTCTGAATTTTAAAGAGGTGGCCTCCAAATATAGCATATTTTTTATTTTTGCTTTCTTATTTATTTGATGTGTATGTGAGTTTTCCCTTCATATATGCATATACAACATCTGAATTCCTGGTGCTCAACAAGTTTAGATTAGAAAAGGGCATTAGATCCCCTGGAACTGGAGTTACTGATGGCCATTAGCCAGCCCTTGATTTCTAGGAACTCATCCCAGGTCATCTGCAAGACCAATAAGTGCCTTTCATTGCTGAGCCATTCTTTCTTTTGGAATATCTAAAATAAGACATTGTCAATTTAAAAAATGCTGAAACATGATAGAAAAGAGGATTCTTTAATGAAAGTAGTTTAGAATGAAACTTTAAACATGAAGGCCTGGTTTAAAGAAGTAAAATATCTGGGCAAGCAAACAGTTTTCAGAAACCATGATCACTGAGAGGACATAGCGGCAGCACCCTCATTTAGTTTTGCTATAGCCAGGAGTAGCACTACTTTTTTGTTTGTTTTTATTCAGAAAAATATACTAAGGGAATGCTAAGTATCTCAGACAAGGTCTAAAGAAGTAAATACAAAAAGTTCTTATCCACTGACCAATCTTTCCAGCCCCAAGTCTTTTGTACCCAGACCAAAAGGAATCATGTTGTACCTTTTTAAATTTACTAAACAGCCTGGTTTTAGCCCACTTTCATTTAGTTCTTTGTATTTTGGCAGCTCACTTGGAAAAACTAAACTTTTGAAATTTTAAATATATACTTAAAAGTTCCTTGTAATAATGTATACTTCTCCTCAGCAAAGATGATTCATGCAGTCTTTCTTTTCATAAGAAGAAAACTAATATTTTCCAAAAGGTATACATCTTAGACTGAAATTAGTATCTTTGGCTAGGGAAATCAAAAGCTTTAGTCAATTCTGACAATTAAAATTTCTATAGAGCCATTTGTTAGTGCAACTAATCCAAAAGACTGAATAATAAACACACTAAAATGTTGTAAAATAGGTCAAGTTTTGTAAACAGATTTAGATATTTGTTTACTAAACTGAATTTCACAATCATTATGTACTTTAACAGGAAGGCCTCAAGTAGGTAGAATTCTTCCTTACAGAATTTTTCTTCCTACTAAGGATGTGATTTCCCAGCAAGGGAAAGTTTTAATACACTGGGAAAATATACAGATTAACAGACTAGCACTAACACACCACTATAACCTTTTATCAGAGTCATTTGGATAAAATATAATTGTTCGATTTAAATATCCTGTTTAGTAAAGGGAAAAAACATGCAATTATTGTTTTCTATGACATTTTTAGTAAACTAAAGTTGTTTTTTAACTTAAAAAGTTAAAAGTTTAAAAATGTTAATTAGTTTAGTGTGTGTAAGTCAGAGGACAACCTCCAAGAGTTGGTTCTCTCCTCCCATTACAGCTTTCCTGGAGACGAAGCTCACATAACCAAGATAGGGGCAAGTGCTTTACCCACTGAGACGTATCATTAGCCTGAAAGTTGTTTTAATTTTATAATAGTGTATTTAATACTTACCTGAAGAGCTTTAAATAATATATAAATAAATATAGTGAATGTAGAATATCTTTTAAGTTTTAGCTTTTCAAACTTTTTTGGTAATATACTTTCTTCGTTTAGGTTTTTATTTACAATAAATATCTTATTTTACAACAGACAAAAATCCTCTCTTAATATTACAAATAAAAGTGACATACTTTAGGATGAAAATCTGACAATACAAAAATCCTACCTTAATGTTATGAATCAAAGCAACATACTAAACAAATTTATGAATCTGTTAAAGGAGAACTGATTCCAAACTACACTTATGACAACCTAACAAACACATGTTCACATTGTAAAGCTATAAAATTCTTACTTGGATTATTGTTTTTCTTTTTTTTAAGTTGTCTTATACATTTTCTTTCCTTGTTTTCAGAACAGTTTGAGAATTACAGAATGTTACATCCCAGTGGGAGCTAGCTAGGATAACAGGATCACATATGGGAGGCAAACATAAAGAGTCAAAATTTTTAAATGTTTAAGCATGCAACTCCAATTATGCATGCAAATATATTTGTTCCTTTGAATAACTGAGGAACCTGGCAAATTGCTACTTTCCTGGGAGGAAGAGAATAAATATAAAGTGTATAGCAGAGTTGCTATTACGACCAGTGATTGCAAGTTGGGCCCAGAACATTGGTATATTCATTAGAAATTCTGAAAACATTTTATATTAAGAGCTTCCCAGCCTTAATCAGAGCAGCTTCTCTTTGCCATAAACAGTGCAGAAAACAGTACAAAGAATAGTGCAATGAACAAGGGTGCTGAGAATGTGACAGCTTGAGTACTTACCCCTATACAAGACTTTTGTACTACTTATTCTTAGTTTCGGGGATCATCTCAGAAGAGCTAGAAAGAGTTTTGAGCCAAACAGTAGGGAGGAGGACTAGAAAATGTTGTCTTTTGTACAGAGTGCAGCCAACAGTCACGACCTCACAATAACTATGGCTGACTGACAAGATTAAATTTATCAATGGTCAATCACAGATAAGGGAGGAACTTACTCATCCCTGCTGAATCACTGGCGATTTATGGATTAGAGAGAAGCAGTCCTTATCTTCAGTTGTGTACATACTGAGGAGCCCATCTGGTTTCAAAAGATAGTTGTAAATCTATGAACTCACTGGGTTTCTCCAAGTGTGTGTATGTGAGAAAGGGCCTTATGTGTATAGACGGTATAACAAGACTGGGAGGAAGTTTAGCAAGAGAGTAGGAAGTTACAATAATCAGAGTATACTTCATACACCAATGACATTGTCAAAAATAAATACAATAAGTTATTTTTTAAAAACCCCAAATATAATATAGATTGTCTTAACTCATAGTAGTATTTGTAGTAGTAGTAGTAGTAATAATAATAATAATAACAAAAACTAAGACACCAGGACTGAAACTCAGGTGATAAACTGCTTGCCTAACATGAATAAAGTCATAGGTTCAATCCCTAGTGCTGCAAAACCTGGGCATAACAGTGCATATCTGTAACCCCAGTCCTTGGGAGGTGAAAGCATGAGGATCAGATGTTTTAAGTCATCCTTAGCTACACAGGGAGTTCAGGAAAACCAGGACTACATAAAACCAAGTCTTCAAAACAGGTTCTCCACCTGTGGGTCATGATCACCAAAAGACCATTGCAAAACATAGATATTTACATTATAATTCACAACAGTTGCAAAATTACAGTTATGAAGTAGTAACAAAATAATTTTATGGAGACTGGAGTGAAGGCCCAGTGGTCAAGAACAGACACTGGCTGTTCTTCCAGAGGACCCGGGGTTCAATTCCCAGCACCTACATGGCAGTTTATAACTGCCTGTAACTCCAGAAGTTTTAGATGATCTGACACTTTCACACAAACATACATGCAGGCAAAACACCAAAGCACATGAAATAAAAGTAAATTGTAAAATAAATAATAATAATAATAATAATAATAATAATAATAATAATAATTTTATAGCTGGGGATCATCACATGAGGAACTATAATTTTTTTTTGGTTATTTTATTTATTTACATTTCAAATGTCCCCCTTCCCGGTTTCTCCTCTGCAGGCCTCTATCCTATCCTCCTCTCCCCTCTGCCTTTATGAGGGGCTCCTCCACCCACCCACCCTCTCCCACCTCATCCCTGTACCATCCCCCTACACTGGGGCATTGAGCCTTCCCAGGACCAAGGGCCTCCCCTCCCATTTATGCCACTTAAGGCCATCCTCAGCTACATATGCAGTTGGAGCCATGTAGACTCTTTGGTTGGTGGTTTAATCCCTGGGAGCACTGGGGGATCTGGTTAGGTGATACTGTTGTTCTTCCCATGGGGTTGCAATACCCTTCACCTCCTTCAGTCCTTCCCCTAGCTCTTCCACTGGGGTCTCTGGGCTCAGTCCAGTGCTTGGCTGTGAGTATCTACATCTGTATTGGTCAGGTGCTAGCAGAACCTCTCAGGGAACAGCCATAAAGGCTCCTATCAGCAAGTACTTCTTAGCACCAGCAATAGTGACCAGGTTTGATGTCTGCAGATGGGATGAATCCCTGGGTAGGGTGGTTTCTAGTGGTCTTCAGTCTCTGTTCCATTTTTTTTGTCTCTGCATTTCCTTTAGACAGGAACAATTCTGGGTTAAAATTTTGTAGATAGATGGGTGGCCCCACCCCTTAACTGGGGGCCGTGTTCTATCTCCCCTTTATTGAGTATTTTGGCTAATGTCATCCTTAGGACTTTCTAGTGGCTACCCCCAGTTCCCCACCCTCCACTGCTATGAACCATTAGAAAGGTTGAGAACCACTGCTCTAAAACAAAACAAAACAAGATTTTCTAACTTAAAGCAAAACAAAAGTGTTTGTTCTCTGTAAGAAATTTCTTTCAATGCTGGAGACAAAGATGGATGGAAAATAATATTCAAGCAAATGGCATTTACGCAAGCAGGTGAAGCTAGTTCTTAACTGTCAAGGAAGGCTTCATGTCAAAAAATTAGTCCAAAAATATAAAGAAGGTCACTCCATAAAAGGGGTTAATCCATTAATAACATGTAATAAGTATATGTATGTACCAACCTTGGTATACTCAACTTCATAAAAACGTATGGACACTAATGGTCATAACCTCACAGATAGGTTCTGATACGATAATGCAAATGACTTTAATATCTTTCTCAGAATACTTCAGAATTGACCTCATAATTTATAAAGAAGCTTCAAGTTAAACTTTAACATAGAGATCAAATGAGTTTAATAGCTCTGAAGAATATTCATCCACAGCTATGGAAAAAATGCATTCTTCTCAGTAACTCAAGGAATTTCCTTTAAAACAGGCCATATTTTAGACCACAAAGCAAATCCTAGCCAATTGTTAAAAATTCTTATTAGATCATAATGGAAGAAACCTAGAAATAAACAGCAAGAAAAACTAAAGGAAAAAATATGGGTATTAGAAAAAATATGGGTACTTTTCAATTATTAGTGGGTCTTCAAAGAAGGTGGGAGAATCAATTCATATAATCAAATGAAAATGAAAATGAAAACTCAACTTACCATAACATGTAGAATATAGAGTGAAGTGAATACCTATGAATGCCCACATTTACAAATCAGAGCAATAACAAATAACTCAGTAATATACCTCAAGATCTTAGAAAAGCAAGATGCCACCATCAAAATTACAGGGAACAATAATAAAGAACAGAACTGAAATCAACAAAACAGCAACAGAAAGAACAGAGAGAATCAATGAAATAAGAATTGGTCCATGGAAGAGAAAACAGAGCTGATAAGGATTCAGTCAAAGTAACCAAAAGACAAAGAATATGAGGGTTAATAAAACCAGAGGCATAAAATACTTCCCATGTAATACCCCTATTATAACAGACCCCACTAAAATCCAGAAAATCACTAAGTAATATTTTTAAAAATCATATTGCAATCAATAAGAAAATCTAAATGAAATGGATACATTTCTAGATACTAATGGCTTACAAAAACTAAATCAAGAAAATACCAGAAAAAAAAAAAAGGAGAAAAACCTAAACAGGTCAGTAAGAAACAATGAGACCAAAGCTGTATTAAAATTTTTATCAAACAAAAATAGCTGAGAACTGGACAGGTTCATGGTCAAATCTACCATACCAACACAAGCTCCATCAAAATAGCACACAAAATAGAAAAGGAAGAACCTTCCAAAATTATTCTATAAAGCCAGCAGCACTTTGATACCACAACCAAATCTAGACAGAACAAAAGGGAAAATATAGACCAGTATTCTTGGCAAAAAACTTCAGTAAAATACCCATGAACCAACTTCAGCAATGCATTAAACAGAACATATATCAGATCATATATCAGATCATATATCAGATCATATATCAGATCACATATCAGATCACATATCAGATCACATATCAGATCATGCTAGCTTCACTTCAAGGACGCAAAGATGGCTCAACACAGACAAATTAGTAAATGTAATAGAGCATAAACTCGGGAACAATTCACACAATCATTATCATCATCATCACTCTCTCTCTCTCTCTCTCTCTCTCTCTCTCTCTCTCTCTCTCTCACACACACACACACACACACACACACACACACACACACACACAAAGTCAGCCTTTGACAAAATTCAATTATCCCTTCATGAGAAAAGTCTGGAAGAAACTAAAAATGGAAAGATTAAACCTCAATATAATAAAGTTTACCCAACACAAATGCATAGCCAACATCATCCTGAATAGGGGAAAACTAAAAGCATTCCCTCTAGAATTTGTAATGAGAGAAGGATAGTCATCCTCACCTCTCTGACTTAGTATGTTATTTGAAATCTTAGCACAATGAGATAAGTTTAAGAAATAAAAAGAAAAATGAAAAGCCAAATTACCATTGTTAATACATGACATGATCTTATGCTTAGATGAACTTCAAATCATCAACCGGAAAACTCTTAGATCTGATAAGATAAATGCAACAAAGTACTGGGATACGAAATGAACTTACAAAGATCAGAAGCTTGCCTGCCTCCACTCTCCTTCACCTTACCCTCCTCTATTCTTCAGTCTTCCCTCCCCCACCTTTCTCTTAGTACTGGATATTGAATCTAGGGTTTCTTGCATGCTAAGCAAGCTCTTGACCATTGAGATTTAGGTCCGAGTTGTTTTTACTTTATTTTGATAGGGTCCCATTAAATTGTACAGGGTGACTTGGAACCAACTCTGTAGTCATGCTAGGCTTAAGCTTTTAAGTCTCTCAGCTTCCCTGGCAGATAGGTTTATAAACTTGTACCAGTAATTAGTAGCTTTTCTATGCACCGATAATAAACTTGCTAAGACAATAAAAAAAAAAGCAAAAGAAAAGAAAAGAAAAGAAAAAAAAAGGAGATTAATTCCAATCACAACAGCCACCAACTACAAATACCTAGAAGTAAACCAAAGCATATAATAGACCCCTACTGTGAAAAAAATAAAATACTGAAGAAAAAATTTAAACACTGTTAAGGCCATAAAGTAGCAGAATCAATAACTAAAATGCCCATATTACTAAAAGCCATATACATATTCAATGTATCCCCACCAAAATATCAATAATATTCTTTATGTAAGTAGAAAAATAATCCTAAAATTCAAAATAGTAATCCTGGGCCAAGGTAATTCTGGGCAAATGGAACAATATTGGAGACATAACAGTATTTGATTCTAAGATGAGCCCTAGAGCTGTAACAAAAACATAATATTAGCATAAAACAGACTGAAGAATAGATGGAACAGGAAAAAGTATTAAGAAATGAACCCATGCATCTGATTCTCAAGAAAGGGGCCAAAAATACATGTTGAAAGTCTGGATATTAGGGCCAATGAGATGGCTCAGTGAGCAAAGGCACTTGCTACCAACCATAATAATATGAGTTCAATCCCCTGAACTCACGTGGTAGAATGGAAGAAAAAACTTCAACAAACTCTGTTGACCACTACATGTGTACCAACCCTCCCACACAACTAAGTAAGTAAATAAACAAACAAACAAATAAATAAATGCATGTATTTTAAAGGCTGGATATATATATATATATATATATATATATATATATATAAATAAACTTGTGGGTTAGAGAGATGGCTCAGCAGTTAAGAGCACTGGTTGTTTTTCCAGAGGACCAGGATTCAAATCCCAGCACTTACATGGCAACTCACAGCTATCTGTAAGCCCAGTTTCAGGGGATATAGCATCTTCACACAGACGTACATTTAGACAAAACATTCATGCCCATTAAAAAAAAAAAAGAGTTCTTAAAAAAAAAAACCTTGAAACTTGAACATAAAACTCAACTCAAAATAGAATCAAAGACCTTAACGTACTGAGAATTGGAAATCACTGAAAGAAAATATAAGTAATCTCTTCAAAATCCAGTTAGAAGCTGCCTTGCCTTTCCATGGTTTTCTATTCTGCTTTTCTTATTTACAATACCTAAGGTATGGAAAGCAGCCCAGGTATGATGTAGAATACAGACACACGATGCAGTGTTATTTATTCATAAAGCAAAACAGAGTAAGGTTGTTTGATGGAAAATACATGGAACTGGTTGATGCCATGTTAAGCAAAATAATGTAGTCTCAGAAAAGTATCACTGGTTTCTCTCATGGTAAAGTCTGGGTGGCCAGAGTACTGTGGCATAAGAGTAAAGGAGAAGAAACTATTACAAAAAAGACCGGGGATCAGGGCAAGGCGGGGGGTGGGGGGAGAGAGGATCCTAAGACAGGAGCCATGGGAGGGATGATGAAGGGTTATATAAACTCATGAGAATGTCACAATAAAAAGTCCAACTTTACACAATTAATATGGACTTTAAAAAGTGGCTCAATCCTCATATACTGGTGAAATGAATGATGATGATATAAGGAAAAAAAGGAAAAAATTAGGGTTATATTACAATACAATACAATACTCTGTTATTGTACATTACACATGTTACCACATAGTGTTATTTCAAACTGCATTTAGATTAGCTACAACTGTATACTGAAAACTCTAAGAGCAACCATAAATATTTTTTTTCCTTAAGATATGGCTGAGGGTTGGTGAGATGACTAAGTAGATAATGGCACTTGCTGCCAAACCTGATGACTTTAGTTTGATTCTCCAGAACCTATGTGGTGGGAGAGAGTTGACTCATGATGTTGTCCTCTGATTTCCATGTGCTATTGCATGCACACACACAATAAATAAATAAATGTATTCTTTTAAATCTTTGAAAAACATGCTAGGAAAGGGAACCATGGAATAATCTCAAATGCCTGGTTAAAACAGTAAAAATACTGAGCATAGTGGCGTATGCCTGTAATCATAACACACGAGACAAGGGAAGAAGAAGGTAAGTGTGAGACCAGCCTGTGCTACAGGGCAAGACCTCTTGTATCGCATACACACATGCACACATGCACATGCAATTAAAATTGCAAATTAAAAAGAAACTCACGGGGGCTGGAGAGATGGCTCAGCAGTTAAGAGCACCCGACTGCTCTTCCAGAGGTCATGAGTTCAATTCCCAGCAACCACATGGTGGCTCACAACCATCTGTAAAGAGATCCTATGCCCTCTTCTGGTGTGTCTGAAGACAGCTACAGTGTACTTATATATAATAAATAAATAAATCTTTAAAAAAAAAAAAAAAAGAAACTCACATGTAAAGATGAGGAGAGAATTCTAAATAATGTACACACACACACACACACACACACACACACACACACCCCAAAGCATGCAACAAAGCACAAAAAGTCCAATGCAGGTTTACTCAGGATGTAGCTTATGTAAGGAGGCAGTAGAGAATTACACTGAGAAAATCAAAACAAAAGTTTTGCAAACTCTGTGCAAAGGGAGGAAAAGTCTCAACTAAAATCCTATCTATACTTAGTTGGTGCATTATTTTAATACACTCACCTGTACAGAGGAAAGACAGAAGGATACAAGCCTGTCTGCCTTCCTGGCTCTTCTGAGTTTCTCAGGACTTGCAGTGAATGTGATTCTGTTTAGTTAGCATAAAACCGGCAACTTCCACCACACAGAAATACTTGATAAAGTACATGTAGATAAGAACTCATGCTGTGGGACTGGGAATGTAGTTCAATTGGCAAAATACTTACTTACCTAGCATGCAGAAAGCCTGGGGTTTCATCTACATAAACCAGCATGAACAAAAGCTGCGCTGAAGATCAGCATCTACGTCTTATTACCACATAGCACTAGTGTTCTATGCAAATGAAGACTGGTCTGAGTTAGTTAATTATGTGGAATTCCAGAAGAGACAACTAAAACTCCAAGGCAATGTCATTGTCTAATGTTGGGCAATGGGCAACCACCACTGAACATTAACTCAGAAAGATTACAAAACATGCCATGGAATGAACTATCACCTAGAGAGATCTGCACATACAGCCAATAGGAAAATGTGCAACCAGCTTTAGAAGTAGCACAAAATTAAGGCTAAATATCCAAAGATAACAGGAGAATAAAAATACTAGAGGCAAAAAGAAAAATTAATTAATAAAGAGTATAGAATTCTGAAATGTTAAAAATTAATACTCCTGGCTACATACTAGTTCTGAAACATACCTATAATGTACTGATAAGGATTGAGAGAAGTTTGGGAATGATGATATCCTAAATAGTGAAAAATAAAAATAAAAGCCTTCGATATTAGATTTAAGGGAAACACCTTTGCATGGGATAAAAAAGGGAACTTAACAGCAAGAGGATGACCTTACTCAATATCAGGCAGTCTTGTGAATCAAGAACAATATTAGCAAAAAGATATATATTAATTATTTGTACTCCTAATAGTGTCATGAATTAAAGTAGAAAAGGAAGGGTACAAAGAATACTAATTAGATGGGACAGTCAGAAGAACTGATACTTCAGCATTTTAGTGGCTCTGAGAGAACTGAGGAAATGAAGTCTTGTGAAAATCTTGATAAAATATTCTAGGCAGAAGAAAAAGTAAGCAACATTTTGGTGATAGAATAAGCTGGTTGAAAGCATAGATGATTCACTAGATCAGTCCAAGACTGAGGCAGAAGAGAAAGCAATCCAAGTCTAGACTATGCTGATACAGTCTACATTGGTTCCTTCCAAAAAGACACAATCATTTAGGGCCAGTGATCTTGCTCACCTGGTAAAAGTACTTGCCATGCAAACTAGACAATTCAATCCCAGAAACTCATAGTGGAAAGAACCAATCCCTGAGACATTATATACCTATCAATTTGGCATCAATACACAGAATATAAAGCCCCCAAAATGGAAAACATTACAGAAAAATAATTTTGCAAACAAAATGAGAGATTCTAATTATAGCTATCAGAAACCACCACCATCAAGCAACAACTACTTAACAGAGAAATGAGCAACAAGCTTTACTTCTACTAAACAAATGCCAGCATTAGAAAATGCACTGAAAATGTTTTGAGAGGAAAGTCAACCACAACAAAAGTTACGGCAAAAGTAGGAAAAAGAATGAAAAGGTGAAGAGTGCTGTAAACTGGGGAAAGAGCTAGAAGGACTAGAGGTGTGTAAGCAGAAAGGGAGACTAAGTTCTATGCTAGGGAAAGGAGTGGAATTTTAACAGACATTGAGAGACTGAGGGAAATGCTAGGTGTCGTCCCAGTTACGGACAGAATGAACATGCAGAGTATGTCATTTAAAATTGCAATAATGCAGCCAACAAGGCAATGAGGGTCTGAATACAATAACAGTGCAAGAATGCAGGAGTGGGATCTACTGAGAATTACATTTTGAAAAGAGAAGAAGAAAATTACAAGAGAAAGAGATGGGGCTGGAGATGGTTTAGTGGTTAAGAGCGTGTGCTCTTCTTCCAGGGACTGGAGCTTGGTTCCCAGAACCCGTATTACGCTGCTTACAGCAGCCAGCTCACAACTGTCTGCATGTCCCGGGAGATCCGACACCTTCTTTTGGTTTCTGCAGGCACTTGCACTCATGTCTGCATTAACTACCGACACATACACATATTAAAGATAAAAATAAATGTAAAAAAACAGGACTTGGTGACAAGCATAAATGGGATGAGAAGAAGATGTCAAGAAAACTCTTTTAAGTTTTCAAGTCAGACACAGAGGGAAAATGCCACTTGTCAGTATGAAAGAAAGACCTGGAAAGGGGACAGTTTACATAAACTGGATTTTCTTTTGCATTTACAGAATGCAGTAATGACAGGACACTGAAATAGAAATACAGAGACTGCATTTATGTATGATATAGTCAGCACAATAACAACTGAACCCTTAAGGCCAAGTGGTTACCCAAGGATGGCCTACAGTATTTGGATGCACAGGACCTAACAAAAATAGGCTCCTTTTTTTTTTTTTTTTTTTTTTAAATGCTCAGCTACAAATAAATACACCTTGTATTTTCCTTGACATTTCAAGATAACCATGAGCTTATTAGTATGACTTTGGTTCAAAAAGTAAAACTTGTTTTGAGAACAATGTGGATAGAGCTTTGAGTGTTACCCAAAGTTAGTAACAGTAAGAAAAGCACTCAAGCAAACCAGAAAGCATTGAAAGAAAGTATCCTTTTAAAAGCAAAGGATACTAAACAGAATAAAATACAAGAGATTGGGAGTGAGTGGGAACTGAGATGAAACAAGTCTAGCTCTGACCTTTGTACAAGCGTAGGTTCCTCAAATGAAGCAACAAATCCTGTCTTTACTGACTAAGAAAAACAACTCCAAGTACAGACTGTTCCTGTATCAATTCTGCATGTGAAAGTCTGGATGTATTAATATAAACTAGTGAAGCTGGTCTTTCATTAATCTGACATCATTAACGAAGAGGGCCATTGCTAACAAGATTTTAAAATTAGATGGAGAAATACAAAACAAGATAGAAAATAGAACTATTAGCAAAAACTATGAAGCGAGGTCTTTATACTGGAGATTCATCTGATATGCATACCGAATTTCACAAAATAGCTATATGGAATTTGGTACAACTGACTGCTTCACTAAAACATAAGCTTTATAATTCAGTCTAATATACTTTTATAAAAATCCTCACATTTTTAAAACATTCTTCACATTTCCTTCACCTTGACACCCTGAAATATATTTTTGACAATCAGGAATTCGGCCCCAGAATACAACTGTTCTTGGAAATGAAAATGGCAATTTTAAACGTATTCTAGGATAGCCGCTTATGTCCTAAAATATTGTCACTTTAAAGTTATTGCTGTACTGGGTGGGGAAACTAGTCGTATCCCCGCCCCCCCAACGTCCCCACCATCATGACAGAAATGGCACTGATAAGAGGTTCTGCAACCTGCTGACTCATACAGTTTCTTCATCTTTTAAAAGCCACGCACATCTGATTCTGTTTAAGCAACAGCGCTCTGGGATAGGATCATTTGCGGACGGGAAGGAAAAAGTCGCCGACAAGTAAAAATATTCAGCCACCAAAATACAAGACGCACACTGCCTAGTCAAGGACGAAGTAAAACGACTCGGGTGAACTGCCAGAGAACACCCCATTCAGGACCCGACGGGCCACGGCAGAGAGGGGCTGGGCGGGATCACCGGAGGGGGCGGGACGCAACCAACCAAAACACCTCGGCTGCTACGCCCGCGGTACGGGGACAGCCGGGCTCAGCGCCCGCCAGGACCCGGAGGCCTGCGCACCGGGCCTCCGAAATGCCCGCGGGACAGCCCGGCGGAGCGCCCGCACCGCGGAGGTCACCTGCCATCCCGCCGGCTTTCGGCCACTCACCTGGACGTAGGCAACAGTCACGGGCGCCGCGGCCGCCCCTTGCCTTCCGCCAGCGATGATGTCCGCATCAGCCTGCCCGGCCTTCTAGCAGCTGCGGCGCCCGGACCCCAAACACTGGCGCTACAGCCTCACCCTCCGCTACGCCCCGCCCCCAGCGGAAGTGACGCATGCTCTCTAGGTCCAGTTTTTCTGCCTTCGGCCCTCCTAGGCGTGCACAATAGGGCGTGGCTGAGGGTGAGGGGGCGGGGAGCTTGTTGGAGCTGAGTGTTTGGGAGAAGCACGACTTCGGAGTGGGCAAGCTATATATTTTATGGTCTGTTGTGACGGTTAGGCGGAGATTAATGGCTTTTAATCTCAGTGCTGTCTCACAGTAGAGTCCCTGGTTATTTGCTTGCCGATTACCATCTCTGTTTTAACAGAGCTGAGCGTGCCAGAAGGCTCTGCGCGTGATCTGTGTTGCCCAGGTTCCTGGGAACCGCTTTAATAGCAGCCTGAATATGGGTAGCCTAGCTAGACCCTGTGTTCCTGCAGTGGTGATACCTCCTCTTTCTCTGTTTCTAGCACAGCTACGGGGTCTGTCAACTTAAAAGCTTTTTTTGTTTTTTGCATATACCATCCTGTGGAAGTTAGCGTGTACTACCCCTCTGATGATCCTGTAATCAACACTTTGAGATTCTAATAATTTTTGTGTACCAGGGAGGCAAACTACAACCTGCCACAGGTCTAGTGTTAACTAGTTAACTAAACCATCAGATTAAGTCCTCAGTGTTCACCTTCAATGGTAGCAGAGTGAAAATGATTGTAAACCCTAGCAGTGCATTAGCTGTTAAATAGCTACCCAGCAGTTCAAATATGTACTCCAAAAGTTAGTTCTTGATGTTGTTTAACTATTAATTTACTGATATTAAAATATCTTGACACTGTTGAAATGGTGGAAAGATTGGTCAGAACTATTACCATAGTGAGCTGTCAGCTCCAAGTTCTGACACAACAAAGAGTAGAGTTTAGAACAATAGGCAAAGGAGGTAGTCATTGGATTGAAGATTTCGAAGAGATGACATCACATTAAAGGGAACAGACATTCTTGCTAAACAGAAGCAGATCCTTGGTGAGGGAAGATGAGAATGACCAGTTACCAAGAGTGGGGATTCATTTCATACCAACTTAGAGGATTCTTCCTAATGCTGGGCTTATGTAGGCCCAAGGCAGAGATAAAAGGATGAGAGGTACCTATGAACAGTTGTAAAAGGAACCTAACTAAATCTTGGTCAAGGAGTGAGTTAGTCACCATACCTTCTCCCTTTGTTTGCCTTAATTTCTTAAGTTAGATAGTATACCCAGATTTCCTTCCTATGTTAGAAATATCTGTGCAACTCTCAATTCCTCCTCTATCTCCCTCTCCTTCCCTTGTCAGTAATTGTCCTTTAATCAGTAATAAATCTTAATGACTCTTACATTACCATCTGTTGCCGTTTCTTCTGCTCTGTGCTCTCCTTTCCTTTAGTTTAGAGCTTGCTGTATGTCAGTCTCGCATGAACTGCCTCTACAGTTTGTAACTAACCTCTAACCCAGTCTCTTCTACAGGGAAAGTTATCTTTCAGAATTGCAAATTGGATCATGCAGAGCAAAAGATTGGACTGGCAAGGCATCTTCGGTAAACCACAGAGATGTGACAAGCTTTAACTATGTGGCTTCTTGCCCCTTGCCCAGTATTTTTTTTTAACCTTCCAGAAACACCAGTATTTTACCATAAACCTTGAGCTTTTTCATAATTAGTGCCTCTGAACATGCTCTTGGTTCAGATTTCCTCCTGCCCTACCCTTCAGATTTGTACTTAAACGAAGACAATGTTGCCTTCCTGCTCCCATAGAGCAAATTATTTATTGTACTTACACTTGTTTCACTGATATCCCTGGATGCACAGGGTTATAATTTATTCATTTATATCCTGGCATTTCCCTACAGGCCAGAAGTATAATGCTGAATTTGTACTTTCTGATCTGACATATTACCTATCCAATAATTGACTCTACAATTCTATATTATAGAATTTGGGGGAAGAAAGTATTTTATCATTTAATTTCAACCAAAACAAATGGATTCAGTAGTGTACAAAGTAGATTACCTTGTGTATTACCAGCAGAGTAATGCCTTCAGAAAACAGTTAATGCTTGGAGTAAAGATAAATGTAGCAATTGTTTAACTGTACATTCTTCGCCTATGTAAAACAGACATCCACACGACTGTCATATCATGTACTTGATACTTTCATTCTAAGTTAAGGGTTTATTGGTTATTTTATCATGTTTGTGTATTTTCCTCCACTATGTACACAGTCAGACCCTTTTTCTACTAACTGTTAAAGTCTGGTTCATTATAACTTCTTCAAAAGACTTTTAGATCTTCATTGTTCAAATAAAACTTAATAATCTGACCAAAATTAATGTAGCCATATGCTTCAAGACATTTGCACAAATTATATAAGAAATATGCCAGAAAATAATTGCTGGATAGTCATTGTGGTGAGCAGGAAAATGGTATCCTGAAAAACATAGATAAGCTCTTGTGAGGTAAGCCTACCTGCCTCTTGAACACTCTTAAAGCCCACAAGAAAGTCTTTATTGCCATCCAGCAGCTGTATGGGGAACTTGCTCAAATTGTGCAGCTCCGAGTCTTAGCATTTTTAAGCCTTTTATGCACAAAAACTATATCTTGGTAGGCACATTTCAGTTAGCATGAAACAGAACTACGGAAGTGGAAAGGGTTAGTATGTTCAGGGATTTTTCACTGGGACTTTTCCAGACACATCCTAGAATGTTGACTTAACCTGTGTTCCTATTTTGGCAGATGGGCTAGGTCTTTGTTTCCTTTTTGTCAGGCATCAGGTTGCTGGATTCCAAGGCCTGAATGGTGTTTCTAACATGAGAGCAGTTGTCCTAAGGTTTGGGGCCTACTAATGGCTGAGATCCCGTTACAAGCAATCTTTGGAGCCTGTGAATATATTATGCTGCATGGCAAAGGAGCCTTGTATATGTGATTAAAGTGACAGATTTTAAGAAGGGGGGGGTACCCTTAATTATACATGGGAATCCTGTAAGCAATCAGATGTGGTTTCAAGAAGAGTGCTGAGACAGATTGTTTTAAGAGTTATTAAAAGTGTAGACAGTATGATTTGGGCTCTGCAATGGAAAAGAGGGCCAAGTGGTGGAAGTTGAGGTCTCATATCATTTTGAGGTGAAGGTGGCTTTATAGCATGAGCCTACAGTCAGGCTTTCTGGTTCCCAGGAAGGAGGCAGGCTAGGAGGTGGGGAACAGGATTCATGGCCATTTATATTGCATTTGATGTGAATTTATTCCCCAGGTGTGAGATCTTGACACCTATGAGTCTCTTAACCAGAGCTTCACAGAGACTGCCCTAAGTAGTATTCCTGTGGGTATCTAAGAGGAGGAAGAGTTGCTGCAAGGTGCTGTGGCTTGAGCAATAGCTAGACTCTTAACATTAAAGACTTACAGACGGAGTCTCATCACAGAGTTTATACCAGTAGCAAAGATGTAGCAGAAGTTATAAGGAGGAGGCTGTAAGAAATTTGTTAAAGAATCATGTTTACATAAAAGCAGATCTCACACCTCAAAAGAAATAGAAAATAATATATCCTGAAGCTAAACACTAGAAAATGGATTCATTTGTCTCAAATACCACATTCCAAAGTAGTCACGGTTTCATGAAATTTGTATAATTACAGAACAAAAGAAAGACAAATCAAGGCACCTTTAAAATGTATTACTGGGAGCATCAGGCAGGCTGGTTATAGCAAATCAGGGACATCCCTGTCATAAGTTTCAAATGTTAGCTTGCAACATTCTTAACATTTGGGTTGGTAGAAGGTAATGGTCAAATACAAAAATGAGCTATGTTGGAATTGTGATGGGAATTGTATTGAATCTGTAGAATGCTTTTGGTTGGATGGCCAGTTTAACTATGCCAATCCTACTGTTCCATGTACATGGGAGATCTTTCCATCTTCTGAAGATTTCTTCAGTTTCTTTCTTGAAAGATTTGAAGTTCTTTTTTATACAGATTTTTTCACTTGCTTGGTTAGAGCAAGTTATTTGTAGTTATTGTCAAGGGTATTGTTTGCTTAATTTCTTTCTCAGCCCATTTATCATTTGTTACATATGAGGGCTACTGATTTTTTTTAGTTAATTTTGTATCCAGCCACTTTTGCTAAAGGTATTTATGAGCCATAAGAGTTCCCTGGTAGAATTTTTGGGGTCACTTTTGTATATTATCATATCATCTGCTAATCCAGTACGATAAAAGAACTTCTTGAGGTATCACCATCCCTGATTTCAGGATATACTACAGAGCAATAGTAATAAAAACTGGATGGTACTAGCATAAAAACAGATAGCTTGGTCAATGGGATGGAATCCAAGAACCAGAAGTAAAGTCACATACTATGGACACTTGATTTTTTGACAAACAAGCCAAAACCATACAGTGGGGAGTTGGGGGGGGCATCTTCAAAAACTGGTGCTGGTTTAACTGGATGTCTGCATGTAAAAGAATGCAAATAGATCCACATCTATCACCCTGCACAAAATTCCAGTATAAGTGGATCAATGACCTCAACATAAAACCAGATACCACAAATCTCATAGAAGAGAAAGTGAGGAACAGCTTTGAATGCATTGGCACAGAAGAAATCTTTCTGGACAGAACACCAACAGATCAACAATTAATAAATAGGACCTCATGAAACAGAAAAACTTCTGTAAGGCAAAGGATACGGTCAAAAGGACCAAATGGCAGCCTACAGTATGAGAAAAGATTTTTATCAATTCCACATCTGGCAGAGGGCTGACATCCAAAATATATAAAGAACTCAACAAACCAAAAGACCCAATTTAAAAAACAGAATACAGATCTAAACAGAATTCTCAACAGAGGAATCTCTAAAGGCCAAGAAGCTCTTAAAGAAATATTTAACATCCTTAGTCATCAGAGAAATGCAAATCAAAATGATGCTGAAACATCTTACACCTGTCGGAATGACTAAGATCAAAAAGTCAAGTGACAGCTCATGATGGGATGTGGAGCAAGGGGAACACTCCTCCTTTGCTGTGGGAGTGCAAACTTGAACAACCACTTTGGAAACCAGTTTGATGGTTTTTCACAAAATTGGGAATAGATCTAAAGAACAAGCTATACCACTCCTGGGCATACACCCAGAAGAAGCTCTGCTATACCACAAGGACACTTGCTCAACTATGTTCATAGCAGCTTTATTCCGAATTGTCAGAAACTGGAAACAACCTAGATGTACTTCAACCAAAGAATGGATAAAGAAAATGTGGTACATTTATACAATGGAGTATTACTCAGCTATTAAAAATAATGACATCATGAAGATTGCCAGCAAATAGATGGAACCAGAAAAGATTATCCTGAGTGAGGTAACACAGACTCAGAAAGACAAACATAGTACTCACTTATGAGTGTAAATTAGTCATGAATTTCAGGATAATCATGCTACAAACCACAGTTCCAAAGAAGCTATGTAACAAAGAAGGCCCAAGGGGCATGGGGGAATGAATGCTTGAATTCTCTGAGAAGAGGAAATAGATTAAACATCAAGGGTGTATGGAGGGAGAGCGCTAGGTGGGAGGATGGGTAGAGATGGAAATAGGAGGGATGAGTGGGGGAGTAAAGAGGCAATGCATACTGGGAGAGACAAGTGGACGGCTGGATGGGAGCAGGGGAGCAACTCTGGGATGAGCTAGAATTCTAGGAAAATGGAATCTCCTAGGAATCTATGAGGGTACTTTGCAGCTAAGACTCCTAGCAATGGGGGATATGGAGACTGAAACAGCCAGCTCCTGTAACCAGGCAAGACTTCCAATGGAGAGATTAGGACACCAACCTAGCCATAAAACTTTAGACCTACAATTTGTCCTGCCTACAAGATGTGTAGGGTTAAAAGATGGAACAGATTCTTAGTAAAGGGCAAACCAATCACTGGCCAAGCTTGAGACTATTAAGTGAAGCTTGGGGAATCCTGTGGAAGAGGGGAGAAGGGACTGAACAAGTCAGAGTGGTCAAAGACTCCACAAGAGTAACTACAGAATCAACTAACCTGGGCCCATAGGGGCTCATAGAGATGAACTGCCAACCAGAGAACATACATGGGACGGACCTTGTCTTCTGCACATATGTAACAGTTGTGCAGCTGGATCTTCATTTGGGACTCCTAACATGAGAGCACAGGCTAACTGACTATGGACTAAGCACTGCCTGCCTTTGGATCCCTTCTCCTGAGTAGGCTGCCTTCTCTAGCCTCAGTACAAGAAGATGCACCTAGTTTTACTGCAACTTTAACTGCCAAGTCTGGTGGATATCCGTAGGAGGCCTCCACTTTTCTGAAGAGGGGTGGTAAGGGAGGGAAGATGAGAGGGAGGGACTGGGAGGAGAAGAGGGATGGAAAGCTGTGAGAATGTAAGGTAAATAACTTTTAAAAGAAATAAGAATATTAATTAAATCCTAACTAGAAACTAAGTTTGTCATATTATCCTTTAAGAAAAAGTAAGTTATGAATGGCTATTAAAGCATCTAGAGATAGCTCAAGAAAATTTGGCTCCAGACCTGTACCATTCCAGGTCTCCACAACCAGGAGGTTCTGCTTAGTCAGCCTTGTATAATCTTTAACACAGATGCCCAGTTTTCCCTTTCTTTTTTTCTTTCTTAGAAACCTCAGTTCACACATTTAGGTGACTTTAAAGAACCAAGAGAGGTTCTTGCTGACAGTCAATAGGGAATGGAGGCCCTAAGTCTTTAGCAGCTTTAGGAATTGAGCTGAATTCTCCACCAACCCGGTAGATCTTTAAATTTTTATACTTTTTATTTCATGAATGTATATTTTTATACAAAATAATGGGTTTAATTATTATCTAGTAATTGAAACCACATTCCTCCTTTAAACGTTCATATAAAAGTCTGGGCCTGCTGATACCTTGATTTCATTCTTCTGAGACCTAGTATAGAACCATCTAGTTATTCTACCAGACTTTTTTTTAAAACTATTATTTATTTAATGTATATGAGTACACTGTAGCTGTCTTCAGACACACCAGAAGAAGCCATCAATGAATCCCATTACAGATGGTTGCAAGCCGCCATGTGGTTGCTGGGAATTGAACTCAGGACCTCTAGAAGAGCACAGTCAGAGCTCTTAACCACTGATCCATCTCTCCAGCCTCCTACCAGACTTTTGATGTATAGAACTGTGACATATTGCATTTACCTGGTTTTAAGCCACAAACTGTGTTTTGTTTCAAATAGTGTTTTGTTTCAGCAATAATAGAAACCCACCTAATTAGCTGCATGTGATTTGGAAATATAGAAGGGAAATATTTTTACCTGTGGTGCTGGGGTGTTGTATTTTGTAGGCACTCTGTAAATTTGGTGAGTGTTTATTAAACAAGTTAGAATCTTGGAGTTACCCTTTTCTGAGTGTATTCTGTAGTCTTGTCACTAGGATTTTACTAGTTGGGAAGAATGGCATCATGATATGTATGCAAGTGACTGCTTGTTCCTTTTCTCTAGTACTGGAAATGTGTTTAAAAGGGTTGGCTTAAACTGAAGCTGAACTTGCATTTGTTACGCTAAGTGACAGATTTAAGGCAAAAAGGTAAATATAGTAAAATGTAAACTTTTACCTGGATTTCTTTTGATAGAATGGGCAAAGCTTGGAGGAAGTGATGAGCACTGTTAAACTGTTTCCCTTTTAGCCTCTTAATGCAATCATTCCTTCACCTCCCCCAAAGTTACCTTCAAGAGTTGATTATCTATATTTCAGATAAATCCTCTGGATTCTTCTACATGACTTAGGACCAGTTTATCTAACTTCCTGATGGGAAAAGAAACCAGGATATACATGGCAATTTTAAGGATTTTTTTAAAAAGTAGCTTTATTGTTAGACTGATTATATTCTAGATTTAGCAAAAGAGTTAACACAAAATTTAAAACTTACTGACACACGTTTTCTTTAACTTGCTTTTAAATCTGAATTACATGTTACCTATTAGCTTTTCACTGCCTTATTTGTTCAACTCAGGGCCCTGGATCTGGACCTGGGTGGTAGCTGAGTGGTTAACCTGCCAGCTCTCCCACATCTGCACCATCAGGGTGAGCTCTCCAGCTCTCTCCCCCCACCCCCACTAGCCCATCCAATGCTGGAAGCTGCAGGAGACAGGCCCAGCTCTTCTGCTCTCAAGCCCCTCAGGCCAGATCATCAGAATCCACTCCACCAGAGCCAGCTCTACTCCGATGCCCAGTTGATGTGCAGGGTCCACTATCCCAAGTGCTGCAGCCAGTGAGGGGCAGGGACTGCTCTCCCACGCTCATGCCCTAGGGACTGACTCACCCGCATGCAGTCCAACATGGGCAGGTCTATGATGCATCCCAGACTAGGTGCAGGGCCTGCTCTTGCAAGTGTTGAAGCCCATGAGAGGTAGGGCCAGCAGCTGTGCACAGCTCTTGACATCCACATGGTCCCAGCAATGTCCACATGGTCTGTCATGGTAATATCATTGGTATCATATGATATCGTAGATATCAATACTGATCCCTGCTGCTGCATGGCCACAGACCCAGATATGGCCCTCAGCAGCATCATATGCCAAGACCTCAGCATAGCCTGGGTGGTGGGGAGGTCACCCACAACCGGCTCTTTCTCTCCATCCTCGTGTCTCCAGTTCCACCTCTCTTCACAATGCCCAAACTGTTCTGCTCACCTCTCTTCCATCTGTCTACCACACACTTGCATATTGCAATGGCTCCTGCTGGGTATCCTCCCCTCACCCTCACCACCACTGGCTAGCTTGTAACCCTTTTGAGTCCAACCGTTCTTAGCCAAACATAGACAGTGGCAAAAAACGATAACCATCTTACAAGGTTTTATGGTAGCTTAAATGAGATAGCCATATAAAATACATAGTATTTATAAAATTGTTGTATACACAAAAAATGTATATACATTTAATTATCAAATTATTTTATACAGATAAGAATGATCTACATACCTTACTATAAAGATGCTAATACAAAGCTGGGTGAGGTGGTACACACCCAGAACTCAGGAGGACAGGGGCAGGAGGATCACTGTGATTTTTAGGCTATCCTGATCTACTTGACATGTTTCAGGCCAGGTAGGGATATATAGTAAAACCTTGACTCAAAAGTAAATAAATAAATATTGTGGGGCGGTGGGCAGTGAAAGGTACCCTGATCCCTGGTCGAGACAGGTAGAAACCCTAGGGACCCTAAAAGGGTCAGCAGGCACATTCCCAGCTTCCCAGACCAGGGCCTCACTAGCTGCAGCCTCCCACAAACCCCTGTAGAGAGATTTGAGAGCAATGTCCCAAGCCCCTCCTCCACAGGTGAGGATGTGACTACAGGTTACATAGGCTCAAGACAGATCAGTCACAGAGGACAACACCCCAAACTCCTCCTCCACAGGTGAGGACATGACCACAGGTCATGTAGGCTCAAGATAGATCAGTCATAGAAATAGGATTGAATATGTAGATGAGGTCTTACCAAGCTTCCGGGCCAAACCAATAGGAAGTACCTGCTCTCAGACACTGACCCATTCAAAAACAAACAAACAAACAAACAAACAAAAAACCAAAAAAAAAAACTGTATTTAAGTGTTGTGTTCAGAATTAAAGGTGTGCAGGAATTATTCCATCATCTGAGAGCTTCTGTCATAAAAGCTGTAGCACCGCCGCTTGGAGAAGAGATCTGCTCTCCCGGAATCGCCAGAAGCCCTCCTGTACATCTCGCTGGCTAGTCTGTCTCCTGCTGGCTAAATCCGGCCTGAAACAGAGGCAGAGCAACACCCACCTGAGTTCTCTTCCTTTCTCCTGGACGCGCGAACCTAGCTGGACCAGAGATCTCGGTGGAAAGCCTCTGGCACCGAGGCCCACAAAATGTCATTTAACCTAGAAGTCCTAACAATTACCTGCGCCTTCAGCAAGTCGTAATCTTTTTGCTGATGGAAGGCCTTTCTTGGTACTGATCAAGGTGAAGGTGGCTGAAGGTTCGGATAATACAGTCCAGTGAGGTGTGCCAAATTGATTCTTCTTCCATGAAGACATAGGTGTCATACAATACCATTTGTCTAATTCTATTTCCAGTAGAAATTCTTTCATAATCAGAATTGTCTCAAATTCTGCTACTCTTTGATCAGCTATATTTATATAATATTCAAAATCTTTCATTTCCATTTCTGTAGCATTCAGAGCATCCTTACCAAGAGCAGATCTCACCTGAACCACTTACCTTCCTCATCCATCAGAGCGCACCATCAATTTGATCTTGAGATAATCTCATAACTTTAGTTCCACTGATCCAGTTACTTCCTTCACTGATGTTTTGAGTCTTTCAAAGTCATCCATGACTATGACATCTAAACTCCTGTTAATATTTATATTTTGACCTTCTCCCGTGGGTCACATACGTTCCTAAAGGCATCTAGAATGGAAAATCTTTTCCAGAAGATTTCAATTTACTTTGTCAAGATTCACCAGATGAATTATTTTAGCAATTATGTAATTACAAATATGTAATTCTTATTTAATAAGACATGGAAGTTGACATTTCCTTTTGATTTGTGGGCAGTGAGGCAAATACTGTACTGGCAGGCAGAAGCGCTACTTCTCTCTCTGGGCATTTCCTTCCTAATCAGAGGAAAATGCAGGCTACAGTAGATAATAGGTAGACAGATGCAGGCATAAGACACCTCCATCCTCCCTCAGTGTGCTCCATGCCGTCTTCTAGTCTCCTTTACAAACTCCCATTTGCCCGAGGCAGCCCTTTGTCCTCCTGGACAGATACCCCTCCTCCCCCTCTTTTGTTCCCTTCCCATTATCCCTCATCCTCTATCATCTGTCTTTTGTCTCTTATTCCCTGTCTTCTGTCCCTCTAGGGCTAAACAAGCTTCTTTGTCCTCCAAGAACCTGGTTTTGGGGATCCTGAGCAGATTTTTTTGCCTTTCAGTATTTTTTTTTCAGTTAACAAAATTGTAAAAGAAGGCTAGGTGGTAGCTTCTGGTGCTATATAAATGAACTAGACATAGGAAAGTCACACATTCTAAAATTACTTTTAAAAAAATCTTTAAGGTATAGAATTAGTATCTTCTAACTTCTGCTAAAATTGGAAACACTACCCCAGACTCAAAAAAACCACTTCACACAAGGCTTTAGATTTTCTGGGTTGCCTGCCCACAGTCATGACAAGTATCCCATTGCAACTCTCTTTCTTTCTAGAAAGTGACAAAGGTCACTGTTTTGTTTTGTTTTGTTTTTTTCAGTTGCTTAAGGTTTAGTTTTATATGATCTTAAAGATAGAAAAGTCAAGATATGAATATAATGTAACAAATCAAACAATTCAAAATGAAAGTGTACAAATAACAATTCAAAGAACATGTATATGACATTATGCAGTATTTTTGAGGTTTCAAACAGAGTTTTTGGTTTTGAGATCCTGCAATTACCACCATATTGTTCAAGTAATCCATATTCGAAAAGTTAGATTTGTAAAATAACTAATTGGCATCCTGGTATCCCTGTAATAAGAGAAATATTCATACGGATACTGAATTACAATTACTTTATTTGAGAAATAAGAAAAACTTATTTATAAATCCTGTTTTTATTCTTTCTATAAATCTTATTTATAAATAAGTTTTTTTCTTGAGTCTTTTAGGGCAAAAACTGACCCAATGCTCTATTATCTGCTACTGTCTTAGTGTGAGTTTCCTCCAAACCATCACTATCATAACCATCAAATCAGGCATCGTTTGTGACTATTCTTGAATCAGGATACCTCCTGTAATTGAATCAGGATACCTCCTGTAATTGTCATGGATCTTTAGATTCTCTCTTTTAACTACAGTTCTTTAGTCTTTGTGATAAACTTGATGCAAGTTGGTTATTTTGTAGATTGTCCTTAAATTCCATCTTGCCTCAAGATTACATTCAGAGTATTTTTGATGATAATGAAAGATCCCATGCAGAGAGACCCTTACTCAAGTCTTAGGAAATCGCGGACCCCAGACACAGAGAGACCATTTTGGATGTAATAAGCAAAGGCGAGGTTTATTACGGAGACCTATTACAGAGATCTCCGGCCGACACATATCCCACGCAGGAGACAGAGGTGTCGACCCCGAGAGGCTGGGAGAAAGAGTATTTAAAGGCAGAGGCTGTGAGCACCAGGAGATGGGGGGGATGTCAAAGGGGAATGCACTGCAAGTTACAGGATTGTTTTATGGCTCCAGGAGATAAGGGGACAGCCAAAAGGTTTTATGGCCCCCTGGTTCCTGGAACAGAGCTACTAAATCAGGAGAAGGGTTGGGTCTTTAGGTCCTCATTATTTTTAAAAGTTTGTCAAAATTGATGAAGCATCTGTATTTGAAACACCTCTGGTTAGGCTTGGGCTGCTGGTTTCCTGGGGTGCTCTCTGTAGGATGAAATGGCTAGAAAGCACAAGTAGGAGCTTAAATAAACATCACAGGGGCAGAACAAAGGAGCTTAAATAAACATCACAGGGGCAGAACAAAGAACAGTTAACTCACACCGGGTGATAAGCAAAGTAGTTCTTTTACATTCCTTTTCTTTATCTTTATGGCCTGTTATTCCTGGCAGCAGGGCTTACTCTTTTAATTTTATATTTTTAAACCTTAAATTCGTATAATTTTCCTTTCATTCCCTCCTTCTTCTACTAAATAATTCTAATCTTAGAATTTCGATATCAAGTCTCGTATTTGGTCTCACCAGTTGTCTTAACTGACTGGTACTGTTGTCTCAGAACTATCAACCGCACAGCACCCACTCGATTTTTAACAAAAGCAATTAACCTGTTTGTCACCCAGGGGCCAAAAACTAAAACCAAGAAAATTATTAATAATGGCCCAGCTGTAGCAGAGAGTAAGGTAGTCATCCAGGGAGATCTATTAAACCAGCTCTCGAACCATCTCTGATGTGTTTTTCTGTCTGTCTTTTGTCTAACCTTTTTCTAAGTTTATTTATGGAGTCTAATTATTCTTGAATGGTCTGTATAGAAGCAACATTTTTCTTTCAGTATAGCACACAGACTCCTTTAAGGAATATCAGGTCTAATCTTTTTCTATTTTGAAGGACTACCTCTGAGAGGGAGGTTTGGTATTCTTGCAGGTCAGCTAAAAAGTCTTTCCCTCTTTTTATATCTGAGTCAATGGCAGTTCTGAATTCTCTATAAGCCTTGTGTTGTAGGGCAACAGCAGATGTCCTTGTGTTGCCCTTGTAGCACCTAGACAGTCTTAAGTAATTTTCAACTCTTTTTTTTTATTAAGTCTTTAGCATCAGGATTTTAATCTGGACACTATCTGTACCTATATATCAAGGTCATGACTGTCTTTTAGAACTTTTAAACTTATATAGACTGTGATCCCTGAGGCACAGTCCCAAGAAGTGTTAGGAGTACTAACATATGTAATGTTATATCATTTGTAATAGAAACCAAGCCTATTCCCACACCTGTCCCGATGGAACCCAGGGCAAACATGCTGAGTGTCCCTCTAGGTCTCAGCTCTCAGCCCCAACAGCTAGTATGTGGCTGGTGAGGGCTGAGAATTGACGGCTGTCAGGGTGGTCAACAGCACCAGGTACAGTCCTTCTCAGCGATGCTCGAGTGTCTGGGCTCTGTGTCGTTGTATGTAGCTGTAGTCTCCGACCTGGAACTGATCAGATGTCTCAGGGATCTCTGGGGTATAAGCTACTGTCAGCTGTGACCAGACTTCTTTTCGTATCACCTGTAAGTCTTTTAGCCTGGTATACAAATCATTATTACTATGACATGTTGGTTCAGTAACATCATCTAATACAGTCAGGGGAGCTGAGGCCCCATATAAGATCTCAAAGGGGGTAAGGCTGAATCTGGAAGGGGTATTTCTTGCTCTGAAGAGAGCAAGAGGGAAGGAGTGTCACCCAGTCTGTGCCAGTCTCCATGGTCAATTTGTTTAGGGTCTCTTTTAGAGTTTTATTTATTTATTCTACCTGTCCTGAACTTTGAGGTTTGTAAATATAATGTAATTTTTAATCGACCTCTAAATACTTGGCCACACCCTGGCTTACCTTGGCAACGAAAGTAGGGCCGTTGTCTGACCAGATTACCTTGGGCACTCCAGACCGGGGGAAGATTTCTTCCAGTATCTTCTTGATGACTATGGAGGCCGTCTCTTGCTTGGTGAGGAAGGCTTCTATCTATTCCTGGAAAGGTATCTATAAACACTAGGAGATACTTGTGATCATATTTTTCTGGTTTTATCTCAGTGAAGTTCACTTTGACTTTTTACTAAACTCTTTAGGTCTCTTTGTCCTGTTTGTTAAGCATTCACTTACTGACATACCTTATACTTTTTACTGTCTCTCTTGGCTAAAATCTTAAAGTCTATTACATATATTTTAACTATTTGGACAAACTTCTTATCTCCTAAATGAGTCCATTTCTTAATTTGGCAAAGTGAGTCTTTTGTTTGTTCTCTGGGGGGTATAGCTTTCTCCCCAAGTGTGTCATTGTCCTTTTATCTTTTAAACAACTTGGGCCTTTTCTTCTGTTGTGTATTCTAAGTGAGGCCATCCCTTAGTCCAATCCCAGTTCCCAGTGGCTGTCTCTTGTAGGCCTGTAACCAGGATAGGCTCCTGTATAGCCACTTTATCTGTTTTGTTATTGTCCCATGTCACTGAATATCTTCCTTCTTGATGTCCTGGGCAATGAATAATACTCACAGTTGTTGGCTTCATCAGGGCATCTAAGAGATGGCAAAGACATCTGTGGCACTGATGCGCTGGGGGTTGGGGTTCAGCCATTCTAGATGACATTGTGTTGTCCACCACGGTAGCACCCACTTATCTCTGACCTTTATGAAGAGAACTGTTCCCGTCTGTAGACAAGGTAGCCTCGACTTTCAGCAGGGGTCAATCAGCCAGTCGCAGAGGTCTTTCTTTCACCCATGGGCTTCTGCCAGTGTTTGACATTTGTACTATGGTGGCTCCAGGTCAGGATTGGGCAGCAAGGTGACCAGATTGTCCCCAACCGGTGGAGAATCTAGTCTATGGCAGCTGACCAGTGGTCCCATCCTTTAGGACATTTTACTCAACGGCAAAACATCAGCCACTCTGTCACAGTTTAAGTCCTGGATGGGGTGATAATTGTTAGTACCCGGCTGGCAGGAGTGATGTGTTCCAGGCAGAACAGGTACTGGTGCACTGAGACAGGTCTTAAGGTCCACATACACAGTCTGTAGATATGCATACACATGGCCTCACCCAGCCATTTCAGCCCACGCAAGCCATTTTGGAGAGCAATTTTCTCATGAGCAAGAAGCTCTCCAGTGGCCCCTCTTGTTCTTCTTGGGCATTCAGGACACTAGAGGTCCAGCAGCGACTGGCCTAGGAGGCTCCCAGTCCTGGACTCTACCCATACTCCCAGCAATCCATTAAAATCAAGAATCAATAAGCTGTAATTTAGCAATCAGATTTATTTGCTAAATTTTCAATCCACAATCTGTCCACACAATAAACTCACAACCAATTGATAAAGATATAATCTGTCCATCTAGATAAGATAAAGTGGCCTACAGAAATCCATCCTTATGAAATATTCATAACTAATTCTGGCCATTTAAGGCCACACGGATCTGGGTCATCCTTCTCTGCCTCCATACTGGTTCTTCTTACTCTTTTCTCTCTCATTCCCAAAACTCTATGACCGCCCCACTTTCTCACTGTCCAATTACAGGCCTCGGTTTAACTTGTGCCAACCCTCAGCTGCATATAGACATCAACCTACACTTCACCCTTTCTAATTAAAAAAAAAACAACACTTTTCTCTCAAATGTAAGCTGAGCACAACTATTATCATTTTGTAATTTATGATGTATAAAATATACCTAACATCAGTCCATCATTTTTTCAAGAAAATAGGACATTTTGTTATTTTTCCTAGCTTAAGAAAGGCTTAAAATCTATATGTTATGTCTTGGCTAGCTTGTATACTATTTGAAAACTATCTAATTAAATATGTATTCTCTCAATGTTAAATAGCCTGGGTGGGTTATGAGACTATAACTAATTTCAACCCAGTCAGAAATCTGAGAACGATCAATATTATCTGAAAATATAGGAAGCCTAACACAGCTTCCCAAACTGAGGCAAGTTGAAGAGATAACTGTCTACTGGTATAATCCCCCATCAGCAAGATATAAGATCATCAATCTTCAGCCTTCTGGCCCAGGAATCTGACAGACCTTAGTGAAACAGGAATTATTAAGGACTAGCTTATTTTGTCTCAGCAGAACTAAGCTGTCCTAATCTGTAAATTGTGTCCTCTCAAGAACAGTACAGATCTGTAGGAGAAATAAGCAATTTCTGCCTAGTGGCCTCCTAGCCACAATGTACCTCCCCTGGAAGTAGAGATGTTCAGTTGTTTCTTTGTGTCCACAAATTGGGAGCTGTTAGGAGTAGTTATGTCTCAACAAGTGAATGAATAGCATTAAATGTCACATTTGGTGGATCTGACTTTTTGAAACTATCTACTTGGTCTGGACTGTTGTCTGTTAACTACTCTCAGCTATTTATAATAAAAAATATTTTGAAAACACCCTAACAGTAAACTCAGAGCCATGAGTTTGCTATCTGGCCCTTAATTTCTATGTTTAATCATCTCAGATTAATTTTTAATAGCAGTAAAGGACTGGGTATAAGTTTTGTATACTTAAATGTGTTGTATAGGCACAATGCCTATATATGAAAATAACCATATTAATTTCAATTTTAAATCAATAAGAAATTTCATATCAAAGAAGATCTTAAACTTGAATCAAATAAATTCTGTACCAATGTAAAAGGTTATCAACCTACAATTTCCTATTTTTGAAGGATGTTAAAGACATCACTTTGAGCTCAAGCTCAATAACAGGAAAAAAGAGAAAGGATAGGTATTATTACAGACTATAGACATTCAGTGTATAATTATGAACAACTCTATGCTAATGAATTTGAGAAGTTAATACCTTTAAAAAAACTCAGTAGTAGTAGTAGTCGTAGTAGTAGTAGTAGTAGTTGTTGTGGTAGTAGTAGTAGTAGTAGTAGTAGTAGTAGTAGTAGTAGTAGTAGTAAGAGAGAGAGAGAGAGAGAGAGAGAGAGAGAGAGAGAGAGAGAGAGAGTTCATTGGTTAAAAGCTGTTCTTGTAGAAGACTAGAGTTGGAATTCAAGCATCCATACCAAATAACTCATAACATCCTTTAACTACAGCTCCAAGCATTCTGAGGCCATCTTCTAGTCTTAACAGGTGATATACATACGTAGTCTGGCACACACAAACATAAATAAAAATACTTTTTAAAAACAACGTTGGGAGTTGAGAAATGGCTCAGTGGGCAAGAGCACTTACAGGGCAATCATTAGACCCCACATAAAAAGCAGTGCCATGTCCTAAATTTGCCTGTAAGTTCACCACTGTAGAGAATAGTGCCAAGAGGATTGCTGGGCTAGTGTAGCTCCAGGTTCAGTTAGAGACGGTATTATTATACCGTCTCTACACAGTAGGTACTGTGACCCCAGGGTATAACTTTAATTTTTTCAAATCCTATTTTTAATGATTTAAGGAGGTTCTTAAACCTCCCTTGTAGTCCACCACCTACCAGAGATAGTGGAAAAAAAAGAATATGATGGGGCTTGGGGCAGTACACGTTTAGAAAGGTTCTTTGGAGCAACTCCTATCTGTGTTGTCTGAAATCAGTTCAGTTTACACGTTAGCAGTGGCAGCTCAGTCCACTTGCAAACACTTCATGGATACACCCGCAATTCAGCTTAGTTAAGTTGGGATAGCAAACAGGAATCAGCAGCAGTGGCACTACCTAACAGAGAGGCCAGGCCTTAGCCTCAGCTTGAGTCAGCAGGAGGAACCAGCAGGAACACCAAGAGAAGTTCTAGGCTGTGCCTCTCAGCAAAGCAAAGATCAACTAAGCCACAAGACCCACAAGTGTTGCACAGCTAGCTCTATAAGCAAGCCAATCTCAGCTCCTATCACTGTCCATCATATTCTATTTAAACCCAAATACCATGTGTACTTCATGGGTATTGCCTCAGCATGTGTGTCTGTCTTTTATCTCAGCTGACACCACTCTGGCAATCAGCCAGAGTCCAAGAACGTGGTGGCAAGAAACTGCAGCAGACCATTTTTTGTTTGTTTGTTTGTTTTGGGTTTTTTTGGGGGGGTGCATTTCTCTCTATGGAATCCCGACAAATGCAGCTCAACTGTTCAATGTGAGGCAGACCAGTCTATGAATGTCCTTAGCAAAGGATTCTTCTTCATGTGTCCTTTCACATGCTTGCCTTAGCACAACATTCTTTTACCTGTGTCTGCTTCTGTGAAATGTTCCTTCAAGTGTTTGCCCCAGCAAAACACCATCCAACCGACTTTCCAAA
The DNA here is from genome assembly GCF_021556685.1 of Rattus norvegicus. Taxonomy (NCBI): domain Eukaryota; kingdom Metazoa; phylum Chordata; class Mammalia; order Rodentia; family Muridae; genus Rattus; species Rattus norvegicus. The sequence goes on along the minus strand of NC_141539.1, from coordinate 67,593,805 downwards.
GAGCCCTTAAATTTCCACTTCACCTGGGTGGAGCCAGGTGAATGACAAGGGAGGCTTCCAGACAGCTCTAATCAAACCAATGCCCATCGCTGCTGGCATACGGGGTGGCAAACACACTAAGGATTCTAGCAAATTAGTGGAACCTCAGAATGACCCTGAAACTGGGCAGTGGCCGGTCTCCACATCTGTATGGAAGTTCTTTCAGGTGCTGGCAGCCTGGCACCGTTGGCAGCCATTGGGATAGTTGGCTACTACAGAGTTCCTGTCTATTCCCCATTGGTCCAAAGGCTGAATAAAATCACTTGCTGCTGGGCTGCACAGTATTTCTGCACCTCAGTGCTGGTCTCTGGAGTTTGTTTTCTGGGTTTGTGGCTCAGCCTCCCTAATCCCCTCCTGTTTCTCACAGACTATATTAGTTATTTAAGGAACTTAAGGCTGGATTTGGTATACACCTTTAATCCCACCACTCAGGAGGCTGACAGAGGTATCTCAGAGTTCCAGGCCAGCCTACAGAATAGAGTTATACATAGGCAAGGGGTATATAACCTTGTCTCATAAAACAAGCAACCAAACCAAACTAGAACAGAAGAGAACATTTATTTTAGCTTATCTTTTCAAAACACGAGATGTCCATAATGGTGGAAAAGGAATATGGGTAGAAGCAGGAAGCAGGGAGATGACAGCGTATGGACTGTAACAAGTAGCAGAGAGGTAGTGAAAATGGAGTGAGACTATAAATTCTATGTTTTTCTTATTAACTTGAGTATTTTTTATTACATTTCGAGTGTTATTCCCTTTCCCGGTTTCCGGGCCAACATCCCCTCACCCCACCCGCTCCCCTTCTACATGGGTGTTCCCCTCCCCATCCTCCCCCCATTGCCGCCCTCCCCCCAACAATCACGTTCACTGGGCGTTCAGTCTTAGCAGGACCCAGGGCTTCCCCTTCCACTGGTGCTCTTACTAGGATATTCATTGCTAACTATGGGGTCAGAGTCCAGGGTCAGTCCATGTATAGTCTTTAGGTAGTGGCTTAGTCCCTGAAGCTCTGATTGCTTGGCATTGTTGTACATATGGGGTCTCGAGCCCCTTCAAGATCTTCCAGTTCTTTCTCTGATTCCTTCAACGGGGGTCCTATTCTCAGTTCAGTGGTTTGCTGCTGGCATTGGCCTCTGTATTTGCTGTATTCTAGCTGTGTCTCTCAGGAGCGATCTACATCCGGTTCCTGTCGGTCTGCACTTCTTTGCTTCATCCATCTTGTCTATTGGTGGCTGTATATGTATGGGCCACACATGGGGCAGGCTCTGAATGGCCGTTCCTTCAACCTCTGTTCTAAACTTTGCCTCCCTATCCCGTCCTAAGGGTATTCTTGTTCCCCTTTTAAAGAAGGAGTGAAACATCAGCATTTTGACCATCCTTCTTGAATTTCATGTGGTCTGTGCATCTTGGGTAATTTGAGCATTTGGGCTAATATCCACTTATCAATGAGTGCACACCATGTGTGTTTTTCTGTGATTGGGTTACCTCACTCAGGATGATATTTTCCAGTTCCCTCCATTTGCCTATGAATTTAATAAAGTCATTGTTTTAGATAGCTGAGTAATATTCCATTGTGTAGATGTACCACATTTTCTGTATCCATTCCTCTGTTGAAGGGCATCTGGGTTCTTTCCAGCTTCTGGCTATTATAAGTAAGGCTGCTATGAACATAGTGGAGCACGTGTCTTTTTCATATGTTGGGGCATCTTTTGGGTATATGCCCAAGAGAGGTAGAGCTGGATCCTCAAGCAGTTCAATGTCCAATTTTCTGAGTAACCTCCAGACTGATTTCCAGAATGGTTGTACCAGTCTGCAATCCCACCAACAATGGAGGAGTGTTCCTCTTTCTCCACATCCTCGCCAGCATCTGCTGTCACCTGAGTTTTTGATCTTAGCCATTCTCACTGGTGTGAGGTGAAATCTCAGGGTTGTTTTGATTTGCATTTCCCTTATGACTAAAGATGTTGAACATTTCTTTAGGTGTTTCTCAGCCATTTGGCATTCCTCAGCTGTGAATTCTTTGTTTAGCTCTGAACCCCATTTTTTAATAGGGTTATTTGTCTCCCTGTGGTCTAACTTCTTGAGTTCTTTGTATATTTTGGATATAAGGCCTCTATCTGTTGTAGGATTGGTAAAGATCTTTTCCCAATCTGTTGGTTGCTGTTTTGTCCTAACCACAGTGTCCTTTGCCTTACAGAAGCTTTGCAGTTTTATGAGATCCCATTTGTCGATTCTTGATCTTAGAGCATAAGCCATTGGTGTTTTGTTCAGGAAGTTTTTTCCAGTGCCCATGTGTTCCAGACGCTTCCCTAGTTTTTCTTCTATTAGTTTGAGTGTATCTGGTTTGATGTGGAGGTCCTTGATCCACTTGGACTTAAGCTTTGTACAGGGTGATAAGCATGGATCGATCTGCATTCTTCTACATGTTGACCTCCAGTTGAACCAGCACCATTTGCTGAAAATGCTACCTTTTTTCCATTGGATGGTTTTGGCTCCTTTGTCAAAAATCAAGTGCCCATAGGTGTGTGGGTTCATTTCTGGGTCTTCAATTCTGTTCCATTGGTCTATCTGTCTGTCTCTGTACCAATACCATGCAGTTTTTATCACTATTGCTCTGTAATACTGCTTGAGTTCAGGGATAGTGATTCCCCCTGAAGTCCTTTTATTGTTGAGGATAGTTTTAGCTAACCTGGGTTTTTTGTTATTCCAGATGAATTTGCAAATTGTTCTTTCTAACTCTTTGAAGAATTGGATTGGTATTTTGATGGGGATTGCATTGAATCTGTAGATCGCTTTTGGTAAAATGGCCATGTTTACTATATTAATCATGCCAATCCATGAGCATGGGAGATCTTTCCATCTTCTGAGGTCTTCTTCAAATTCTTTCTTCAGTGTCTTGAAGTTCTTATTCTACAGATCTTTTACTTGCTTGGTTAAAGTCACACCGAGGTACTTTATATTATTTGGGTCTATTATGAAGGGTGTCGTTTCCCTAATTTCTTTCTCGGCTTGTTTCTCTTTTGTGTAGAGGAAGGCAACTGATTTATTTGAGTTAATTTTATACCCAGCCACTTTGCTGAAGTTGTTTATCAGCTTTAGTAGTTCTCTGGTGGAACTTTTGGGATCACTTAAATATACTATCATATCATCTGCAAATAGTGATATTTTGACTTCTTCTTTTCCGATCTGTATCCCCTTGACCTCCTTTTGTTGTCTGATTGCACTGGCTAGAACTTCAAGAACTATATTGAATAAGTAGGGAGAGAGTGGGCAGCCTTGTCTAGTCCCTGAGTTTAGTGGGATTGCTTCAAGTTTCTCTCCATTTAGTTTAAAGTTAGCCACTGGTTTGCTGTATATAGCTTTTAGTATGTTTAGGTATGGGCCTTGAATTCCTATTCTTTCCAGGACTTTTATCATGAAGGGGTGTTGAATTTTGTCAAATGCTTTCTCAGCATCTAATGAAATGATCATGTGGTTTTGTTCTTTCAGTTTGTTTATATAATGGATCACGTTGATGGTTTTCCGTATATTAAACCATCCCTGCATGCCTGGGATGAAGCTTACTTGATCATGGTGGATGATTGTTTTGATGTGCTCTTGGATTCGGTTTGCCAGAATTTTATTGAGTATTTTTGCGTTGATATTTTTGCGTCGATATTCATTAGGGAAATTGGTCTGAAGTTCTCTTTCTTTGTTGGGTCTTTGTGTGGTTTAGGTATAAGAGTAATTGTGGCTTCATAGAAGGAATTCAGTAGGGCTCCACCTGTTTCAATTTTGTGGAATAGTTTGGATAGTATTGGTATGAGGTCTTCTATGAAGGTCTCATAGAATTCTGCACTAAACCCGTCTGGACCTGGGCTCTTTTTGGTTGGGAGACCTTTAATGACTGCTTCTATTTCCTTAGGAGTTATGGGGTTGTTTAAATGGTTTATCTGTTCCTGATTTAACTTCAGTACCTGGTATCTGTCTAGGAAATTTTCCATTTCCTGCAGATTTTCAAGTTTTGTTGAATAGGCTTATGTAGTAGAATCTGATGATTTTTTTGAATTTCCTCTGATTCTGTAGTTATGTTTCCCTTTTCATTTCTGAGTTTGTTAATTTGGACACACTCTCTGTGTCCTCTGGTTAGTCCGGCTAAGGATTAATCTATCTTGTTGATTTTCTCAAAGAACCAACTTTTGGTTCTGTTGATTCTTTCTATGGTCCTTTTTGTTTCTACTTGGTTGATTTCAGCTCTGAGTTTGATTATTTCCTGTCTTCTACACCTCCTGGGTGTATTTGCTTCTTTTTGTTCTAGAGCTTTTAGGTGTGCTGTCTAGCTGCTGACATATGCTGTCTCCTGTTTCTTTCTGCAGGCACTCAGAGCTATGAGTTTTCCTCTTAGCACAGCTTTCATTGTGTCCCATAAGTTTGGGTATGTTGTACCTTCATTGTCATTAAATTCTAAGAAGTCTTCAATTTCTTTCTTTATTTCTTCCTTGACCAGGTTATCATTGAGTAGAGCATTGTTCAACTTCCATATATATGTGGGCGTTCTTCCCTTGTTATTGAAGACCAGCTTTAGCCCGTGGTGGTCTTTCTGTATCTGTTGCGGGCTGTTTTATGACCAATTATATGGTCAATTTTGGAGAAAGTACCATGAGATGGTGAGAAGAATGTATATCCTTTTGCTTTAGGATAGAATGTTCTATAAATATCTGTTAAGTCCATTTGGTTCATGACTTCTCTTAGTCTGTCTACGTCTCTGCTTAATTTTTGTTTCCATGACCTGTCCGTTGATGAGAGTGGGGTGTTGAAATCTTCTACTATTATTATGTGAGGTGCAATGTGTGTTTTGAGCTTTAGTAAGGTTTCTTTTATGTATGTAGGTGCCCTTGTATTTGGAGCATAGATATTTAGGATTGAGAGTTCATCTTGGTGGATTTTTCCTTTGATGAATATGAAGTGTCCTTCCTTATCTTTTTTGATGACTTTTAGTTGAAAATTGATTTTATTTGATATTAGAATGGCTTCGCCAGCTTGCTTCTTCACACCATTTGCTTGGAAACTTGTTTTCCAGCCTTTCACTCTGAGGTAGTGTCTGTCTTTGTCTTTGAGGTGTGTTTCCTGTAGGCAGCAGAATGCAGGGTCCTCATTGTGTATCCAGTTTGTTAATCTATGTCTTTTTATTGGGGAGTTGAGGCCATTGATGTTGAGAGATATTAAGGAATAGTGATTATTGCTTCCTGTTATATTCATATTTGTATGTGAGGTTATATTTGTGTGCTTTTCTTCTCTTTGTTTTGTTGTCAAGACGATTAGTTTCTTGCTTTTTCTAGGGTGTAGCTTGCCTCCTTATGTTGGGCTTTACCAATTATTATCCTTTGTAGCACTGGATTTGTAGAAAGATATTGTGTAAATTTGGTTTTGTCATGGAACATCTTGGTTTCTCCATCTATGGTAATTGAGAGTTTTGCAGGATAAAGTAACCTAGGCTGGCATTTGTGTTCTCTTAGGGTCTGTATGACATCTGTCCAGGATCTTCTGGCTTTCATATTCTTTGTTAAGAAGCCTGGTGTGATTCTGATAGGTCTGCCTTTTTATGTTACTTGACCTTTTTCCCTTACTGCTTTTAATATTCTTTCTTTATTTTGTGCATTTGGTGTTTTGACTATTATGTGATGGGAGGAGTTTCTTTTCTGGTCCAATCTATTTGGAGTTCTGTAGGCTTCTTGTATGTTTATGGGCATCTCTTTCTTTAAGTTAGGGAAGTTTTCTTCTATGATTTTGTTGAAGATATTTACTGGTCCTTTGAGTTGGGAGTCTTTACTCTCTTCCATACCTATTATCCTTAGGTTTGATCTTCTCATTGAGTCCTGGATTTCCTGTATGTGTTGGACCAGTAGCTTTTTCCATTTTACATTATCTTTGCCAGTTGTGTCGATGATTCCTATAGAATCTTCTGCTCCTGAGATTCTCTCTTCTATCTCTTGTATTCTGTTGGTGATGCTTGTATCTATGGCTCCTTGTCTCTTCCTTTGGTTTTCTATAACCAGCGTTGTTTCCCTGTGTTCTTTCTTCATTGCTTCTATTTCCATTTTTGATTCCTTCATCTGTTTGTGTTTTTCTGGAATTCTTTCAGGGATTTTTGTGATTCCTCTCTTTAGGCTTCTCCTTGTTTATGTTTTCCTGCGTTTCTCTACGGGAGTTCTTCATGTCTTTCTTGAAGTCCTTCAGCATCATGATCAAATATGATTTTAAATCTAGATCATGCTTTTCTGGTGTGTTTGCTTTGGTGGGAGAATTGGGCTCCAATGATGCCATGTAGTCTTGGTTTCTGTTGCTTGGGTTCCTGTGCTTGCCTCTCACCATCAGATTATCTCTGGTGTTAATTTGTTCTGCTATTTCTGACAGTGGCTAGGCTGTCCTATAGGCCTATCTGTCAAGAGTGCTGTAGACCTGTTTTCCTGTTTTCTTTCAGCCAGTTATGGGAACAGAGTGTTCTGCTTTTGGGAGTGTAGTCTTTCCTGCCTACTGGTCTTCAGCTGTTCCTGTGGGACTGTGTCCTGAGACCACCAGTCAGGTCACTTGGAGCAGAAAAGTTGGTCTTACCTGTGGTCCCGAGGCTCAAGTTTGCTAGTGGGGTGTTGCTTTTGAGCTCTCCGTGAGGGCGGCAACCAGGAGTCCCCGTGCACGCGGGTCCCAGATGGCATTAGGTGTTTTCGTCTGGAGTCAGAAATGTGGGCAGAGTGTAGTCTCTTCTGGCTTCCCAGGCGTGTCTGCCCCTCTGAAGGTTTGGCTCTCCCTCCCACAGGATTTGGGTGCAGAGAACTGTTGATCCGGTCCCTTCAGGTCCCAGCGGTGTCTGGAGCGCGGGGGACCTGCAGCTCCAGTGCCTCTATCTTCCAGTTCCCAGACGCCGTATACAGTTTCTTCTTGGGCCAGGGATGTGGGCAGGGGTGGGCAGTATTGGTGGTCTCTTCCACTCTGCAGTCTCAGGGGTGCCCACCTGTCCGGGCGGTGAGCTCTCTCTCCCATGGGGTTTGGGAGCAGTGAGCTGAGGGCGGGAATAAGCAAGGTTGGGAATCCAGCTAAAAACCGGAAGTGTCTAGTCCCAGAGGAATTTTGCTTCTGTGTGTCCTGAGACCACCAGTCAGGTCACTTGGAGCAGAAAAGTTGGTCTTACCTGTGGTCCCGCGGCTCAAGTTTGCTCGTGGGGTGTTTCTTTTGAGCTCTCCGTGAGGGTGGCAACCAGGAGGGCCTGCACCGCCTTTTCCGAGAGTATAAATTCTAAAAGCCCATCCTTAGTGCCTTCCTCTAGCAAGGCTCCCATCATAACTGTTCTTTAAACTTCTAAAACAGTTTCACAAACTGGGGATCAAATGTTTATGTACATAAGACCATGGGAATCATTTATCATTCAAACCACCACAGACAGCCTGTCTCAATGGAGTAAGGTGGAAAGTGAAGCCAGGCAAAGGGATATACTTCTTTAATCCCAGCACTGGGGAGGGAGAGGCAGCAAGAACTCTATAAATTTAAGGCCAGCTTGGCCTACAGAGTTCTAGGCCAGTGAGGGCTATATAGTGAGACCCTGCTTACAAAACAAACAAACAAAAAAGAAGTGAAGGCTGGTGTGATGGCTGTTCCAGAGATCCTGAGTTCAATTCACAGCAACTATGTGACTGGGACTGGCCTCCATTTCAAAAGAAAGGGTTTGAGAAATCAACCTGCAGCTGAACCTAAGTTGCACCGAAGTTCCAGGAAGAACCATATAACCTGTCTCTGGCCCATACCCCAGAGTTAGTTATTCTCTAGTTACTTCCTAGCAACAGTCAATCAGTATTAGCCTGAGAGTTCCAGATGTACTTTCAGACCGTTTATGATTGTTCACAGTTTTGCTTCAGAGCACCTACCTTATAATAGTCATTCATTAGATGCTTGCCAGGTTGACAACCCTCTTGCTTGCTTGCCATCTCTTATAAAACCTTGTCCTGGTGAGAGCTCAGGGCTTCACCCTCCCATCCTGCTGCATCAGTCTAGGCATGAGCCCAAGCTCAAGCTTGAATAAAAAGACCCTAGGGTAATTGCATTGGAATCAACTCCTTGGTAATCTTTGGGCTTCTTTAACACTATATACACAAAGGAATATATCAAGGTTAATATAAATGAAAAACAAATCAATATAGTCTTGTTTCTGTTTTTAAAAAACTCAATTTGTCTTAAAAAATATTTTCACAAAGGAAACACAAGATCCTTAAGTGAAATGTAACAAAAATTTAGAGAAACGTGAGATTATTCAGGTTCTAGAGTATCAAGAACCTCTCGAGGTAGGACAGAGTCATAAGATATTTTTTTTAAAAAGGAATAAAAGTTGGGTATGAAGCAAACAGCGTATTCACCTTAAGGCCACATTTGAAATGCTGGGAAACAAGTTTAGTGATGAAAACAGGACTCTGAAAAGCAGTTGCAAATTTTATTTAGGTTCATGATTCTCCTAGCGAAACACAGATTGCTACAGTTTAGGTGGAATTTGAGGCTGCATATTGAGCTGCACAGCCAGCTATGAAGAATGAAAACTATATTGCTCTATAAAATGAGTCGATACAAGATTCACTAAGACCTGTAAGTAACACAGAGTACCACCATGCTATGAAGCAGCACTCAGAAAATCTCTATTGAGAGTATTCTAGAAGACTCTAAATTCATGAAAAACCTCTCCCAGAACAATCATAAACAGGGCATACATGTCATTTCCAGGAAGTTGGCCTCAAAGAGTACATGGTAGTAACACAAAATGTCAAGCTTCATCTGTTTCAAATAAGAATTTGTATTTCATCCAACTATGAAATGTTTAGAGCATAATTTTGTGGTGATTTTCCATCAATGACTGAATATTTACTAACACAAATAGAGGTTCTGTGGAGATACAAGGTAAATTTAGGTAAAGTTTAAATTTTGTAACATAACTTTCAAGTGAAGATAATTATTTGTGAGAACATATTTAGAAAATATCAACGGTTTGATTTTAAAACCTCACAAATTAAAAAAAAAATTTTGGAACAGCCAGTGAGTCACTTTTACTATCTCTATGGTTTAAATTTTTTGAGTTTCATTTACTTCTTTTTATTCATTTTTTAAGTGAGAAAGGTAAATGAGATTTTTAATCAGCTCAAACCTCTCACCCCAACCTATTTAAATCTATTAAAAAATGTTTTTCCTTACTTGGTCCCAACTTCCTAATTTCTCCTATGATTTTGGATAAAGCTGATACTTATGTGCATATATGGATAGGCTTTCCAACTGGATATTAATTAGTTGAATTGAAAGGTCTGTGAATTACTCATTTGACTTTAATGATCACCCATCAATTAAATCTGGCCACAACCCAGCATATTTTTCTGGTGATTTTCCTAAATAGTTGAAGTCCTTCTAGGTGCCAGATATGAGTAGGTTCTGGTCTCTATTTCTTAGGGACTCTTAATCACAGAGATTGGTAAGAAAAGAGAAACTACAACAAAGCATGATTTAGTAATGTTATCAATAGTATGTGAAAACAGAGGGATGGACAAAAAAACTTAGGCTTGTATAAAGGAGTAGAGAGGTGATTTCTGAAAAAAATTTTTGCTGATTCTTTGTGAGTTTCACATTATGCAGTCCTCCAATCCCACTCAACTCCCCATCCCCTCATATTCACCCTCTGCCTCTGCAGCTTCTACCTTAAAAGAAAATAAAAGGCAAAACAAAACAAAAACCATCTTGTCATGGGGACTACAGTGTGTCACAGTCTGTTCCACAGTTTTGTCCACACATCTTCATTTGCAAATGTTCATTGCAAGGAGTCATTGGTCTGGTGTCTCAGATATCCAAATCATAAAATGTTAGAAAAGTCAATCAAATAGCTGTTTAATTAACATTACCAAGTAATAGATGTTTCAAATTGAATGATTTTATGGGAATGGTTTGAGCAACTAGAATAGTGTGATTGGCTTGTCTTCCTGTATTCTCTTGAAGACACCTCATATTTTTAAACCACACAATTGCCAAGTCTATTGACCTATTTTTCATAAGGAGTTCTGGTAGTCTCAGTGATTCCATTTTAAACTGGACTAACCAAGGTTACAAACTCAGTAAAAATAACTTCATTTCATAGTTATGAAATTCTAGCCCATGGGACATACTTAAATACAGCAAACTTTTAAAAATAGAAAGCCTGGACCATTCACTAGGCAAACAAAAGATTAGTTCTGAAATTGAGTCCTGCTTCAGTGCCTCTCATTTTGAATTATATATTAGTTAGCCAAGAAAACAAAAATGAAGCTTACACATTGTTTTTCAATGATCTAGAAAAATATTTAATTTGTGTATTACAACTTGAACATTATAATTTATTTCTCAGAAAAATCATGATTTAGTCTGTGATTCATAAGAATTATTTCTTCTTTTTTTAAATAAGAACTTATCAACCTACTTTATAGGTTGGTTCTTCTTGCCATTTTTCTACTTCTGATTAATTAAAATACCTAGCTGGCTGGCTTTTGTGTATTTGCATCTAGATAAACTTTCTCACTTCTCTATTACAGGAGTTTAGTGAATAATATAAACAAAGAGCTATATGTTTCTCTAAGGAAAGATAAAATTAAAATGTTACTGTCTCGAGCAGCATTGGTTAAATTTTGGGGACTCATTTACCTCTTTTCTAACCTAATAGAAATTAAAAGTTCTTGCTGGCACAGTGGCATGTATCTATACTCCCAGCATCTGGGAGGTAGAGCCAGTACCTCAAGGTCATCCTCAGGTACACAATTAAGTCTGAAGTCAGATGGACAACATGGGACTCTTATCTCAAAATTAATTATGAGCTCTTTCCAGAAACGTGGTTATCATACAAATTTTCATTAAATTTTAGGGAATGATCCATGATGCTTCTGAAGGCTTCTATGATCCAGACCTGAGGTCATAAGACTTTAGACTTGATGGGACTTAACTTTATTTTAACCACATATTAGTAGTAACGTCATGATTTAAGTAGCGTTATCTATATTATATTTTGAGTTAATATTTTACAGTCTGTTGAATAGGGTGATAATATATGCCTGCTGTATTACTGTGGAGCTAGGATTAAATGCAGCAGATAGTTTTGAATTCTAATTTATTAGGCCTTACTATTCATTTTATAGCTATTCACGGAATTCTGACTCTGTAATAGAAACTGCTCAGCAAGGAAGCTATGTCATAAAAGCTTATACTCTCGTTTATGAAAGCTAAGTGAGCAAGTAAAGAAAGCAAGGAAAGAAAGAATGGGTAATAAAATTAATTAAAATGTGCTGAAAGACTAAAGAAGAAGATTGGGGCTGCAGAAATGACTTGGACAGTAAAGTGCTAGCTGTGCAAACAGGAAAGTCTGAGTTTGGATTCCAAGCCTCATGTAAAAATCTTGGCATAGTAGCATATCTATATGCCTAATGCTAGGGAACTGTAGTCAGGAGGATCCTGGAGCTAGATTTGTCAAACTGCTCAGTTCCAGGGATGTTCAGTGATAGGTCCTTTCTCCAAAAATAAGGTGAAGAATGATAGATGCCCATTGTACATACTTAAATACAGCATCTATCATTTACATTCATAGACATGTGCACGCAAGCACACATGCATATATCTTAGTCTGGTTTCTATTACTGTGAAAAAAACACCACAACCAAAAGCATCTTGGGAGGACTGGATTTATTTTGATTATATAACCTGATGTGACAGTCCACTGAAAGAAGCTAAGACAGGAACTCAAGTAGGGCAAGACACTGGAGGCTGGGGCTGAAGCTTGCTGTCCATAAGAAAGAAAGCTACTCAGTTTGCTTTTTTTTTTTTTTCATGAAAGAATGCACCAAACACATTTGCGTTTTTTAAAGCAAATGACAAAAACCCAAATTACCAGCTTTTTTTTTTAAAAACCTAAGCTTAATATTACACATTTAAACAATATCAAACTGACGAGGTTGCCAGCATCCATGCACAACTAGAAAACATCCTTAATTTACACTAAACCAGAAATGTATTACCATTGATGCAGTAATAGCTTACATCACTAAATACTGAAAATAAAGTTGAAATATTTCTGTAGATGATTCATCTGGCAAGTCACAGCAGGCTGACACTACTCACAATTCAACACAGTGGGAAGCAGATCCATGCTGGTGTTAAAGACAATCTCGTCCTAGCACTACTAAGGAGTTAGAGGGCTCACCTCAGATGACGTTTTGTTTAAAGCAGAGTGCATACAGAGATTACAAAAAAAAAAAAAAAAAAAAAAAAAAAAAAAAAAGGAAAGGAAAGAAAGAAAGAAAGAAAAGAAAAGAAAAGAGAAAAAGAAAGGTCCTATTTTGTGGTCCCAACAACAAACTCAAAAATCTGACAAATGGGGGCTCCGACGAACTGTATTATAAATACTTTAGATTAGGTACAGTTATACAGAAAGTCGAGTTCGTTTGAAATCTTCAAAAAGAAAAGTTCCTGTTATTCCTCAAATGGTGCTTGTTATGGTTTAGCATTTCTGTTACATGCGTGCGTTGAATTACTCGTTATCCAAGCGTAGCAGGTGCTCCTTACCATTTATCATCAGGGACTTTAAGGGCTGGGGATTTAGCTCAGTGGTAGAGCGCTTACCTAGGAAGCGCAAGGCCCTGGGTTCGGTCCCCAGCTCCGGAAAAAAAAAAAAAAAAAGAATCATCAGGGACTTTAACTGTCCGTCTTCTTCAACTTCTACTCTTTCCTGACCGTTCTCCACAATTCTCTTTGTAGTGATTTTTTTTTTTTGCCATTAACTATTTTAGTTGAAGTTGATATTGATTTGAAGTCGCCCATTCCACTGCCGCCAAATGACGCTGAAGAAAATGAAGTGAGACCCCCATGACCTAGTGACCCGAATGGAGTAAAGCCTGTCAAAAGCAAGAAATCCACTTCCAAAAGAAGGAAATCCACTGAAGGCAGAGAAAAAGGAGCCAGCATCTCAGCTTCTACTTCCTCAGAGACCCCTTCAGTTTCCAAAAAAGTCATCAAATGGGGCTTCAAAGAAGTCAAATGAAAATGGGTCCCTTCCACCAAAAAATTCCCTGAAGACATCATCTGGGTTCCGGAATGTGAAGCCAAACTCAAATGGACTGTCAAAATGACTTCCACCTCCTCCTCCACCACCATTTAATCCTTCTTTGCCATATTTGTCATAGATGTCCTGCTTTTTAGCATCCGGTAACACTTCATATGCCTCAGCTACTCGTTTGAATTTTCGCTCCGCTTCTTCATTTTCAGGATTTTTGTCTCGGTGCCATTTGAGTACCTGTTTTCGATACGCCTTTTTAATGTCCTCAGGTGAGGCATGTCTCTGCACGCCCAGCACTTCATAGTAATCCACCATGTTTTAACAGACCGTTGGAACAAATCCGAGGACGAGGCGGCCAGCGAGGGGGAAGTCAGGTGGCCGGTCTCCTCGCGGCTCTGGCACAGCTGTGCTGGTGGCGGTGGCAGCCTCAGTTTGCTTTCTTATACAACCAAGAACAACCTGCCCAGTGATGGTACTGCTCACAATGGGTTGGGACCTTCTACATCAATCACCAAACGAGAAAATCTCCCAGAGACTGCCCACAGGCTAATTTGATGGAGGGTTTTTCTCAATTTTACCTCTTTCCACATGACAGATGTCAAGTTGACAAAAACTAACCAGTATAATGTAACACACACACACACACACACACACACACACACACACACACACGCACGCACACACACACACACACACACGCACACACACACGGACACGCAAACACACAGAGGACTTTTATGCTAAACCCCACCTTATTAATAAGAACACATTATTTAAATGGTTATATTGTATTTACCCTACTTTGACTAGGTAAATGGAATTATGTACTCCAATATGGTTTGGCCTTCTATATTTTGTATGAACATTTGCTTATCTGTGCTTATTGCTCAGTCAATGGCAATACTTAAAAATCCTACCCACTAGATGTGAGTTTCCTTTGACGATGGTCAACATGTTTGCTATTCTGTCCATTTTTGTCTTCCTGAAGATCTGTATGTTGAACATCCCGTGGCCCTCTAGGCCTACAGAGGTACTGTTGGGCTGGGACTACCTTTACCAACTTAGAGCTCTTCTTGCATCAATTCTGAATAGATGAATTCTTCAATTCTCTTTTGATTATTTCTTTTTCTACATCAACTAGATGACAAATTATCATCTAAAAATCATTCTGGAAAATAATTCTATGATGTTCTTATTTTTCTATCATCCATTTTACAATAGTATTTTTAGTAAGTGTGGTGGTTTGAATATGATTGGCCCAGGGAATGGCACCATTAGGGGGTGTGGCCTTGTTAGAGTAGGTGTTGCCTTGTTGGAGGAAATGTGTCACTGCAGGGGTGGGCAATAAGACCCTCCTCTTAATCACGTGGTAGCTAGTCTTCTCCTAGCAGCTTCAGATGAAGATGTAAAACTTTTAGCTCCTCCTGCACCATGCTTCCACCTTGATGATAATGATCTGAATCTCTGAACCTGTAAGCCAGCTGGAATTAAATGGTGTCCTTATAAGAGTTGCCTTGGTCATGGTGTCCATCCATAACCAGTGAAACCCTAAGTATCTAGTAGAGGCACTTTTTTGAGAGCTTAAATCAAAGAATTCTACCTCAGAAATCCTTCACACTTAGAATTTTCAGATCATTAATTTCTTGTCTGCTTGCTTACATTGTAGCCATTAAGAAGCTAAAAGTCATTGAGCTGAGAACTCACTTTGTTGCCCAGGAATGTGATTCTCTTGCTTTAGCCTCTCAACTGGAACTACAGTTGTGCATCATCACAATCCAGGTTTGGTAGTTTGAATAAATATGCCCCCCCAAGGGGTTGGGGATTTAGCTCAGTGGTAGAGCGCTTGCCTAGCAACCGCAAGGCCCTGGGTTCGGTCCCCAACTCTGAAAAAAAAATAAAAAAATATAAAAAAAATAAAAAAAAAGCCCCCCCCCCATAGGCTCTTAGGGAGTGGCCTTGTGGGTTAAAGTAGATGTGCTATTGTTGGAGGAAGTGTGTCACTAGGGGGCAGGCTTTGAGATTTCATCTGCTCAAGCCGGGCCAGTGGTTCATGGTCACTTCTTGCTGCCTGTAGATCTAAATGAAGACCTCTCGGCTACCTCTCCAGCACCATATCTGCCTGCCATGCTTCGTGCCTTTGAATATAATGGACTGAACAGTAAGCCACCCCCTATTAAATGTTTTCCTTTATAAGAGTGGCTGTGGTCATGGTATTACTTCACAGCAATAGAAACTCTAAGACACCAAAGGAAATGCTCTTTTTTTGATTTTCTTTTCTTTTTTTGTGTGACTATTTTGCTA
Organism: Rattus norvegicus; assembly: GCF_021556685.1. NCBI lineage: Eukaryota > Metazoa > Chordata > Mammalia > Rodentia > Muridae > Rattus > Rattus norvegicus. The sequence continues at coordinate 67,578,399 of NC_141539.1, read as the reverse complement.
CATGTTTAAAATCTTATTGTGCTGTAATTATTTTGTTTTCAGTGTGCCTTGGTAAATACCTATTGCCATTCGCCATTCTAGTCACACAGTAGGCTATTCCATTGGAAATACATGTTCTTTTGTATAAAATTTTTCTTGCATTTTTTTCTTTTACTGTTTTGATCTATTTTTCTCTTCCATTTAAACAATGCCCATTATTTGGTGTCTTAGGGTTTCTATTGCTTCAGTGAAACACCATGACCAAAAAGCAATTTGGGGAGGAAAGGGTTTATTTGGCTTACACATTCTATATTGCTACTCATTATTAAAGAAAGCCAAGACAGGGATGAAAACAGGTCAGGAACCTGAAGGCAGGAGCTGATGCAGAAGCCATGGAGGGCACTGCTTACTAGCTTGCTCTGTTTGCTGGCTTAGCCTACTTTCTTATAGAATTCAGAATCACCAGTCCATGATGGAACCACCCACAATGGGCCTGGTCTTCTCCCATTGATCACTAATTGAGAAAATGCTTTACAGCTTGACCTCACAGAGGCATTGCCTCAACTGAGGCTCCTTCCTCTCTGATGACTCTAGCTTGTTTCAAACTGACACAAAACAAGCCAGTGCATTTGGATATCGAATCTCCTGGATATAGTTTTGAGTGCTACATAATAACAGACTGCATGGAAATTTTCATGGAAAAATTTCATGGAAATTTTAACAGTAAAAGTCCTATTGTTTAGTGCTGAAGCTGTGAAAACATAAATTACATTATGCACATAGTTTTGGTGACACAGGTGTGAACAAACTCCCTACATTAGCAGTCCTGTAAGAGTATAGCACATAAAATTATTATATATAGATAGTAGTAGATAGTATATTTATATAGTACTGGACAATGATAATGAGTATGTTGCTGGCTTATGTCCATATACAAAAATTTTAATTGTGCTTTCAAAGTGCATTTTTCTACCCAACCTATTTCACTTAAAACAGTATGCTGAGCTTTGTTGGAAGCAGCTAAAAACACTAATGTTTATTACAGTACATAAAATTTATTGAACACATAGAAACCTTATTGACTAGCTGAATAATCACTAAGTTTGTGTAATTATATTCTACCATGTTTGTACAATGATGATGGAATGGCCTAACGATGCAGTTCAGAATACATGCCATTAAGCAATGCCTAGCTACAATAGTTTTCTAGAGCTACTGTAAATAAATACCGAAGATTGGGTGGCCGAAGCAATGGGAATTTTTTTCCTCAGTGGTTTTTGAGAAGTGTTTAGGTCAGATCAAACTGCAGTAACAGAAAGACGAGGAATTCCTACAAATGATGAAGATGTTAATTTCCCTTTTCTCAGTGTTTTTTTGTTAACTAGAAGAATTTTTTTCTTATAAGATTTCCAGGGCTAAAAATTATATGATCTAAATAGGTCAAATACATAGTCTCAACATAATTAATCAGTTGGTTTATTTCTTTTAAGTTATAACTATATACTCTATTTCCTCAAAGTTGTTAGTTACAGAGTTAAACTTAATGCAGCTCATTGGAGGTAAGGCTAACTCAACTTGTGTCTTCAGAAATTTGATTAGGAATGCTGTCAAAACATGAAAACTGGTAGTGCCTTGATACATTATTTTTCCCCTATTAGTACAAGCTAGAACAGAAAGAAATGGTCATGGTAAGCAATTTCAGTACATCATCAAAGGCTTTATTTTGTGTTCCTGTGTTCATGTACATGTATGAGCCTAGGCAAGAAGTGCTTAACAATTAGGCTAGGCTGACTAGACAGAGTGTGCCTGTTTCCATCTCCTCAAAGCTGGGATTACAAGCCTGTACACCACTGCACCTAGCTTTTTATTGTGAGTCCTGGTATCAAACTCACTCTCATGCTTGCACAAAGAGCCCTTTACTAAGACATCTTTTCAGCTCATAAGACCTTTTTTTAAATTTTTTTATTTTATTGGATATTTTCTTTATCTACATTTCAAATATTATCCCCCTTCCAGGCTTCCCCTCTGAAAACTCCCTATCCCATTCCCTCATCCCCTGCCTCCACGAGGGACTTTCCCACCCATCCACCCTCTCCCTCCCATTCTCTGCCCTGGCATTCCCCTACACAGGGGCATCGAGCCTTCACAGGACCAAGGGCCTCTAAGTTTCATGTGTGCAACATCTATCTATATATTCCTCTGAAGTGTACTTCCATTTTTTCACTTGAAATTCAAAGAACTCAGATATTTTTCTCTTTATTTCAATACACAACCACCTTATTTTTGGCTACTTCCATTTATTTGCCATTTCACTAAAGACAAACAAATTTAAATAGGAACATGCTGCTTTGTTCCCACCACTCTGAATTTGGTGTGTAATCAAATCCATTTCATACTCTACACATTTTGGATTTACTTTAAGCTCTAATACCCAGTGACTATTGTTTAAAGATTTTATTATAGATTCCATTTGATATTGGTACTTATAAAATGCTGCCTTTTGCACTGTTAGAACTTTTATTCGGGTGAGTGCACATATGCTACTTAGTTATTGAAGAGTGGGCTAACTTGATTATTACTTAGGAAAAAAAATCTTATTTTGTTTACACTTTTTCTTATATTGGATATGTTTTTATTTACATTTCAAATATTATCCCCTTTCCCGGTAAACCCTCCAGAAACCTTCTACTTGTATGAGGCTGCTGTTCCCCCACCCACCTACCTCCCACCCCTGACATTCCTGTACACCAGGGCATCAAGCCTTGACAGGACCAAGGGCCTCCCTGCCCATTGATGCCCCCACACAGTCATCCTCTTCTACATATGCAGCTGGAGCAATAGGTTCATCCCTGTGTAGTCCTGGGATGGTGATTTACCCCTGGGAGCTCTATGGGGTCTGGTTAGTTGATATTGTTCTCCTTATGGGGTTGCAAACCCCTTCAGCTCCTTCAGTCGTTTCTCTAACTCCTCCATTGGGGACCCCACTCTCAGTTCAATGGTTCACCTCTGTATTTGTCAGATTCTGGAAGTGCCCCTCAGGAGACAGCTATATCAGGCTCCTGTCAGCATGCACTTCTTGGCATCAACAATATTGTCTGGGTTTAGTGGCTGTATATGGGAGGTATCCCTAGGTGGGGCAGTATCTGGATGGCCTTTCCTTTAGTTTCTGCTCCATATCTCCTCCTGTGAGTATTTTTGTTCCCCCTTCTAAGAAGGACTGAAGCATCCACACTTTGCTTCCTTCAGCTTCCTGTGGCCTGCGAATTGTATCTTGGGTAATTTCGAGCTTTTCAGCTAATATCCACTTATCAGTGAGAACATACCATGTGTGTTCTTTTGTGATTGGGTTACCTAACTCAGGATGGTATTTTCTAGTTCCATCTATTTGTCTAAGAATTTAGTGAAGTCATAGCTTTCTTTTTTTCTGTAAAGAAAGAAGATGTCTTCCATCTTTATTAAATTGGGTATTTCTTATTTACATTTCAATTGTTATTCCTTTTCCTGGTTTCCAGGCCAACACTCCCTAACCCTTCCCCCTCCCTTTCTATATGGGTGTTCCTCTCCCCATCCTGCCCCCATCACCCCCCTCCCCACAACAATCCCGTTCACTAAGGGTTCAGTCTTGGCAGGACCAAGGGCTTCCCCTTCCACTGGTGCTCTTACTAGGCTATTCATTGCTACCTATGAGGTTGGAGCCCAGGGTCAGTCCATGTATAGTCTTTAGGTAGTGGCTTAGTCCCTGGAAGCTCTGGTTGGTTGGCATTGTTGTTCATATGGGGTCTCAAGCCCCTTCAAGCTCTTTCAGTCCTTTCTAAGATTCCTTCAACGGGGGTCCCGTTCTCGGTTCAGTGGTTTAATGATGGCATTCGCCTATGTATTTGCTGTATTCTAGCTGTGTCTCTCAGGAGAGATCTACATCCGGTTCCTGTCGGCCTGCACTTCTTTGCTTCATCCATCTTATCTAGTTTGGTGGCTGTATATGTATGGGCCACATGTTGGGCAGGCTCTGAATGGGTGTTCCTTCTGCCTCTGTTCTAAATTGTGCCTCCGTATTCCCTGCCAAGGGTATTCTTGTTCCCCTTTTAAAGAAGGAGTGAAGCATTTTGGTCATCCTTGAGTTTCATGTGTTCTGTGCATCTAGGGTAATTCAAGCATTTGGGCTAATAGCCACTTATCAATGAGTGCATACCATGTGTGTTTTTCTGTGATTGGGTTACCTCATTCAGGATGATATTTTCCAGTTCCATCCATTTGCCTACGAAATTCATAAGGTCATAGTTTTTGATAGCGGAGTAGTATTCCATTGTGTAGATGTACCACATTTTCTGTATCCATTCCTCTGTTGAAGGGCATCTGGGTTCTTTCCAGCTTCTGGCTATTATAAATAAGGTTGCTATAAACACAGCAGAACATGTGTTCTTGTTATATGTTGGAGCATCTTTTGGGGATATGCCCAGGAGTGGTAGAGCTGGGTCCTCAGGTAGTACTATATCCAATTTTCTGAGGAACCCTCAGACCAGTTTCCAGAGTGGTTGTACCAGCTTGCAATCCCACCAACAATGGAGGAGTGTCCTTTTTCTCCACATCCTCGATAGCATCTGGTGTACCTGAGTTTTTGATCTTAGCCATTCTCACTGGTATGAGGTAAAATCTCAGGGTTGTTTTGATTTGTATTTCCCTGATTACCCAAGATGTTGAACATTTCTTTAGGTGCTTCTTGGCTGTTCAATAGTCTCCAGTTGAGAATTCTATGTTTAGCTCTGTAGCTCATTTTTTAAATAGTGTTATTTGGCTTTCTAGAGTCTAACTTCTTGAATTCTTTGTATATGTTTGATATTAGCCCTCTATTGGATGTAGGATCGGTAAAGATCTTTTCCCAATCTGTTGGTTGCCGTTTTGTCCTAATGACAGGGTCCTTTGTCTTACAGTAACTATGCAGTTTTATGAGGTCCCATTTGTCAATTCTTGATCTTAGAGTATAAGCCACTGGTGTTCTATTCAGGAAATTTTCCCCTGTGCCCATGTGTTTGAGGCTCTTCCCCACTTTCTCGTCTTTTAGTTTCAGTGTATCTGGTTTTATGTGGAGGCCCTAGATCCACTTGGACTTGAGCTTTGTATTAGGCAATAAGAATGGATCAATTTGCATTCTTTTACATGCTGACCTCCAGTTCAACCAGCACCATTTGTTGAAAATGCTGTCTTTTTTCCATTGGATGGTTTTAGTTCTTTTGTCAAAGATCAAGTGACCATAGATGTGTGGGCTCATTTCTAGGTCTTCAATTCTATTCCACTGATATACCTGCCTGTCTCTGTACCAATACCATACAGTTTTTATGACTTTTGCTCTGTAATACTGCTTGAGGTCAGGGATGGTGATTCCCCCAGAGGTTCTTTTATTGTTGAGAATAGTTTTCACTATCCTGGGTCTTCTGTTATTACAAATGTATTTGCAAATTTCTCTTCCTAGCTCTGTGAAGAATTGAATTATAATTTTGATTGGGATTGCACTGAATTTGTAGATTGCTTTTGGCAAGATGGCCTTTTTACTATATTAATCCTGCCATTCCTTTATATCTTTCAAGGTGAAAAAATAGTATAAAATTTAATACCAACTATAAAAAATAGTATTTAAATAATTTTAAGGGAGAAATGTTCACTGTAGTATAAAATCCATATTTTCAACTCAGCCCATCTTGAAAAATTCACTTTATTGATAAAAATTTATCTATACATCTAAGGGTCACTTACATTTTCAATTACATTTCCCCTAACTTATCATCTATTTTCTTTTAAATATTAATGTAACCTATGTCAAATGCCAGAGATACAGAATGAGTTTTTAATGACATAATATCTATCTCTGGATGATTATAAAAGAATAAAAGAATTCTAGTATGCTCCTTTTAGGTAATATATTAAAAGAAATTAAGAAAAGGGAATAATGATGTACTTTGGCATTTCCCTTAACTTATTTAAGTTAAAATATAAGTGCTTAAACATATGTTAAAAACTTTTAATACATTGCATGTATTTTACCTGTCAGTTTTAGTTCCTTATGTGGACACATTGTCATTCCACTTTTATTGTATGTATGCAGACAATCCCTTGTGAATTATATATAATGATAACCAAAATAAGGTTTGGTATCACAATGCTGCAAGAGGTAACAACAACCACAACTATAAACACACACACACACACACACACACACACACACACACATCACTTATGTTTATTTACCCCTTGATAGAAAAACTATCTTGTTCACAAATTTAGTATCAGATGTAACATGTTTTCTGGAATACAGGGCTTCACAGAAGCCTTTGGCATGAGCATATGAGAGGTGCGGGAGGCGGGGGGAGCTATTAAGAATGGAAGCCTGAAAAAGGATCTTTGCTCTAAATGATTGATTTCAATATAAAAGTGTAAGTTAGTGTTTATTTTGTTTTGTCTAAAAGATGCTGGGTTCATGGAGAGAGTTAAGTGAATAAACGCACTATGATGCATGGGTGTGGAGTTAATCACCATTTTAACTAGACCCTGTACATTCTTTGTGAAGATGTTATAGGAACAGTATTATTTATTTAAGACAGGGTCTCACTGTGTAGCACTGGCTGGTCTGAAACTTACTGTACTGGCTGGTTTTGTGTGTCAACTTAACACAAGCTGGAATTATCATAAAGGAGCATCAGTTGAGGAAATGGCTCCATGAGACCCAGCTGGAAGGCATTTTCTCAATTAGTGATCAAGGGTGGAGAGGCACCCAGCCCATTGTGGGTGGTGCAGTTCCTATGCTGGTGGTTTTGGGTTCTATAGGAGAGCAAGCTGAGAAAGTCAGGGAAAACAAGCAAGCCAGTAAGTAACATTTCCCCATGGCCTCTGCATCAGCTCCTGCTTCCTGCCCTGTGTGAATTCCAGTCTGGACTTCCTTTGGTGATGAACAGCAATATGAATGTGTAAACTGAATAAACCCTTTCCTCCCCAACTTGCTTCTTGGTCATGATGTTTGTGCAGTAATAGAAACCCTGACTAAGACATTTACTATGTAGACCACACTAGCCTCAAGCTCACTGAGATCTATCTGCCCCTGACTCTGGAGTGCTGTAATTAAAGGTAGGTATCATCACATACCTGTTAAAATCTAAATTTATGACTTCTCGGTCTTTTGAATATGATTATGTCTAAGTCCTGGGTGCTTGGAACAGAACCATGTATGTGCCTATAACTGATTAAAGGTGGGTCTTTGTTCATAAGGTTTCTCTGAAACACAGTTGTCGTGTGAGTACTTCAGATTTTCTTCTATTCCTCAGATATACTTGAGAAATGTTTGACATGGGAGTAGTTCTCACATTACAACTACTGTTTGTGAATCTATACTAGCTTTGAGTCTACTTTCAGTTTGATAGTATCAGGCCATCCTATACAGTGCTTGTTGGTTCTTTGTTCCTATCTTAGTGGGCACTTGCAAGCTCAAGCAGAAGCATGAAGCTAGAGGAGCTTGCTTCCAAAGAGGCCAGTGTAATATAAATATAAAAACTAATGAGATAGCTGGGCTGTGTCCTATACCATGTAGCCATTTCCCACTCTGTTCACTGGGTGCAATTTCAGCCTGTGAAATCTTATCCAGCAATGTCAATTCCCAAGTTTTCTCCTTTCACTGGTGTGTGTGTATGTATGTGTGTGTGTGTGTGTGTGTGTGTGTGTGTGTGTGTGTGTATATATATATATATATATATATGCCGGATTGACTCAATCTGTCTCTTGAAATTTGGCATTATAAAATTTGAGAAAACCAACCAATAGTGGTACTCAAAGCTATGGGCTCACAATGTCAGGGTCCTGTTTGTAAAACCATAGAGTGGAACAGGTGCCATTTAGGAGGAAGTAGCTATCTAGACTCTCACTTCACAGAAGAGGAGGGAAGTTCCTGTTATAGAGACTAATGAGACTGTAGAACACTTTACCCTGTTTCCTCTTTACACCCTGAGTCCTAAGAATTCTTAACTGTCTCATGCAAATTCCCTGTATTTGCCATCTAGCAATCTACTCATGCACACTCTTTTCAGTCCTGTCTTCCTCCCTTTCATCCATCTATTCACATAATTTGTCCTATTTCCGCTCAGAATCTGAGGCACATTTACTCTAATATTTAGATGTTCACAAAGTTGTAAGGACTATGCATAAATCCTAGGAAATATTTTGATATTAGAATGCAAGTGTTTGGAGCAAATCTGTAGCTTATTTTATCTCACATGACAATAACTGAATTCCACCCACATTTTCACAGGGTTGTTGAGGTGGTACTCAAGGAATCAAAACACTAAGACTACTACTCCCCACCACATTTTGATGAAGGTAGTAATAAATTTCAAATTCTGGGTCTATTAGGCCTCAGTGAATAAATACAGGAGTATAAATATAGTGTTTGAGTTTTGGTATAAGACCATTATAAAGAGAATTCAAGTAACAATGTTAGTATGTGATATTTCTATAGCCTTTAAAGTTTTTAAATAATTTCACATTTTATTCAATGCTTGCAACCTCTGAATAAAGAATTAATTGTATTTCAATAAGAAAGCTGTCTGAGTGAATTAAGGAAAACAGGCTAAGACAAGATGTACTTTTAAGGCATCTGGGAGGATACTTAAGCTGAATAAAAGAAATCTGAATCTCAAATTAACCACTTGCATTACTTTCTTATTGCTGCTGTTAAATATAGTGGATTAAAACAATAGAAATATTTTTATAGTTCTTTAGAAGTCAGGGATAGGGTGATAGTGGAATGTATTTCATTCTAGAGGGAGAATATATCTGTTTAGATTGTGCGATGAACTGGATTCCTTTCTGTTTTAGGAATGAGGTCATCACTTTTTCTGATGCTGTAGTCTGAGAGGTGTTTCTAGTTTGTGGATGCTGCCATGTTCCTCAGTTTCTCCTTCCTGCCTTCAAAGTTAGCAAAGTGGATTGAGTCTTCATATTGTATCTCTCTGGTAAGAAGAGGTTCTCCAATTGCATTAGTTACTTTTCTCATTGATGTGAAAAAAAAAAAAACCTGACAAAGCAACTTAAGGGTTTATTTTTGTATGTCCACTTTGAAGGTACAGTTCGACATGGCTGGGAAGGCATGGTGGTATCCAGAGGTCTGCAATATCAACTACATCTGCAGAATATCTTTTGTTTGCCTTGTAAGGTGACATCTACTCATCCTGGAGATCAGAGTATGACATCTTGATGGGGATTCATTATTCTGAGTAATATAAAGCTTTATTTCATTAGGTTATTCACTTTTTATCAACCCTTTCAAATGTAATCTCTACTCCTTTATTTTTTTCCTCAACATAGAAATTTTATTAATTATTTGGTAATTTCATACAGTGTACCTAGTGCTTCCCATTCCTCCCAGGTCCACCCTCCCAACTTTTTACTCCCACAAACACCACCAAGTCCAATTTGTGTTACTCATATGCTCATTGGAAATGACTAAACTTCCAGGGCCCAGCCTCTTAAAGAAAACTGGGTCTTTCCTGACTCCCACCCCCAGCCAGAAGCTATCAACTTTGAAGAACTACACTTCAATACTTGTATCAAAGTTTTTAAGGACTCTCTTTAATAGATCTCTGTCTGGACTTTATTTTGGGCAGGGATTCTCACAGAAGCCTTCAATAGGTCTCAGTCTTAGGAGTCTGCAGATGGCAGCACAAGATATTAGCAATGAAGAATGGTAATTATGATCCATATGGTTTTCTAGCAGCAACTCAGATCACGACACCAGCATGGCCTACATGGTAATACAGACCACAGAAGTTTTTCGAGGAGACTTAATCCAGAAAATGAACCATTCTTCATCTCCAATATCTTGTTGTTCAGAGTCATGGTGATTGTACAGTGTGGCAGCATGTTAGGGGTAGGACCTGCTAGAAATCCAGGCTGTTGAACTCCAATCCTGCCCTGGGCCTGGTCATCCTGCCAGCTCTGGAGTCCCCAATCTCCCCTCCTCAGTCAGGTAAGCACTTCCGACTGCAGCAGTGGCAGAGGCTCCACTGTGTTGTCTAGTGGCAACACAGGCTTAGCAGGTAGCAATGGGGACAGGCAGGCCTACTGGTAGCCCCAGTCTCCTAGCTGCCCAAGAACTAGGCCCTATTTGTTCCTTATGTGCTCCTTCATGCATTGTATCTCACTTCTATACTTGCTGCCACGGTGTTTCTAGTTCACTTTCTTTCTAGTGAAACCACTTTTTAAAAGCATCTTCCTGTAAGACCTTCCCTTTTATTTTAGTTGTTCGGAGATATTGTCAGCTCTGCAGGCTCATCCTCTGCTGTCATATCTCCCCTTGAAGCTTCCATGGTCTCTCAGGCTCCTTGGACCTGTCCTGAGATCACACAGGTTCTGGTGGCCATGACCATCTTGAAATCTCTTTCTCTGACTTTTTTTTAATGGCATGAGATATTAACAAGCATCTTAATTGTTAATTAAGTTAATGACAAAGCACACTCATGGCTGCAAAGGGAGAAGACGAGCATCTGTCTGGTACTTCTCATGAATACACGAATCCCATGCATCAGGATCCCACATGTACTCATTTAACTTACTTCTTTAAAGCCCCTATCTCTAAATATGGACAGTTGGAGATTAGCGCTTTCAAACGGGTATTTGGGAGCCCAGTTTAGTCCATAGTTAAGCATGCTTATGATTTTCTCTGTGAAGCACATGATGACAAATGAAATCAGAAGGCTGAGGTAGGAGAGGGAAGAGTTTGAAAAAGAATTAGAGAGCAGTTAAACACTCACTAGAGAAAAAGTTAACACTACCATTTGAAGTTAACTGTAGTCATTTGTTTAGAATCAAATCTGGACATTTCTGTGATTTCTTCCAGTTAGGTAATCTGATGTTACAGGAAAAATAAAAAGAGAGGGAAAAAAACAAAAGAAAGAAAAGATATCTGAATCCAACCAGGAACTGAACTTAGACGAATAAGAATAAAAAGAAGCATAATGTTTTATAGGACAAGTGATCGTGAGTAGCAATGAAGAAGATGATATAAATAATAGTTTTAGTTGTCTAATTACACATCCAAAAATTACAACCTTAAAAGAAATACTTTGCCCACAGTTTTGTAGAGCAATGTGAGAAGTGCTCAGAGAGGTTTCTCTCTGCTGCATTGCTGTCATTTAGAGCAGCCTGTACTTTAGAATCAGTTGTCTTTACAGCCTATGAGGAATGGACTTTTCAATGTTATGGAGGTGGGGGACTATCTTACATGGCATCTGACCATCTAAGAGCTCCCAAAGGACATGGAAGATAACAGGATAATGAAAGGAAAAATCTGGAATTGTCGGTGTTGCACTTGTAACATTCTACTGATATAATCAGTCACAGAGCCTACCCAGATTCAAGGAGGTAAAACAACTCTATCTCTAGATAGAAGAACTGTAAAGTCACATTATAGAAGAACAAAGAGGAGTGTAACAACAGAAAACAACCCTAAAAGCCCACAATACAGTGAAAGAGGGAGCTATAGATATAATAATGACAATGATATAAAAAGTACACAAGTGCTGTCATGGTGTTACAAAACAAAGCCCAGGCCAGGTATATCTTTCTACTCAAAGAATTCTACAGGCAGAGGCAGGAGGATGGATGGTAAAGTTTGAGATTATCTTGGGTTACATAGTAAGATCATGTCTCAAAACCAATATCCACAAAACCCAAAGCCCTGTATAAAATAGACAAGAAACAATTTTGACTTAAAAACAAAAATAAAATCTCATTACAGCCAAAGTGTGTGTGTGTGTGTGTGTGTGTGTGTGTGTGTGTGTGTGTGTGTGTGTGTAGTGGCTGAGGTTAGAGAATAAAATGAGTAGACACAGGGATGGTGTATTTGTCTAGTGTGTTTGGGAAGTACTAGGAAATCTAGCGTGGGTAGAACACAGGATAAACACAAGGATAGATCACAGTCATAATGGCAAGGTTGGCTTTTATTTAATAAAACTAAAAGGCAGTTAACAATATGTGCAAGAATGACGAAGTGGTTCCTGTAATAGTCAAATAAAAAATGAAGCAAGTCCGAATTTGAAAATAAAACTTATGGGGCTGGGGATTTAGTTCAGTGGTAGAGCGCTTACCTAGGAAGCGCAAGGCCCTGGGTTCGGTCCCCAGCTCCGAAAAAAAGAACCAAAAAAAAAAAAAAAACAAAAAAAATCCTTATGGTTTTCTTGCAGTGAAGAGACACAGTGACCAAAGCAACTCTTACAAATGAAAACATTTCATTGGGGCTGGCTTACAATTTCATTGGTTTAGTTCATTATTGTCATGGTGGGAAGAATGGCAGTGTGCAGGCAGACATGGTGCTGGAGAAGCAGCTGAGAGTTTTATATCTTGATCCATAGCATTTGGGAAAGAACCAGTCTAACTGATCTGCTAGGCCTAGTTTGAGCTCAAGCCCACACCCAGTAACAGGCCTACTTCCAACAAGACCACACCTACTCCAATAAGGCCAGTCTTTCTACAATGTCACTCCATAAGAGCCTATGGGGTCATTTTCATTTAAACTACCACAGAGATTAACTGGGTTAGATTGAGAACATCCTTGGTTTATTATAGTCAAGACAAGAAAATATCTTATTTTAGCCTATTAAGTTTCAAGGAACCCAGCTAGATTTATGCCTATTCAGGAAGAAAATGATATAACTAAAAGAAATAGGAAATTAATATGATATTAACACTTGTAAGATTATTTTTGTATTACTTAAATTGTATATCAACAGAATGTAATGTGGAAACAGTTTGCTTTTGCTTATAGTCACCAATAAAACAGTGTGTGTGTGTGTGTGTGTGTGTGTGTATAGGTGTATATACCAACTGATTTTAGTATCCTGAAGAAATGAAGTCCAGTATGGTTAAAAATAATCAACATCCCACTTACAAAACATTGTTATTTGGGAACAACTAACATTTATTGAGCACCTCCTATTTTCTAAGTTGCCTATTTTCTATAATGTAACATATTTGTTATATTATAGAATTTTCAGAACCATCAGTCAATAGTGTTTTCCATTGAACAAAAATCTAAGAATGAGACCAATACCACCTTGCTCAAGGTCTTAAGAAGTAACACATTCAGTTGTTCAGTTGTTCTCAGGAAAAAAATCAGCCCATCTTCAACCTATGCCATAACAGTCTTTAGTTTTACATTCATTTCTCTTAAGTTCAATATAGAGTGTTGTGGTGACAGTGTCTTGGAGACTCTGGCACTGCCCTCTGGCCTGGCACCTGTTTCTCAAGGACCACTGCATCTCCACCTTCAAGAACTGGCCCATCCTGAAGGGCTGCTTCTGCACTCCAGAGAGGATGGCAGAAAAGTGTTTTTTGTTTGTTTGCTTTTTTTTTTCTGTTTCAAGTTTAAACTGCTGAGAATCAGATGCTGACCCCACAGAGGTGAATAAAGAACAGTCATTCCTCACTATCCAGCAACATTTGAATAACTCTCAGTGAATTTGTGAAACTGGACAAAGATGAAGCCAAGAACAAAAATGCAAAGGAGACCAACAATGAGCAGAAAGAATTTGAAGAAATATCCACCATAATCTTGAGCAGCTGACTGCCTTGCAAGTGAGTCCTTGCTGGGGTGACCTGGACCTGAATGATGTATCACATCCAAACCTTGTGTCTCTTTCACCTGGGAGGTGAGGGTAGCGTGAATTAGGATCAGCAGGAGAATGGAACAAAATCATATACCAAACAAAAACCAATATGGACCAAAACAGTATTTTTACTTAATTTATCACCATCAATTCTCTCTAAAGTCTTAAATAGTTAAAATTTCTTCTTATAAGATACTAAAGTATACTTAGGAGGGAATGAATACTAAGTTATACTATTTTTGATGTAAACTTGATAGAAATGTACTTCAAAAAACATACCTATTAAGAAATAAATACAAACTATGATTTATTTGTAAGATATATTTAAAATTAGTGTCAATGAGCTTTTTGGTTTATAAATATAGGTTCATAAACACAGTGTGTTAAGACACTTAAATGGCTATATTATAATGGTGAATCACATATATAAAGTACTGAAATATGTATTTTCTTTCAACTTTAAAGCATCTCTCTTAACAGCTGAGGTCAACTGAAATAAAATGCAAATAGTGGTATTTTCCTTTATATTATAGGTACATAACTACAGTCGAATGGTTACACAACACACAAACTATATTGAGGATAATCTAATAGTTAGTATTAAATTCTAGCCATCATTTACTATTAGTACATATCAACGTGCAGAAACTCTGTTCTAAGCAAATTATCTTCAAAGAAACAGAATACTAATGATATAGTAAATGCTCTTAATTCACAGATTAGGGACCGTGGCTCTCCTTTTCCTCCAGTTCTGAGAGTAGACCACAAAGGCCTTGTACAAACTAGGCAAGTGCTTTATCACAGAACTATATCCCCAGCGTTCTGAGGGTTCAGATACTGGCTTGTTCAAGTCATATGAAAGTAAAATTTCCAGCACTGATGTAGTTGGGCAGTTTTTACATTTTTTTATTATTTAATAAATAAATCTTACCATTTTAACTCTAATAGGAAAATTATCAAGTAATAAAACTGTTTCTTCAGTCAAGCAGCTCTTCTAGTTTCCCCCTTTTTAACAAGCATTCTATGAACACTATGTTGTGTTGTAACATTAGAGCAATTTAATAGCTTCAAAGAACTTTATTTATAGGACAAAGTTCACTTCACATGATTAAGCTGGAAAAGCTTACGCAAAGACCACACCTTAAAAACATCTTTATATCATGCTGACGTCATACATTCTGAAATAGTTCTGCTATCTTGACATTTTCTTCAGATAGCCAGCTCTCCTGTTGTAGTTGGTTTATAATTCATCTTCCTAGATGCTGCTCTTATAGCTCAAAGAGCCTCTCAGGAGACAGCTGTGTCAGACTCCTGTCAGCAAGCACTTCTTGGCATCAGCAATAGTGTCTGGGTTTGGTGTCTGCGTATGGGATGGATCCCCAGATGAGGCAGTCTCTGGATGGGAATCAGAAAGTCCCAGATGCTGGGAAAGAAAGGGCCTCCCAGGACCCCATGGTGATGACATCAACTGAAATACCCTACAGAGGGGAGGGAGAACCTGTTGAGACTATAACTAGAGTTTAGGCATAGCTCCCCACAGTTAAGGGATGGGGTCACCTACCCATCTCCAAAATTCTAACCCAAAATTGCTGCTGTTTAAAGGAAATACAAGGATACAAATGATTCTTAAGACTTAGCTTTTAGGCATACTTCTTTCTCATCTCTCAATTTTCTCTTCTGAGACTTATTTTTATTTTTTCAGCAATATCTTCTCCCTAGAAAATATTTTAAAATCTGAAAAATATATAGACTCTTATCAGTTGGAACCATGAAGCTATAACTTTAAGTAGTATACTGGCCAAACAAATGTATTTAAGCAAGAAACTTCTACTTAGTATATTTTTAATTAATTTTTAAGAGCAGTACACTCTTCAATATATGACAAACATTTTAGGTTTTTAAATGACTGGTATGAAAGCATAACCTATTAGTTAATTTTAATACAATGTATGTATCCAAGTGCTATTTTTTGTTGTTGTTTTAAATGGCTTCATAACAATTTAAATTTTAAATATATTGTCATACTTTTAGTACTGGTACAAATTAGTGTTGTTTTTCTCTCATGCATTTCTCATTAGTAATCTTTTTTGCTTTCTCTACTCAATCACCTTGAAAATCATCCCAGTAATGGGCCACCCTACTCAACTTTACTCCCTCTCCACTCCTTCAATACTTGACAGTGTTCAGGCAAAGAAAAATATTGTTGGGATTACAGTTTGCTTTTAAAAAAATGGATACCCTATCTGATGGCAAGAGAGTCAGGAGTAAAATGGTCACTACACAGGAATTGGTACTTACTGGGAACCTGAGAATCTCACTTCATATTCTTTAACCACTTTTCAATTCTTTCTTTGTAATGTAGAGGAAAAGTGAAATTTTAAAAAAGAAAGAGAACTTTGATGTATTTTTTTAAAGTTTTGCCAAATGATTAGCTTGCATATAATATCTAAGTAATCTATTACTGAGTACTGCAAAAGCAAGAATCTCTGTAACGATCACCAGCAAGCTGAACAAGCTAGGAAGAACAAGCTAGTAAGCAGCACCCCCCATTAGCTCCTGCCCTGCTTAAGTTCGCGTCCTGATGTCCTCTAATTATGAACAGGGATGTTCACCATGCTCTTTAAGAAATCTAGATTTTTCCTGAATAATTTCTCACATTGACTTAATTTTTTTTTTGATATTTTGTTTCACTATTGTCTTAGGGTTTTTACTGCTGTGAACAGACACCTTGATCAATGCAAGTCATAAAGGACAACACTTAACTGGGGGCTGTCTTACAGGTTCAGAGTTTTAGGCCATTATCATCAAGGTGGGAGCATGGTAGCATCTAGGCAGGCATGGTGCAAGAAGAGCTGAGAGTTCTACATCTTCACCTGAAGGCTGCTAGTGACTAACTTCCAGGCAGCTAGAGTGAGAGTCTTAAGCCCATGCCCACAGTGACACACCTACTCCAACAAGGCCATGCTTTCTAATAGTGCCACTTCCTGGGCCAAGCATATACAAACTATCGTATTCCACTCCCTGGCCCCCATAGTCTTGTTTAAACATATGAGTCTATGGGGACCATACCTAAATATACCATGTGTAAAATACATTTAGTTCGACTACCAGTCTCCATAGTCTATACCAGCCTAAAAAATGTTAAAAGTCCAAAGTTCAAGGTCTCTTCTGAGATTCATCACAATCACTTAACTGTAACCCCTAAAGCAAGACAGGAAACCAGCTGGACAAAGTCCAAACTCTGCATCTCCATGTGTGATGTCAAAGTGGTCTTCAGAACTCCAGCTCCTTTTTCATCTTTGTTGACAGCAACAAACTTCTTTCACCTTAGCTGGTTCCACTCTGTTAGCAGCTTTTCTCAGTAGACAGACCATGGCTCTGGCATCTTGAACATCTTGGGGGTTCCAAGGCAACTTCAAACTTACAGCTTCTTGTTTCAATGTCTGAGAACCACACCTGATCTTCTGGGCTCCCCCAAAGAGCATATCTTCTCCAGTTTTGCCCCCTGTAGCACTCTAAGCTCAAGTTGATCCACTCTATAGCACTGCTGTTCTTGGTGTCATCCCATTGTATTGGTGTCTCCAATACACTGGGGTCTTCTGCTGCAACTAGGCTTCACCAATAGCCTCTCATAGGCTTTCCTCATGCTGCCAAGTCTTAGCTTTTTGCATGACCAACCCCTTCAGTCCTGGGCCATCAACTGCAACTGAGGCTGCACCTTCACCAATGACTTTCCATGGCCTCTCACAGTGCCAAGCCTCAGCTGTTCTTCAGGATGCCTTCATATCTTCAAAACCAGTACCACCTGGGTGAATCTTATACATTACCCAGTACAGCTGCAGAACGAGGTACAATTTTGGCTATCTCTAGTACAGTTTCTTTGTGCTCTCAGAAAACACTTCCCAGAAAATTTCACCTCAGTAATGCTGGTCTCTTCTTTATCACCACTAGTTTCTTAGTTCCAGCTAACAAGCATCAATTGTGCAAGTAATCCCTTCTATTCTTGACTCTAAAGCCAGAGCCACTTAGTCAAAGCTGACTAGTTCTGCTGCTTGTAGGACCTGGAACATGGTCACAGTATCACTAGCTTCCTCTTTTGCAACTCCTTCACTGCCCAAGCTTGGCTGTAGATTGCACTGTAGATTGACCTTGAACTCAGAGAGCTGCATGCCAGTCTCCTGGGATTAAAGGTGGTCATCACTACACCTGATTTTGATTAAAGCTTTTCTTCACCTAGAACTTGCTCTGTCCTAGGCTGGCCTTGAACTCAGAGATCTATTGCACTTTATCTCCTGGGATTAACGGTGTGTGCCACCATGCCTGGATCTAAATTTAGCAAGGTAGGATCTTGCTCCAAAGTCTCACTTTCTTAATTCAGTGATATCCTTGAATACATGATTCTGCTCCATTTCACTTACTGGTGCCCCTTTAATGCTCTAACCATATACTTTATATTTTTCCTTTCTAAACTACGTGATTGTTCAAAATGTTCTTCATGAGACTTAACCAGAGAACAGAGTCTATGTTGGGCATCTCTTAAGACTTCCTTTGTCAATGCAATTAATATAAATATCTTTATCTTAGCTTTAGACAGACTCTTCGGACAAAGGCAAAAAGCAGCCATAGTCTTCACCAAAATACAACAAAAACAGTCTTTATACCACATACTGAAATTCTCTTCTGAAACCTCTTTGGGCCAGGGCTGCATAAGTCAAATCACTCTCAGTAGCAAAGACTTCCATATTCCTACTAGGATAACCCATTAAGCCCCATTTAAAGTAGTCTACTGCTTTCCAAATCCAAAGTTCCAGAATCCACATTCTTCCAAACAAAAGCATGGTCAGGCCTATCACAGCAATACCCATGTCCCTGGTACCAACTTATATCTTAGGTTTTTACTGCTGTAAAACCATGACCACTGCTAGTATGATAAAGGATAACATTTGAAGCTGGCTTACAAGTTCAGAGGTTCAGTCTATTATCATCAAGACGGGAGCATGGCAGTGTCCAGGAGGGCCTGGTGCAAGAAGAGCTGAGAGTTCTACACCTTCATCTTAAGGCTGCTAGGGTGAGGGTCTTAAGCCCATGCCCACAGTGACACACCCACTCCAACAAGGCCATACCTCCTAATAGAGCCACTTCCTAGGCCACAAATATACAAACCATTACAACTATCTTCTGTAATTTCTTTGAATTTTTAAGATAACTGCACTATTAACTTTCCTTTTTCTTTTTGCTTACATGATCTCTCCTATGATGTCCAATGTGGCCTTGAGCTCCCAATTGTCTTGCTTCAGCATCCAGAGTGTTGAGATTATCAATGTGCACCACCATGCCTTGTCCACGGTATGAGCTGAACACTCAATGCATACAAATGAAGTAATAGAGTTTTACTAATTGACCATAGGAAAAAATTGATTCTGAAACTATGCCCTCCATACTGACCAAAGAAACCTGGATGATCTTTTACTTCAACTCTCAGAGCTAGAGCCCTCAGTATTAGGACACTGGGCTTTCAAGTAACCACAAGTTAAAATTTTCTTTTTCCTCCCAGATATGACTGCATTTTGTGGAAGGGATTCAAGGAAACCATTCATGGAAATACCATGCAGTGGGAATTACTTGTGTTTATAATGTTTCATCATTATTGACTGAGCCATTATTGAATAACAGCATTGGGACTAAAGTAAACTGTATTCGCAGAATAAAGTTTGAAGTAGCAGAAAAGTCAGCTTAGCTCCAGGATTTTTTTTTTTTTTTACAAGAGGAAAGGAAATGGATGTTTTAAATACATTGATTTTCACATAACAATATACTCCCTCTTAAGTACTTATCTGTTTACCAGTACAGAAGAGAAATCAGAGGTGCTGAAAGCTTAAGCAAAAGGTCTTTCAGTTACAATGCAAGGGAACCAGGATTTGAACTCGGCAAACCTGGCTTTGCAATCTGACAAACTTGCCTTGGCTTCTGAATAAAACTAAGTACTTACATATTTTTTTTCTGAAATATTTTGTGCTGTCATTCAGATAATATCTATCATGCTCTCTTTTGTAACTGAAGACATAAAGGGACAAGTTATAACTCCAGTCTGGCAGTTTTCAAGGTTGCTTATATTTTTTTGGCCTCAGTTTTCGTAGGAGAAACAGGGTTGTGGGCGTTGAGAGTTGGCTCAGTGGTTAAGAGAATTTCCAGCTCTTCCTAGAGGTTCTGAATTCAATTCCCAGCAACCAGATGGTGGCTCACAACCATCTATAAGGGGATCTGGCAGGGTGGTGTACATGGAGATAGTGCACTCACATAAAACAAATTAATAAATATAAGAGAGAGAGAGAGAGAGAGAGAGAGAGAGAGAGAGAGAGAGAGAGAGAGAGAGAGAAAGAGGGTTTTATTCTACCTGTGTGATCAACCTCATAGGAACCTCACCTTCCCACATAGCGGCTCAGATGTACTTTAAACATACCTACTGTTGAAATGAGGTCAGCTGAGGCACGGAAAGGGCTGCAAAAGCCCGAGCACCCTGCAAACTTTGCTGTGTTAAACCAACACAGAACGGTCTCGCCTACAAAGCAGTGTAAGAAACAGTGGGCTCACGCCTTCTGGGGAATTGAGGACTAACAGATGACGGATAAACCGTTTAAGTGTGAGACTGAGTTTTCAGGTCACCTGGCCACTTACGAATAATAGCTCATCTTCCGGTCACGACCGCGAGAGCGATGGCCACGCAGTAGCGAAGTTTTCCGCCCGCGAGGGGCGCCAGAGAGCACTGTTCTCTAGGCGGGGCCGCAGGGCCAGGCTCACCATTTACAGCGCCTGCGCAGCGATGCGCCCCAGGGAAGGATGAGGAAATCGTCGACTCACTTCCGTTTCCTCACATTTAGCACCGCCCCCTGGAGGGTGGCAACGGAAGTGACGTAGGGATCAAACGGCAACAACAGTTTTCCACGTGCGCGTAGGGCGCCAAAGTCAGGTGGGCCGACGGGAGCCAATGGGGAAGCGTTTCGTGTAGGTCTTCTCTAGAGGCGGTTGTGCCAGCAACAGGCTCCCGCCAGTAGTGAGCGGGCCGAACAGGACGAAGGTTGCTCGGCTGTTAGAGGCGAGGTCGGAGCGTGTGCGGCGAGGGTGAGGGAGCCGGAGCCGGAGCCGGAGCCGGAGCCGGAGCCGGGCCGCCGCGGTTTGGAGAAGCTGCGTCGGGGCGCACGGGTAAGGACCTGGGAGGGCGGCGCTTGAGTCGCGTCCCGCTTTGTGTGCCGGCTTGGCCTTGGTGTCCTACGGTTGCTCAGTTGCTTTGGGCAGCGAAGCGCGGTACCCCGAGATGGTTGCGTCACAGCCGGTGCTTAGGGTGGGGTTGGGGTCAGCTTCCCCGGGGCCGGGCCGGCGGAGCTCGCCGGTGGGGTCGGAGCAGGCAGTTGCCGCACTGAGTGGAGTGGGCCGGGATGCCGGACCGACCCAATGGCAGGGTCGGGGAGGACGTTCCCATTGTTTAAACCGAGTGAGTTTGATGGAGTGGCTAGGCCACTAAAACATCTCCAGTGTTAGCTTGAAGTGGGCAGAATCTCGTTTATTCTTCACCTAGCCGCCTTGCTGTCAGTTGTCGACTAGCCCTTTTTACTAGCGAACAATCGCAGTCTCTGCCGTCCACCGGACATGCTCTGGTTACATTAAGTTAAAAAAATATTGTGTACTTATTTTTAGTCAGGGGTAGATTTGGCTGCCCTGGAACTCACTATGTAGGTCTTGAACTCAAAGCGATCCGCCTGCCCCTGCCTTCTGAGTGCTACGATTAAAGGCGTGGGGATTAAAGGCATGGGGCACTACGCCAGGCTTCTGCTTGAGTTCTTTAGACCCAGAGGTTGTACCTAGTACGCGTGACTATGACTAATTCTCAGGAAAAAAGTAATCTACCTGCTAATTATGCTTAGAATAGGCCACAGGAGAGGTTGGCTGGCAGTTTCCCCAAACCATAGTGCCTTTTTCATCAGCCTTGTTATGTCATCATAGGTCATTAAGGACTTCTGTAGTACAGCATTCAAAAAAGCAAGTAGATACATTTCATCTTGAGTCATTATGTTATCAGTAATTCTTAGGTAAAACTTTGTGTTTTAAAGAGAAACTCTAAGAAATCTGGGAAACCTAACTTCTCCAAAGTACAAACTCTTTTCTTCCTCTTGTAGCCCAGCTTTCATAGCAGTATTAAATTTTATTAATCGTGAGCCTTGAGCAGAAGTTACTTAACGATATTTCTAAAGTATTTGGGAACTTAGATTTATGAAAACAGACTAATTTAACCCCTTTAAGAGCAAATAGATTTCACAAGTTTAAGAAAAAAAATTTCCTTCCCCACCTTTGCCTTTCTGGTGAAGTTCTAGCCAAGCATAGAAAAGACAGATTTTTTTTTTTCAATGATTGGTTCATATTCTAAAACTAAATGTGGTAGTGAAGACAGCACTGAGAAAGGAAGATGCTGTCTTAAATAATCTGAACAGGCAAACAAAAGTTCATCACCAACATAAATTGTAGAAATTCTAAGCCATCCAAAGAAAGTATCAATTTTATCTTTTCAGAAGATAAGCAAAGTCTTGCTAAGAGACTCTTAATATCAGACAGCACAAGAACATGACTATATGGTACTATGTGTATAACAACTTGATGCTGTCTTTTACACCAAAGGTTTATTGAGTTTGATTGTTTTTTTAAGATAACTTCCTTGGATTTAAAAAACAAAACAAAACAAAACATTGTTTTCTTTCTTAGGTTATTAGAAATGGCAACTCCACAGTCAGTTTTCGTCTTTGCCATCTGCATTCTAATGATAACAGAATTAATCCTGGCCTCAAAAAACTACTATGATATCTTAGGTGTGCCAAAGTCAGCCTCAGAGAGACAAATCAAAAAGGCCTTTCACAAATTAGCCATGAAGTACCACCCTGATAAAAATAAAAGCCCTGATGCTGAAGCAAAATTCAGAGAGATTGCAGAAGGTAAGTAAATGATTTCTTCCTGATATCTCACGGGTATTTATAGTAAGGGGAATGGTAACTGATAATTTTGTGGGAGAGATGTTATGGAGATGGGAGAGGTGGTATATAGGATTTTGTAGTTTGTTAGAAAAATACCTGGTTCCTGAATAAGTAAATTAATTGTGGTAGGTCATTTTATTGTTTTACAGTTCTAAAAATGTTGGCAGTGTACCATTTATCTTTTTTTGTTATTTATGAAACCACTCTGTATAAAAAGGAGTGTTAGAAAACCAAAATTATCAATTGACTTAAGAAACTTAATTTATTAAGTATTGACTTAATATAAAAAAGTAGCTTAAGTTTCTTCATTTCATTTACATTTAAAGCCAGTGGTATTTAAAAATATGTAAAGAACATTCTGTCATAATACTAGTTCTAAAACAAACCATACATCATGGACATTAAGTAGTTAATGGTGAATGGGCTTATGTAGAGAGTTGGAATTAAACATTTACTTCAACATGGTAAGAAAGTAAAACGGATTTTTCTATTAGTTGAATACATTTGATGATTTATTTTTTAATATGACAGTTAATACCTGCCTTGTTTTACAACTTTTATTTTAGCTTTATTTTTATTTGTAATAGTTTGTGATATGAAACACATAAGTTGAAGTCATGTATTTGAAGTTTGTATAATACAGTTTGGAATATCTTATCTTCAGTTCCTAAAAGGCTTTTTATCTGTTTCAGCATATGAAACACTCTCGGATGCCAATAGACGGAAAGAGTATGATATAATTGGACACAGTGCTTTTACTAATGGCAAAGGACAAAGAAGCAATGGAAGTCCTTTTGAGCAGTCATTTAACTTCAATTTTGATGACTTATTTAAAGACTTTAATTTGTTTGGTCAGAACCAGAACACTCGGTCTAAGAAGCATTTTGAAAATCACTTCCAGACACGCCAGGATGGTTCCAGTAGACAAAGGCATCACTTCCAGGAGTTTTCTTTTGGAGGTGGATTGTTTGATGATATGTTTGAAGACATGGAGAAGATGTTTTCTTTTAGTGGCTTTGATAGCACCAATCGACGCACAGTACAGACTGAAAATAGATTTCATGGATCCAGCAAGCACTGCAGGACCGTCACTCAGCGGAGAGGGAATATGGTTACTACGTACACCGACTGTTCAGGACAGTAGTTGGATCTTTTCCTGTGTCCACTAAGCCCACCTAGTTTACTCTTCCTCACTATGTCTGATGAAAAAAGTTTTCTGTGAACTAGTTTGGCATGATTTCACTTATGTTAAGCAGTTTGTTATTAGGTATTTCATATATTGAAATTTTTTTTTTTTTTTTTAACAAAACACATTCAGCTAGTAAACAATTCTAATTTTCCTGATTAGGAAAAGTTCTTTTGAAAGATCATTTGAAAGATAGATTTTCCTCTTTACCTGTCCTTTGGCTCATTAATTTGCCCCTCCCTCCCCCAACAAAAAAAGAAAATCCCAAACAACTCAGTTAGCCCAACATACTTAATGATTAAATAATGATTAAATTTTAAGTTATCATAGATTTGCATTGTATGAACTTGAATAATATTTGCAGTGAAACCTCTGGGAACTTAAAACTACACAGCCTATGGTCCCTGTAACTCGGGCTACTAAATGTATATGAAGCTGTAATTGAGTCATTTAGTGAAGACCACCATTGTTTTTGGCTCTTTGCCACTGAAAGCTTTAGAAAGTGATGGTTTGATGTCTATCACAGAAAGATTCCTCTTCTACAGGAGAATTGGTGTGATGGGGATGATTGTATTGCACGTAGTTAAGCTGAAGAAAGTTTAAAATTTATAAACTATTGCCAAGAAATTGTGTTTTAGTAATGGGCTAATGATTTTGTATGATCAAAATCATAGCTTTGTAAACTTCTTTTTGAATATTTTTGTTTGTTGACTTTCTAGGTCTTCGTATGAATTTGTTTTTTGTTTTTGGTGTGTGTGTGTGTAGTTACTCTGTTGCACTTATCTTTATCTAGAGATTGACTAATACCTCATTCTTTTTGTAAAAGCAGCCAGTAATTTCTGTGCAACCTTACTATGTGCAATATTTTTAAATTTTAAGAAACGTGTGCTTCTTTTGTTGTTAGAGTTATTTCTTTAGTTCTGCACTTTTCCATGTTATACTCCATATGAGTATTAATCCTATGGATGCATATGAAAACTAGTAATGTCTCATACAATATTGTGTGTGAGTGAGAGAAACTATAAATATTTACAACCTGATCTCCAGTGTTGTTCTTTTTTTTTATATATATTTTTGGGATGTACAGTATGTATAAAATGAAACATTCTGATCATAGGCCAAACATACTCTTGAAGTTTTACCTAACCTGAAATTTCCCCAAATGATCTTATTTCCATTTGGTAGCTTCTGTTGTGTTACTGTCTCATATTTCAGTACCTTGGAGGTTTTATTATCTATAATTTTTGTGTATTTGCCTTTTTGAGAGCAAGTGTTGTACCACAAGTCCTTTTGTGATTAGGACTGGTTAAGAAAAAGCAGACTTCATAAACCTTTGTCACCATTGAGAATGACTCCTCCCCTCCACATACATGACACATGAAGTACTTGGAATGATTCTAAGATATGCAAGGCATACATTCTACCACTAAGCTACATTACTAGCCCTGTCCATCTTTTTTTTTTTTTTTTTTGTTCAGCCAGGTTGTCGCTTGAGTCTTTATCATACCACCTAGACTTGCTGGCTAGTCAGGCTTCCAGGGTCTACCTTGTCCCCACTTGTTAACGAGTTACAGGTACTGAGTACCCATGAGTACTGTGGGTCTGAATTCAGGTCCCCATGCTTGCACTTTACCTGCTCTGCAGTTTCTCCAGCCTCACTTTAGGATTTTTTAAGAAAAATAGATATATTCATGATCTTATTTCTTAGATGTTATATCTGTTACTTGATAGTAATAGCCATATCTTGAAGTTGGGCCAAAAATCATATTTATATAAATCCTTTAAGACTAATTGATAAAAAATATCTCATTTTCAAATATTTGCAAAGGATGAATTATTTTCATATTGTTAGCATATCTCCTCTAAGGCCTGATGAGGATAATTTTTATTCATTGCGAGTTCTGAATATTTTGATCCTCTTGAGAATTGAAGGTTCCTCCTTAGGTGTGGTAGTACATGACTAATCACAACTCTCCAGAAGCTGAGCTAGTAGTATCCCAAATTTAAGGCCAGCCTGGGTTATACATCAAAATCTTGCCGTAAGCACCAAAATGGTTTGTGCGTTCCTAAGATAACTTTAGTTTCTTGAAAAATTTTTGTTGAGCAGTTAAAACAACTTAATAGGAGACTGAGATCATTGTCAAGCAAAATAAAGAGATTGATAAATTACTATTCAATATGTCTCAGCATTTTGTATACAGGATTATGTAGGATTTTAAAATTACATTTATTTGTGTAGAAGTGTGTCCATACCATGGCATGTGTGGAAGTCCAAGGACAACTTGTAGTTTTGTCCTTTCACTGTGGGAGTACTAAAATTACCAGGAATTGAACTCATACAGCTTGGCAGCAAAGGACCTAGTATAGCTATCCTTATATTAGAGTTCAAACCCACACTGACTAAAAATATTAAAAAGGACACATCATATTTATAAAAGTTCAAGAAGGTACAACAAAATTAGGTGCACCTAATTTTGGAAACAAAAAGGAGATAGTTTTTGTTTCCTACCAGATCACAATGTAATTAAAGTATAAATTAGCAATGTTAATTTCATAAAGTACTTAAATACTACTCTGAGTCTTCTAAACTAAAAGGAATTAGCTATGTTGTGACTCCCAAGCATAAAATTACTTTGCTGCTACTTCATAACTAATTTAGTTTACTGATAGGAATAATAAATGTGGATTGCTGTCTATATGCAAGTAAGGGCAGGCACAAGATAAAGCTAGAACCTGTGATTGGGCAGTGAAAAAAGAAGGCAGGCTGAGAGTTTTAGAGATGGGACAGATAGGGACAGAGAGGACAGAAGATGGAGGAAGAAGAGGATGAATCCAATCCATGTGGCTTTAAATAGCCACAGATAGCTATGAATATCATAGAAGAGCATAAAATAATAAAGGACAATTTGTCCAGTCTAGGTAGGCAGCTTGTATCAATATCAATTGGCTCTGGGTTCATTGTATGGGCGTTTTGTGGGTTGAGAATTTACTGATATAAATCTGACTGATACAAGCCTCTAGGGTTTTGATTTGACAGTTACAGGGATTTGTGACAGCTAGCTGCAGGTAGGGGATGGCTGGGAAGATAGAGTGGTTCTGAGGCAGGCTAACTGAAACAGGGAAGACTGCAGCTTGCAGCTCCCAGTGGGGAGGGGAACCCATGAAAACCATGTTACTAGAGTGTAGCTGGCGATATCGTTGATTGTTTTTAATTATTACACACAACAAATAAACATCTGATGTGCAGGATATCTGGTATTCAACTCTCTGTGAAAGGGTCAGGCAACCTAAGGGTTTCAACCTACAGGTTGAGAACCACTGGTACTGATCAACTAGACTTAACAGATACAGAATATTTCATTCAATAGATAGGAATACTCATCTTTTTCAGCTGCAATAGAACTTTCTCCTGATTATACCACAGGACACAAGTCTCAGCAAACAAAGTAGAAATTAACAATGTCCATTTTTAGAAGGACTGTGTTAGGAACTCTTGCTCTTTACTCTTTATTAAATAACAAGCACCTTTTTCTTCAGGTCATGGAAAAAGCCACTGGAAAGTAAGATTATCCCTAGGGGCTCCCAGTGACGATGATGCAGTTACTGTAGAGTTGTGAAGATGAGAAATGGCAGGAAGTGTATAGAATAGCCAACCATTCCTGTGGGTTCCTGCTGCCTGAGCCTACTCAGCTTACACCAAACTGGCTTCTGCCACAAAGGAGATCTAAGCCAATGGGACTCCCGAGGAAAATGCTTTTTCTCATCTATCACAGTTTGATACACTTTCATAGCACATTCAAAGAGTGTCAGGTACAGTTAACTCCAAGAGAGAGAATTCAGGAAGATTATTAAAATATTTTCAGATTTCTGGCAAAATTCTGCATCATTGGTTTTGTCATATACCAATTCTTAACCTCCTTAGGAAGGGATTCCTTTTATGAGATGACATGAAACAACGGAGCAGTGTGAATACATATGAAGTTTTTAATCAACCATAACCACTTAAATAGATAACAGGCAAGCACATGATTTTCACTGTGCTGGTATCTTCTGTCCTAAAAGTTCATATCTTCCTTTCAAACTTTAGTTTGAAATTGGAAAGATTATTACTCTTGAGATAGGGAAAACTTATTGAAGAAGGCATTTTAAAAAGTTCAGTCTGAACATAACTGATTGTCAGATAAGATTGTGAGTAGACATGTTTTTGGCATTTAGCAGAGGGTTAAGCCAGTGGTCATGCATCATAGAATTGTAAAAAACGCGGTAAGTTAGTCTTGTAAAATATTAGTGATGATCTGGTAGATGCTGACTTGAAAGTGAACACTTCCTCTTTTGCATGTATTTTTTCCATTTATGCAGATGGCAAAATTGACATCAATTTCCCTCTAGTTTGGTTGTACTCGATTGGACTATGTTTAAAACTGAGAGGCCTTAAAGGAAGTGGTCCAAGCATCTATAATGAAACACTTCCTACACATAATTATTTTTAACTTTTTTAAGTTTTGAGATTATAATTACAACATTTCTCCCTTCTCTTTGATTCTCTCTGGATTCCCCCATATTCCCTTTCTTGCTCTTATTCAAATTAATGGTCTCTTTTTTCATACATTATTATTGTATATACACCCCCCACCCCCACAATCATTAAAACATAACCTGCTCAGGACACAGAAATTTTAACAAACATTTTTTGTAAAAATTAAATTATTCCATCAGAGTAGTGTCCCTTACTCTTGTGATTATCACCAATGTTAATAAGCATTCTTTTAAAATAACTGAGTAACAAAAAAATCCAAATAAGTTTTCAATATTCAAATCTTATTACATTTACATTGTTTCTCTATACTCGAGTACTGAGACTCAGAGGTTTCTGTCCCTCCAAAATCCCTGTCGAGATCCTCACCCTCAAGATGATGGCACTTAGATGTGTGAGCTTTGAATAAGACATAGGAGTCTTCTTGGTGCCTTTATAAAAAATGCCAGTGTGGGATAGAGGGAAGGGGAGAAGGAGAGAGAGAGAGAGAAAGAAAGTAGGGACAGGGAGAACACTCAGTGGACCATTCTCATGTGAGATTACAGTAATATGGTTTGTATATGAAATGTTTTCCCAAAAGGCTTATGGTTTAAGAAGGCATGGTCCTCTGCTAGTGGTGCCCTTGAAATTCGATTAGCTTATGGGGACCGTGACTTAATTGATGGATTATTTGCTTGATGGATTTAAATCCTTGATAGGTACATGACATGGCATTATTGAGAGTAGGCTGGAGTAGGTACATGGCCTGGAAAGATGGCACCTTGTCCCCAACTGTTGGCAATCAGGCACATCCATGGACAGCTAGAAGTGACTGCACAACAGGTATCTTAACAGCCAGCTCTCAAGGGATCTAGCTCCAGAGGTGACAGTGTTGATCCTTTGCACATGTGTCATGGCCCTGTTGCATGCCCCTTTATGCATGTACCACACATCTGATAAAAGCCTCATTCTCCCTGCACCTCTCTCTTTTCTCTCCTCCCTCTCCCAGAGCCTGTCTCTGTTTCCCCTCCCAATAAACCTAGGTGAGCTCTGCTGCATGCTGTGATTTCTTTGGGACTTAGTTCTAACACCAGCCCCCTTTACTGCTCTGTCTGCTTTGTAGTGAGCAGCTCAGCTCTACTAAGAACTTTTTACCATGGTGTTTTATCTCACAACAATCCCAAAACCAACAGAGCCAAACAACCATAGACCAAAGACCTTTTGGACTCAGTCAAGATCCATTCTAATCTAAAGGAAATGTTCCCTCTCTTATGCTGTCATCATCTTAGGTACATGGCTACAGTGACAACTCTAACACAAGAAGACCTTGCCCCTGAACCAGGAAGAGTGCCTCATGGGGGCAGCAAGTCTTCCCACATCTCCTTAGACGTCTCAGTTACCAGGACTGTAAGAAACACAACTTTTTATAGGCCTCCCAAGCTGAGAAATTCTGTTATATCAGTCTGAACAGACTTAAGATAGTGGGCTTCTTAGAGCTTCTAGGATGTTCATCTATTCTGGGACTCTCTTGGAGACACACAAGAGATGTCTATTCTTTTATTGTTTGTCAATTTGATTACATCTAGAATTAACGAAAAATTCATGCAACTGGACACACCTGTTGAGGATTTTTAGTTAGTTTTATCATTTGAGATAGGAAGACTCACCTTAAATCCGGATCACTTGAGTTCAGAAACCCACTTTAAATATGGATTATTTGAGGTCTGGTTGCCCACCCTGAAACTGGGCTATACCTTCTCACAGCCGCTTATATAAAGGACCTGGAAGAAGGGAGCTTTTGGTTTTTGCCTGTTTGCCGTCATTCTCATTGGCAAGTTCATAGATTCTGGTGCTGAGACATCCTTTCACTGGTTTTAGAGCCAGGGATTAAGTCAGGTTTCCAAAGTACACTGAGGACAAGCTGAGACATCTAGCCACGTGGACTCAACAACTATTGAATTTTTGGCTTTTCCATTGGGAGACAGCCATTGTTGGACTAGCTGGATCACAGTTTGTAAAGTGTTCTAATAAATCCTCATCGATATCGATATTATTGTGCCCTGGTTGCGAAAACCCCAGAGACCACCAGGAACCACAACTCCGATACAATCATATAAGAGTCTTTATTCAAGCTGTGAATCTTCCTGATACAACAGGGTACGAGAGTGGCCAGAGATCTAGGGGAATGGAATTTAATAAAACAAACAAACAAACAAAAACAAAAAACCTGCAATCGGGGATTTCCAACTCTTTGCATTACATGAGAGGGTAAAGAAATGTTGGCCATTAAGGTGTTTGGTTTACAGAACCTGGTTAAACCACAAGGAGGGAGAATGCATCAAAAAGGAGAGTTCTGACCTGGGAACAACTTACATTTTCTTAGCCCATTCTGTTATCAGCTAACTGCAGCTGCTGTGTCTATTTTGCAACTGCCAGGGACATTTTGTGACTTTTCTCAAACCTCAAGGGTGGAGTCCATGCCTCTCTAAGGGCAAGTTGACTTCGAATGGAGCCTTAAAAACAAAATGGAGTTTATTCTGCTACCTCAGTCCCTTCAATATATGTATATTTATATATTCTATCAATATGAATTTATTCATTTCTATCAGTTTTGTTTCTCTAGGGCAGTGGTTCTAAACCTGTGGGTTAGGACCCCTTTGGGAGTCAAATTACACTTTCACAGGCATTACATATCAGATAATCTTGTGAATCAGATATTTACATTAAAATTTGTAACAGTAGCAAATTATGGTTATGAAGTAGCAGTGAAAATTTTATGGTTGTAGGTCACCATAACAGGAGGAGCTGTATTAAAGGGGTATTAGGAAGGTTGAGAATCACTACTCTAGAGTGCTGGGGGACCAGCCCCGCTGTTCTTCTTTCTTGATTGGGTCTTTCTGAGGCAGTGGAGGGGGAAGAACTCCTAAGACTGGGGTGGGGTGTGGGTGTGGGTGTAAAACTTGGTCTTACCAGATATTTCTGGTTGCTGTATAGTAATAAAATGTTTACCTATCTTATGTCTAAGTCACTTTGCTTCAGTAGCTGACCTGCCTCCTCTGAGTTCCTCTGAGGTGAGAAACTGTTTAGCACCATCATAAAACTGCAGGGGATTAAGTGAAAGGATTTGTTGCTAGTGAGTCAGTCAGAAGCCTAAGCTGGTGAACTCTTTGTGAACCAGAGGGAAGGAAAGATTTTTTTGTACTGGTAAATATGCACAGACACATATACGTTCAAACATTCATACACCCACACTCTAGCTGGGCCAAACTGTCAGTCACAATCAATTCCACAAGTATTCATGCATGCTTACATACATACACATATTCCCTACACACAAACATATGGACAGACATACACATTTGCATAGATAGATGGATGGATGGATGGATGGATGGATGGATAGATGGAGCAAAGCACTCCAAGATAAACTATTCAACCAAACGACTTTATTTCTCTTCTCTGGTCCTTTATACCTTCTTAGACAAAAATTCTTTAGTAAATTACCTCAGAGACAAAATGTTACAAGGAATGGGAGTTACAGAAGGATGTTGACATTAAGTCAAAAGCAATGTTTCATTATAATATTCTTATTAAAAGTTCAAGGCAGCAGTTTTTGCATGGCCTTGCCTTATCATAATGTACATCTGTGACTTTATCTTTAGACCTAAATGTTTTTCCCTAAATACAAAATTGTCCCAGGTCTACTTCTCCTTTTGAGTGTAATTATGAAAACTCATTGTATTTCTCATTATGCAACCTTTACTTACTATTCTGAGAAGTGGGCACATTCTATTCTTGATTCTAACTTTATTACACCTTTCTAGCAACTAAGAGCATCTCTAAAAACTTTCTTCCTAAAATTATTTGAGTCAAGTCAGAACTTCTATAGAACCATTATCTATTTGTCTATATAGATAGCATCACTACAAGATAATACATCTTGGCAAGTCTATATAAATCTACTCAAAAGGGCGGGCCAATACCTAGTGATTGTTATTTATTTAATAATAACAGAAAAAGTATATTAATGGCAGGAATCTTCCCAAAAATGAATATTTTTGGGCATTGTCATAGATTATGATCCAAGGCAGACTCATCTCAGGAAGATCACCTGTTAGATTTTGGCTTCTCTTTGTTGGCTCCTGGCACTAGAGGACCCTGACTAATACACAGTGATATTTGTCAAATTTCCTGAGCCATGGAGCCAATTTTGCCAGGTACCCTCAATCATGTCTAAGGGTGTAATGAATGTGTGCAACATGTGTGTGAAATATGTGCAAACTCATACTTAGAATGTTATTCTTGTATTGCTATGGGTAAGTCCTGACTGAAAAAGATTGTCTTGTCAGAATCCACTGTGGTTTCCCTCCGGCTACAGCTCATCAGTAGGCTTCTCTTGAAAACTGCTCTAGCTATTTAGATAGCATAACACTGTTTCTTTCAGAGCTATTTTAACACAGATAGTGACTATCACCAAGGAATTTAAATACAATTTAGATGAAAAGTCCTGTATTCTCTTCCAAGGAAAAAGTTACTACTGTTACTAAATGGTATTCTTAAAATAAGAGTGTTTAAAAAATAGAAGGATCAAACTGTTACTGTTAGGTTAAAAGGCAAATCATTTTGATAACCCTTTTGCAAATTGGACAAGTATTACTGAGTGGTGTTAAACATGCTCTGAGGGTAGAATATATATTTCTATTCAGTGAGAGGCAGAATTAACCATCACATAGACACAAATTTTCTGTAAAATACCTTTTGGCTGAGTCTTCAAAAGAAAGGGTGGAGGGAACTAAGTCAAAACACTAATATAAAGTTTGGGAGTGGAGCTCAGTGGTAGAGCACTTGCCCACTAGGTGTAATGAGCTGGGCTCAATGCTCAGGACTGAAGATTAAAATTAATGTAATTCTTAATTTTTTTATTTCACCTATAAGAACCAGTTAAAATTTTGTTTTTATTCCTGGTACAAACTTTTATAACACAAATTCTAGTAAATATTGTGGGAGAAGGTAAAGGACTCTTTTTTTCTCTCTCAGCTTCCAACTGCATCCAAAAAATCTGTCATTATAAAAGGTTTTAAAGGGAAGGATGGAGGAAAGGTGGAACGGAAGTAAAGAAGTAGGGCACACCAACTCTTTAAAACCAATAGGAAGAGTTCCTCCTCCACTTCTTCCTCCCCTCCTTATCACTTCTCCTTTCCCTCTGTGGTGGTTTAAATGAAAATGGCCCCCATAAGCCCATAGGAAGTGGCACTGTTAGGAAGTGTGGCTTTGTTGAAGTAGGGATGACTTTGTTGGAGGAAGTGTATCATTGGGAATGGACTTTGGAATTTCAAGTGCTCTAGTCAGGTCCAGTGGATCTCTCTTCCTGCTGACTGCAGATCCAGATGTAGAACTCTCAGCTTCCTCTCCCGCATTCTGTCTGTCTGCATGACCCCATGCTTTCCACCATGACAATAATGGACTAAACATCTGAACAGTAATCCAGCCTCAATTAAATGTTTTCCTTTATAAGCCTTGCTGTAGTCATGGTATCTCTTCGCATCAATAGAACTCTAGGATACCCTTCTTCTCTTCTTTTTTCTTCCCCTCCTCTACAGTAATGAGCAAAGTTTGGTAGGACAAATGTTTGGTAGGGAAGACAGTTTTAGTTTACCAGATCTCTGAAAATTAATGCTAAGGTGGTGACATACAAGCACTGACTTAGAAGATCTGAAGGAAAATGCTTTTAAACTTACAACTAAACAAAGTATTAACAGGGCAAGATAAAAATTATTGGCATTTTGAAGAATGAAGAAATTAACACCACATACCCTTTATGTAAAAACATTTTTCCCTCTAAATTGTAATATACACGAAAAGGTGATACCTGAAAAGTGAGGCAAAAAAGAGCTAAGATAAAAGAACAGAGAAAACCAGAAAGGAATTGAAAGCATACATTAAAAATGTCTACAAAGTTTTCATTTGTTGTGAGTGAATTTTCTTTTTTTCTTTTTTTCTCGGAGCTGGGAACAGAACCCAGGGCCTTGCACTTGCTAGGCAAGCGCTCTACCACTGAGCTAAATCACCAACCCCATGAGTGCATTTTCTATTATACTTTTAAATAAATGAAACAAACAAAGTGATACCCCACAAGCCCCAATTCTAGCATCTAAGTTATGATTCCTGCAGATTCCAGGAACAAAGCTAACATTTAAGTCTATCCAAACAATAAAAGGCTTATTTTTTTTTCTCTAACAAAAAGTCTAAAGGCCAGGCATCTCCAGAAGTAGTATACCAGAAGTTTGTCTTTGTTTTTTGGTTTCTTTTCTTGACTCTGACCTTTCTCTGTCGCAGGTTTCCTTCTTTTGCAGATAATAACAGGATAGAAATGTTATTAGCTGTATATTCCATGCTGGAACCAATCACTAATGAGATGGGAGTATGACAGTTATGACTAACTGATTTAGGCCAGTTAATAGCATGGTGGATCTGGTCAATTCTTTAGACTAGAATAAGGAGTATACCCAGAAAAACAGAACTCCGTATTAAAGATTAGTTAGGAGGTTGGAGGAAACAATTTACATGCCCCAAGCAGTTGAATATTGACACTTTAAGAAAAGCTCTTTAATAGTATCAGGTGTTTCTAATTTTTATGTTTATTATTTTTAGATTTGTTAGGTATTTTTCAAAGGGCATAAGACTCTTTTCTTTGTACCTTTAACTGATTGTCATGGTTGGATTTAGTTGCGAACAAAGTTCATTATAAATATTGTAGCATCTTGGTGGAGTTAATATTGGTGGTTATAGTTATTCTGGATAGATCTTAATGTTCTATGACATAATTTATGAATTTTCTGAAATGTAGTTGCAGCCTTGCCATTTTGCCTTGGTAGTTTAACATCTATTTGGATAGTAAGTGAACCTTGCTGCCTGTTTATCTATGTGTCATAATGCCATTGAGTGTTTGTAAATACAGTAATTAGGCAGGCATTTTTCAGGGAGAAACCCAAAGGACTCTCAATTCTTACTTATTTTTTTGCCTGGAATTGTTTGCTGTCCCAGCCCCTTTATCTAGTCAAATATTTTGCTGGTAATCCCTTCCCACTTTGCTCACCCTGACACAGTCAAACCTAAATTCCTTTTATTAATTTGAATATTGCCTTTGAATTTCAAACCATGGGTCTTTAGACAGTCAAATCTACATCTGGATTATTTTCCTTTAGCCAGGGCCCTGAAAACTTGTTTCCTTCTCTCCCCATCTAATTGTGCTTCCTGAGGCCCCAAGAATGGTAGAATCTTTTTGCTAATTGTACCTCATGTAATTATCAAAATTTCAACCACTTTACTCAATTTTTAAGCTTAACTTCATATTATTTAAATATAATTTCACATAATCACTTGAAGTGATTCTATGACTCAGTACATGTATTAGGGAAAAGTCATTAAAATGAAATTTTCTGTTCACATTTCTCAATTTACTTTTAGTTACAATTTAAATTTATTAATACTTAAGTAATTATTTTAACAGTCTCCATCATTTTCTTACTTCATTTAAATAGATTTTACATTAGCATTTTTCTAGTGGTTATTCTGCAAAATCATTCTTCCATTATGTATTTCATAAGTAGAAATAGGAAGGACTGTTTGCTAACGAACATGATTTGGTTATTTGTAATATATTATCATTGGGTAAGTGGTAGTTTGGATAGGGATGGACCTTATAAGCTCATATATTTGGTGCTTGGTCATTATGGAGTGGGATTAGCAGGGATTTGGAGATGTGGCCTTGTTGGAATCGGTGTGGCCTTGTTAGAGGAAGTTTGTCACTGGGGGTGAGCTTTGAGGCTTTAAATGCTCAGTCTAGGCCCAGTGACTGTTTGCTTCTGCTGATCCCAATGTAGAACTCTCAGCTACCTTGCCAGCCCCAAGTCTCCCTGCATCACTATGCTTCCCACCATGACAATAATGGACTAAGTCTCTGAACCTGGAAGCCAGATCCAATTAAATGTTTTCCTTTGTAAATATTGCCACGGTCATGGTGTCTCTTCACAGTACTAGAAACCCTAACTAAGGCAGGTAGTACTGATTCTTATTCTCTGACACATAGATTAGTCATGTAGGTTCATTGTGTTTCTTAAAGATAACAATGGAGAGAGATATTTCTCTTTTCCCTGTAGATCAAGTTATGGTATATCCATCTTTGCTCTTTTCTCAGGGCAGTCGATGGTGCAATAGCAGCCCATAATGTTAGTGGCTTAACTCTATCTTCCACATGATGTCCAGTTGTCTTTCAGATGATCCATGCTGGTCCAAGGGGATTGCCTTGACAATTCTATGTAAGGCATCTTTGGTTATAAGGGAAAAAACATGCTTCCTCTCCCTAAACCATTAGAAGTCTCTTGGAGTGCAGAGATGACTAAGCCCTTAAAAAGACATATTGCGGGTTGGGGATTTAGCTCAGTGGTAGAGCGCTTGCCTAGCAAGCCCAAGGCCCTGGGTTCGGTACTCAGCTCCGGAAAACAAAACAAAAAACAACAAACAAAAAAAGACATATTGCTCTTATAGAGGACCTACATTAGATCCCCAGCACCCATATTGACTAGCCTTCGTCTCTGCCTGCATCCACACACATTCACACAAACCAATATTCATGTAATTAAAAATAAAATGAAATTTAAAGAAGTAAAAATCTCATATTGTCAAAATTTTGGCTCCGATTTAACATTTATACTTCATCTACTTGGTCAGCTGAAGTCTTATGTTGAAGTCTAAGATAAAGGATCTAGAAGTCTAGTCTTCCATGGGGTAAACTAGAACTATATAGTAGCCAATGTTAGCAGTATTGACTTCAGGGAGGCAGTTTGTAGACCATAAGAAAATTTTTAAGAGACAATCTTTAATTTTGTAGCACTCAATGTATTCCTCATAGTGTCTGTGTGAGAGCAGATTGGTTGTATCAGTGGATTATTTATGTTCTCCATATAAGAAATGAATAATAAGTTCACTAGAACATGCTTCTGAGTATATATCACTTTAATTTCAAGCATTAGAATAACCCTATCAAAACATTTCAAATAATTTTATTATGGAATACTGTAGTTTTGTAAAGAAATAACTCTAAAGCATCATTTCCCAATTTATTATGTTTTTGTTAAATGAAAAGTAAGAATTTCATAGATGAGGATAGCCAACACTGGGACTCAGAGGTGCCTTATTATCCAAAGAATTTTTAAAAGTCTTTAATATGCTAATTTACATTGGCCATCTCCACAAAACAGATATAGTTTGAGGCATGTATAAAATATATGACCAAGAAACTCTTACAAGAGGGTCTCTCTGTGGACCAATTAAGAAGAAATTTATGTGTGGTTCTTTAGAAACTCTGGACTAGACATACTTTTAGACCTAATTAAAGAACAAGTTACTGTGGAAAGGCAAACTTCAACTTTACTGTAAAATCATGTCATGAGCAAGTGCTTCAAAATGTTCCCCACAGAGCTGAACTGAGCACTGGAGAAAATTTTCCAGAAGACCAATTTAAAGAGAAGGTGATGACCTTAAAGATGCAAAGTGCATGTAGCATTATTTTATTATTCTTTGTTATAAATATTAGGAGGTTCCAGATTAGAAAAGGATGTTGGTCATAAATACATAATATCCATGATTTAAAACATACAGTGTGTGTGTGTGTGTTTGTGTTAGCAAAAACTCTAAATATCTTCCTTACATTTTTATTCCCAGAGGACTCATTAACTTTTGTGGTTGCTACTTGGAAAATGACATAGAAATATCAAAGCTAGTATTGGAGAAACACCTTTTAACTTACAAAGAAAGAAAATTTATTTAATTATTTATAGTTGTAATTTTCCATCTGGAAGGAAATTGGTGTAACCTAGAATATTTCCCCATCATCATCTAAGAACAGCTCATTTTCTTTCCTTCTGTGTGAACCCACTACCATCGACAAATCCTGTTCCTACCTACAGCCAACCGTTCCAGCTGTGCACTGGATTGTGTCAGTCAGACTCAAAGACCTAGCTCCACCGTTTCCTGCCTTCTTGTCTGTCACCAGTTTTCACTTCCCTTTACCAGTTCACACCAGAAAACAGGTTTGTGGCTGTTAATATTTCTTCCATACCAAGACAAACTTCTTGGGCTTTTTTCCTTCCCTTTATCTGCTGCCTCACTTTTTGTTCAGCTTGATCATGAAACTTTTAGGACTTGTTTTTTAATCTCCAACGCTCCCGTGGAACTTCTGTTGAACTTACTGAGACGGACACACGCTGTGAAATCATCAGAGAACAAGCTGAGCATTTCTCAGATCTCAGTGTCCACCCAGGTCAGCACCCTCTTCTTTGATAGTCTTACCTCACTCTTCAAACATAAAACTTTGTTTTCTCACTGACTCATGTTGATTCCCTCCACCTCACTTCATTCTCTGAATCCTGGTCCTTCCTGCCTCCTTTTCCTTTTAGTTCATTCTGCTCTCCTCTACCTCTCTTCATCTTTTTTTCTTCTCCTCACTTCCCCTTTTAGAGCCTCTGCTCTACTTCTTATTGTTATCACTTTCTTGGTCAGCTTTCTTAATCTCATAGTTTTAATATCATCAGTACATCTGCCAGGTAGAAATTTCCATCTTCTGCAAAGATCTATATGTTCAAAACTCCAGATTCATATATGCAACTGTTAAATACATCGTAACATGTCTAATAGGGAAGTAACATTCTGACGGCAAAGCTATCTTTCCAGTTGTTTATGTTATAACCTTGGACTGATTTATCTCATCCTCTTGCACCTATTCACACGCTATAGCCAATCCTATGGAGTATAAATGTAGAATATTTCCAGAATTTTACAGTTTTTTACCTCCTACTGTACTGACGCCACCACCATGGTCTTCCATACCAATTATTTGGTGAAAATAAATATTCTTAACCCTTTACATTCGATCACACAGCCAGTAACTAGGATTGCCCTTTTAAGAGGTAAATAAAAGCTTGTTTTTCTTCCTGTCCCTTCCGTTTGCCTCCTTGTCAGTCACATTAGAACTAAGTAATTTACAATGATATATGGAATCACCCCACACACTTACCTAATTTTATCTTCCAATCTGACTCCCTTCGTTTATTCTGACTCTGCCATAGAAAGATTCATTTTCTTCCAGAAATATGCTGAGTAGGCTTACTCTCTGGGTGTTTAGCCTTTTCTGTCCCCTCTAATTGGGCCACCCTCCTGTCATATGGCCACTCTTCAAATTCTGCTTTCTTCACGTGGAACATTTCCCCCACTTTGACAGTTTAGTACATATACTCAACCTACCGTGATTATATTTGGTCCCTATAGGCCTCTGCTACCCTTTTCTTTGCCTTGGAACCCTTTCTTCTTCCCACCCTACTTCCCCATTGACTATATCTTAGAGAAAATTGCACATATAACTCAGTCCAGCAACCATTAACAGTTATTACCTCTGTTGGAAGGAATAGAAGCTCATAGGTACCTCCTCAATCAATGATGAAAGCTGGAAGGCCTATTCTTTAGCCTAGTGAATAAGTATTCACGGTTGCAAAGGCAATGCCTTGTGTAGATAACAGTGTTTTATGACATCTATCCCTATCCTCTGGCCCTTATATTCTTACCTTCCTTTCTTCCGTAATGTCCCTGGGAATTTGATGGAGTAGTGCTGCTGATAGTGACACAGATCGTGTTTAAGGATAAGCATTCATCAGTCACAAATTATCACCACTTTAGCCAGGTAAGAGTCGCTACATTAACTACCATCCTCTGAAAGAAGGATTTTCTGTGCCTCAGTTTGGAAGCCACACTAATTCACTGATATATTTAGACAGTAACATGCTCATTTAAGGAAGTAACAGTAATGTATTGTTGTGAGTATAACAGTTCATGCACTCATAGAATGCACTAAAGAAATCTTAAAACATGCAGGGTTTTAAGGTGAATAACCTGTTTCCTACCCAGAAGGCTGGGAATGGGTGGCTAACAGCCTAGGTAACCCCTGTGCTATCTGGAAGCCCAGACGATACCTGGTTCCTCACAAGCTCCCTCAAACAGGACCAAAGGTGGGTAACAGTCTAAATGACTTCTGTATTACCTGTATAGCCAGCTGCTGCCCCCTTTATCCCCAGCCCAAGGCTTCCACAGGTAGGAGCTGGTTAATAGCCTAGATTACCTTTGTGCTATCTGGCCAGGATCTCCCCCACAGATGACCTCTGTGCTTTGTGTATGACTGAGACTACACTAGATCCTCCCCTAGACCCTTAAGGTAACACATGTAGCCTATCTTTAGAACCCATCTTCATGAAAGGAATGACATGCACTTTGAGAAGAATTTTGAGGTAATTTTGCCTCCTTGTGTTCATGGGTTTGTGTTACACCAGGAAGCTTGTGGTAGTTTGAATGTAACTGGCCCACATATGTCCATAAGAAGTGACACTATTAGGTGGTGTGGCCTTCTTGGAGGTGTGGCCTTGTTGGAGGAAGTGGAGGCAGGCTTTCAGGTCTCCTAGTGCTCAAGTTTCATCCAGTGTAGAGTCAAATTCTCTCCTGGCTGCCTTTGGATCAAGATGTAGAACTCTTGGCTCCTCCAGCACCAAGTCTGCTTGCACAATGCCATGCTTCCCACTATGATGATAATGGACTGAACCCCTGAAACAGTAAGTCAACCCCAGTTAAATGTTTGCCTTTATAAGAGTTGCCTCGGCCATTGTGTCTCTTCATAGTGATAGACTCCTAAGATAAATCTTTTTTCCAAATTGTACTGTTCTTAAATATGCCTAAATAAACTACCAGATGTCAAGCTTTAGAAGTTTCAAACAACACTGTCTACTCAGTCATTTTGAACTAGATTTTCTTCTTGCCACACATGGATCATTAATCTGCCAGCCATGATGTTTGCAGAGACCCTGTCTTAGCTAGGTTTTCCTTTGCTGTGAAAAGACACCATGGTAAAGGCAATTCTTATAAAGGCAAACATTTACTTGGGCCTGACTTATAACAAGAGTTCCACATCTTGATCTGAAGGTAAACAGAAGGAGACTCTTGCACTGGGTGAAGCTCAAACACTAGGAGCCCTTAAAAGCCCATTTCCACAGTGACACACTTCCTCCAACAAGACCACACCTATTCCAACAAGGCCACATCTCCTA
Source organism: Rattus norvegicus (assembly GCF_021556685.1). Taxonomy (NCBI): domain Eukaryota; kingdom Metazoa; phylum Chordata; class Mammalia; order Rodentia; family Muridae; genus Rattus; species Rattus norvegicus. The sequence goes on along the minus strand of NC_141539.1, from coordinate 67,536,919 downwards.
ATAGTGCCACTTCCCATGAACCAAGCATATGCAAATTACCACAGACCCTTGACTCGGGGTTATGCCATAGTCCCACAGTTATAGGTCAAGATTATAGGATCAGATGAATATTCTGTCCCAAGGGACAGGACTTACATTCAATCACAGAGCAGTTGGTTATGCCCCAAATAAATATGCCGTTGAGTATTTGTTATCTATTGTGTAACCATGTAACACACATGCTCTGTTAGAATTGGGCAAAATCATTGATGAGATTTTCCCTCTAGGAGCGTGCCTAGCATCTTCTGCAACCAAGGATGCTTGCCAGGAAGGTATTAATTTCTACTTCAGTGACATCTTGATTTCAAAGAGTATGTTGTAGCTTTAATAAGAGTATTTTACAATCTAGTTCTGATGGGCAAACAAGAGCTTTGTCAACAGTCTATATTCTTTTGGGGGCCTCTGAGAATTCTCTAGACATTACAGTATTTCCTTGCGCCTCCTTACCACACATTTTGCATTCACAATCTCTATATCCATTTCTTTTTTCTTTGTTTATACATGAAACCTTTTTTTATTATTATTTATAAGCTATTGCCATTTTTTTCTTCTTGGGATAGGGACCTGTGTGTATCCTACATGCACCTATCAGTGATTGACCCAGAGATTCTCAATTGCCACTTAGTGAATGAATGCATTAGTAGTCTTATAAATGCATATACCCGGGGGTTGGGGATTTAGCTCAGTGGTAGAGCGCTTGCCTAGGAAGCGCAAGGCCCTGGGTTCGGTCCCCAGCTCCGGAAAAAAAAAAGAATAAATGCATATACCCAATAATTTGGTTTTCTGAAACATGAGAAAATACTCTATTTACATGATAGATTTTGTAACTTTGAATTAGGATGTTGTGTTTCTATAAAATACATTACTTTTCTTCCTACTGAAGACATACTTTGCTTATTTGGTTATCTAAAGTATTTTCTGAATACTTCAAATAACATTTCTTTGATGTAAGGTTTCTGTGCTCATGTCCTCATATATATTAGTATGAGAAAATAATTTTCAGGTTAAATGCAGTTGTCCAAACTATCTAAAACACTTTCTTAGAAATTATGGTCGAAGGAAGATAGTACCAGTTTATATGTTGTATTAGTTAGGCTTCTTTAGAAGAGTAGAACTGAAAAAATTAATATGTATTGTCTTAGTAAGGGTTTCTATTGGTGTGTCTAGAAACCAGAGCCTTGGCAGATTTTATAAGGAAACACTTAATTGGGTCAGATATACAGTCAGATGTTTGGTCTATTATTGTCATGGTAGGAAGCATGGTAGCACTCAGGCAGACATGATACTGGAGAGGTAGCTGAGAGATTGACATCTGGATTGTCAGGTAATGGGAAGAGACAGTGAGCCACTAGACCTGGTTTGAGCTTCTGAATCCTCAAAGCCCAACCCCCAGTGACACATTTTATCCAACAAGGCTACACCTACTCTAATCTAACAATGCCACACCTCCCATAATGCCACTCCCTATGAGACCATGGGGGCCATTTTCATTCAAACCACCACAGCTGTGAAAGGATTGTATTAGATCAGCATATACAGTGTGGGGTGGCTAGTTCAATAATGGCTAGCTACACCCTAAAAGGCTGAGAGCACTAGCTGTTCAGTGCCCAATGCTGGATACTTTCAGCAGTCTCAGGCTGCTGTTGAAGGCCTGGAGGATTCCTAGAGAGCAGCTCATCCACATTATAAGGCCAAAGAAGAAGGTTGGGTTCTATGGTCAATGGAGGATGGAAGCCCTGATAGCCACATGGCAGATGAACTCACAAGAAGGGGGCAAAGCTGGCCTGTTTTCTTCTCAGATTTTCATGTCTGAGTCACTGCTGGCAGGTGATACCCATACTCGGGAGGGTTTTCCCCTTCAGCTAATCCTCTCAGGAAACAACCCCAAAACCTACCCAGAGGTATCTCTCTTAGCTGATTCTAGATCCTATCAAGATTAACCATTACATATGTATCAAAACTGGTGGATTTAAAAAAAAATAAGGTACAGCTCCCAAATGTTAAGAAAATTGAGAACTTGAAACATTTATTAAGGTGTTGACTATTTTATATAGAATAAAGATGTGTGAGTTTATCTTTAAAAAAATCTTTGAAACAATCTACCCCATCACTTCCTTTAAACTGTACAAGCCATGATAAGTGATATTGAAAATTTCTCCAATTTTTAATTTCAAACAAACTAATTTTACCTTTTCTAGTATTTTTAGTATACTTGTTAATTGAGCACATTGTGGATCTAATAAAATACCTGTGAATTCATATTTAGACCATTTACAACATTTCTGATAATCCCACTAAAAGAAGAGATAGCATAAAGACACTGTTTTCAAGGGCTACACTCTGGGCTGTGATTTTATCTGGAGATTCTGAATGAGTTATGAGAGACAAAATGAAACAACCATGAAAATCTTCCTTAGGTCAAGTTGAAGTCTAGTGCTTGCCACCCAATGCTCTCCTTTTATTCACTGCCAGGAGCAGTGAGCAGTTGCCCAGAATTGCATCAGAGAATGGAGAAAAGATCCCAGCTGGAATATACATGTAATCATTTAGTAGGTTGAGGCTAGAAGATCATAAATGAGCAAACTTGGCCACAAAGCAGTTCCTTGTTTTAAAGAAAAATGAACCCCAGGTTTGGAGAGATGGGTAAGTAATTAAGAGAACTGACTGCTTCTTCAGAAGACATAGGTTCAATTCCCAGTACCCACATGGCTGCTCACAACCACCTGTAACTCCAGTCCCAGGGGATGAGATGCTCTTTTCTTTCCTCCACAGGCAGCAGCATACATGTAGTACACAGCCAGAGATGTAGGAAAAATATCCATGCTCATAAAATGAAATAAAAGTTTAAGAAAGGTCACTGACAAGATTATTTAGTGGTAAAGGTTTTTACCTGATGATTTGTGTTTGATTCCTGGGACTTATAAGGTAGAAGGCAAGAAGCCAACTCCTGTGAGTTGTTCTCTAACCTCCACTCATATACTATAGCACTTGTCCCTACACATGTACACACAGGTATATAAACAAATAAAATATAATTAAAACATGTCTTGCCCCCACCCCCATGCCCCACCATCCAGGAGTGAGCTCGGCTTGTAGAGAGACTCTGTGTCCAAAGTTGTAATCTAATACATTTGTGTTGTTTTTAGGCCACTGAGACTGGTCCTTGTTCTGGCTGCTATACAAAATTTTGCAAAAAACAAAAAACAAAAAAACAAAAACAAAACAAAACAAAAAAAAACCCCACACAGAGCCTGGAGCAATATGTCTGTAACTCTCTCTGGTGAAAAACACATGTCAACCTAAATATGTAATTCAAATTCCAAGTGATTTTTGGAAGAAATAAAGACAGCACCAAAGTCTGTAAGGAAAACAGAAATTGAGTTCAGAGCTTAATGGAAAATTTGGGCAGTAGAAGGGGACTCAATAATGACAATGGAGGTATGAAGTAAGGGCCAGACACTTTTGCTGTCATCACATTAGTCCCAGAATTCATGGACATTTCTCAGAGGCAAAGCACATGTATCAATAATGATAAGACTGACTGTGGGACCAGGGAGCTGTGGGACAGGGGGAAGCAGGCCTGTAGCAGGAGTTGGGTCAAGGTGTCCAAACCCAGGAAATCTCATTCTGAGATTGGCAGGAATAGTCTCATTTCCCCTTGCCCTGGCCCAGGGCATGTATCCCTGTGTTCCCACTTTTACTCCACCAGAGGAATCACATAGCCTGATAGCTAGGTTAAACTTCCTCTCCCCTTATAAAGTCATGTGGACTAGCACATTCCTCCTTATTCAAATGAGGCAACTCCAGCACCCTGGACACGGTCAAATATGTACACACGTCCAGGTAGCCCCTACTCACCCACCCCAAAGGTTTAAATAGCCTTTGTTCTCCATCATTAAAATGAGCTGTCTCCCAAGATCATTGCCACCTCAGGTCTCTCAAGCCCCTGGCTGTTCCCACCTTATTCCCCAAGGTGATCAAGGCCAGTCAGTGTCCTACAATGAGGAAGTGGAGGCTGAATGACAACTGATGATCCTGTAACCAGGATGAAGGATCCAAACAAGAATTATTTTCTGCCATGGCTCTGGATTAAATCCATGATACCAGATTTGCTGGAAAAAATGCTCTACCACTGAGCTAAATCCCCGACTAGCCCTAAACGATGATTAATATGGTTTAGACAATCCCCAGAATGTTATGGAATAATTTATAGCCACTAATTTTTCTTCTCAGTTATACAATATCATTTCTGAATTTTGTTCACTTATTCTTTGATGTCATTTTTTTGAAAGAACTATCATATTTTGACAATTGTGTCTATTCATGTGGACTTCTAAAATGAAGGCCATGGCTATTTTCTTTTTAAAGTGTCTAGTCCATATTTAAAAATATTTATTTATTTATTTGTCTGTACTATACATGTATGTTGTATATTACCATGTACGTGCAGGCATACATGCACCTGTTCCTGAACAGAGGCCACAAAAGGGCATCCTGTGTCTTCCTCTATTATTCTCAATTTTTTGAGGCAAGTCTCTCCCTGAACCTGGGCTCTCATTTCTCATCCAAGTGGGAAACCAGCAAGCCTCAAGCTTCTTCCTGTCTTTGCCCACCTCAGAGCAGGGATTATGGATGTTTGCAATACTCCAAACCTGTTGTACGGATGGATGCTTGGATCTGATCTCTGGATCTCAAGATTGCGTAGCAAGTGCATTTAACTGATGGTTCATTTCTCCAGCTCCAGATACTCTGTTTTGATATAATCTTCTCCAGTTATAAATAGTACTTGGATGTTCTTGATGACTGTCACTCTATGATCTTATTTTAAGCTTGCATTTTCTTTGAGTAGTATAAGTTAGCCATGAACACACATGTATCACTTGGCCACTTTTACTACCTCAAAGAGTATCATAGGATCAGACTCTCCTTACGTCTTCTCTGAGGATATCCTGTGGTACCTTAAGAGCACATTTCATCATGGAGGATCACTAATTTATCTTTTAGTGTGGCTCTAACTAGCTTCCCACTCTGTGAGCACTGCTGGTAGTAGTTTGTTGACATCTATTTCCCCATCCCATTCTTAGATATACAATTTCTTTGATGTTTTTCTAATAGATCTTTGAATATTACATTGCTAAAAGCTATTATTTGTCAATTGCACTTGATTTGCAGCAGCTTATGTAGTGTCTACATGTAAGAGAATTACAGAAGCATTCTGGTTTCACTTCACATAGAAGCATGATACTGTTTGTGCTAATAAGACAACATATTAAGGACACTCAATCACATTTTTTGAGAGACAATCTTTTTTTCTCTTCCCCAAGCTACTCTCAATGGTCACAAGACCCAACTCCTAGACATTGAGTTTTATTAACTGCGACTGGGTGATTGAAGTATTTTTTATCTCATAAGAAGTCTTCAGTAATACACCATAGCAGAGGGTGCAACCTCAGAGACTATGATGCCATCTTTATTTCTTGTAAAAATCACTTGCCGTGTATTGGTTGAATTGCACATTTAGCTTAACATTTGTTTTAATCAGAGAGGGTAATAGATATATTGCTCCAGGCTGTTAATGGTTTTTCTTTGCAAAATGACTATATTCTTCATCCACTGCTCTGACTAGGAGAGAAGATAACATCCGCCTTATTCTATCTAGCTGACTGCCTGCGGGACAGAGATTTTTTTCATTTAGTTTTGCTGGTGCATTAGCATTTGTGACACGACAGAAGCTGGAACATTACAAATGCCTGTAATTGTTTGCATTGCTGTAGGGAATATAATGTTGTTAATATCTATTACTGAACTAAATGAATGAATTAAGTAGCCAGAAACAAATATGAGTGTCAAGCATGATTTAGTTGGCATATAGCTTCAGAACAGCTGCCAAATTTAATGTGGGGATGGGAGGAGGCAAACACCAGTGTTTGACACCCTTTCTTCCCCACTAGGTGGAGGTATTTCTTTACTTTAAAGCTGCATACAGCCAGAGTACTGCAGTGTGGTATAAGATAAAATAGATTCTGACTTTACCCTTTCTTTCTCTGTACCGGTCTGTTGTTGGTTTGTGGGTGCTTTTTTTCTTTTAGATTGGGTCATAAAAACTACGGGGTCAAATCAGTACGAGGCAAAGGCAGGGAAAGGTAAAGGATGAGCCAGTTGGAACATGTTGAGGGAGCGATGGAGGCTTTTTAGTTCTTCAGTTTGAGTAGTCACTGCCAAGACTTTGTATTCCTAGTTATACATGGTTGCCTCGGGCTTCTCTTCTTTGGCCATTCCTGATATGCATAAAAATACATATTTAGGGTGTTCTTTTTCTTTTTAAATTCAGATGTGTATTTATAACCTACAGCACCTTGCTGCAGCTTTCGTTTATTAGTCAGACATGATTCCATCAGTCAGGCATGATTACATCAACCATTTTATCCTCACAACAGTTCTGAAGGCAGACAGATTATTTATTAGCTGGTGTGTGGTTAGTTAGCTGAGATGGCGATTTTCTAAAATTTTTAATATTGCAGTTTAATAAATTTGGAGTACATAGTGATGAACATTATTACTAAAGCGTTTTGTTAGAAGCCCTTTTTTTCTGAGTATTCAACAGTGGCTTCTAGTTGCAGAACATCACCACACATCAATAACAATTCTTCTGAGTATTCAAAAATCTGTATTATATGCCACAGCATCTACAGAGTTCTTGATAGGGACAGAGTCTTATTTCAGACCAGTAATTTCTAATAAAATGATACTTAAGTTGGGAAGGGTGGCACATGCCTGTAATCAGAACACTTGGGATGATGAGTTAGAAAGATTTTGAGTTCTAGGTCAGCTTAGCTTGCAACTCTATTGCAATTAGCAGGGGTGGGCTAGGGTGGGGTCAACATACAGAGCAGGAACTAACAGAATCTCCAGGACAGGAGATGAAAATGGAGGTGCCTTTAATCACATACAAGGGGATTGGTATCTTCTGGAACTTAATCTGGTTTAATGACAAGAACAGATTGGAGAGTTCTTTTCTATCAACTCCTAGATTGTGGATTATGGCTTTCAGTTGTTTCAGATTGCTTCAAATCTAATGGCTGGGTCAGTAACCTGGCTCACTGGGTACAAATCGATCACTGTTAACCTAACCATCTGAGTTAGAGACCCAGAACCCATGATGGAAGGAGAGGCCTGATTCCTCAAAGTCATCAGATTGTGGGTATTAGCACATACTTCAATACCTACAGTAAAAGATTACTAAGCCACTCCAATGTCCCACTGACTGTGGAGTAATAGATATGGAGGAAATGAAGCTGAGAGTTTCCCAGTTTTGCTAACTTGTGAACTAAGCTTGTGAACTAAGCTTGGAAAACCTGAGTCACCCTCAGATAAGACCATCAGAACCTTATAGATTAGTTGATCACTGGCTCTTTCTCTCTTTCGGTCATCTTTAAAGTCAATAGCTGTTTGGCCTTCTCTATCTCCAGACTGTGGTCAGTGGTAAGGCATTCCACTGATATATTATTGGATGTATCTTGAGCCAAAGGGCTGGGTTTGATTCCTTCTTTCCCAGGAGGTTTCTGTGCTTCTTATGTAAGTTTGTTGACATGCCACGTTTCCTAGTTTATCTTGCTGTGTTGGCCACACATATGTATTAGCCCTATGTGTATATTACATATATATAACATATTTGTTAGCTCCATGTGTACTATATTTATGCGTTATTACATATCATCAAGAACCTAAAACAAAGGGAAACCCCTTTGTAATGAAGCCAAATGCAACCATCATTTTTCTCAGAAAGAAACAGGCAATAACTGGGAGCCATACAGTAGGTGCCAGGTAGTGCCATTTGTTAAAGGGCTAGACACTGAAGTCTATTCTCCTTACAGTGCTTCCTGCTGCTCCAGGCCACAGGATACCTATTCCAAGTTTCCCTGAGTTTCAGTCTTACCTCAGTCCTGCATTCCACTACCCAACCTTTCCATGATGTGCTTCAGGAAAATGTATAGGTATTAGTAGTTTGGTGTGTGCCTCCCAGAGTGTGAGAATCAGTAGGTCTGCTTCTCAAGGTTGTGTAGAAAGAGAAGGACAGTGTAGGGAGTGTCTTCTTTTCCCAGGGAGAAGGAACAGAGAAAGAACACTATTGGTAGGCACTGTGGAAGGCAGCTGGATGGGGTTGTTTTTAGGGAGATTCCATCAAAGTCAAATGGCCCCATCCTAAGAGTAGACACCCTATGGACAGTGTACTGAGGTATTGAGGAGAAAGCAGAACAGCTCTACAGGAGGACAGCCACAGCATCTAAGGGTTGCCAAGGAGAGTCTTTGTGTCAGCATACCAAAAGGAATGCAGTTTGAGTTCTGTTGAGTACTCCACAAAAGCTCTCTCCATCTGCTCAGTCTAGTAGGAACTAAAGCAAAGAGCCCACTGTACTAGTGCCTCTTTCCCCTCTTATCTTGTTCTACTCCCTGTCAGTGTGGCTGTCCTAGAAAGTAGAACAAAGGAAAGAAAGGGAAGAACTTTGTCTCATTCTTTTCTTTTGAAGGTTTCTGCCTGAGGGAGGAAAGAGGGATAAAATTGTACAAAAACTGAAACTTAGGGTTAAACATGGCCAGACACTTGATTGCCTACAACACTCAGAGAGACCTTTCTTTGATATGATATGAAATTGACTTGAAAGTAGATAGGACCTGCCCATAATTTTTCTATATGTCAGGCGTTAAGAGCAAACTATGAACTAATGAGAGGTAGCTCCCTTCTGCTTCCACCCTTTACTCCATGGGCTCTGATGTGTCTATGAGAATGGTTCTACTCAGAGGACCTACTCAGGTGGCAGTGGTTGTTGGGAAACTCCTGGGGCTGGTCTACGTCTCTGGTCAACAATGCCCTAGGAAAAATTCGGGGAAGTAGTGGATAATTACCATGACAACCATGTGTGTTGAGATGTATTCAGCTTCATCAGACTGCACACGTTCAGCAGTTCTTTGGGTATCAATGATACCTTAATAAAATGGGTTCAAAGAGCAAGCCAGCAAACAAAGCAGCCAATTCTGTGGGTTCTGAATCTTTCCTCCTAGGAGTTAAGAGCCAGAGTCTAGAGCTCTGTCATAGTCTGTGTTTATAATCCTCCTTATCTAGAGGTTGCAAAGAGAATAAACTCAGAGCATAGAAGTGAGTTCTTAAATGTTGCATAGATTGTTTTTTTTTCATTTGTCTAAAAAAAGGACTATAATATTTAGAAAGACAAAGGTATCACAAGCTTACCACAGATATTACCAAAGATATTATCATCTTATCAACTGTACCACAAGTGTGATCTCTAACTGCTCTGTGTCAAATGCCTAGTTTTTCGTCTGGTTAGAATGCAGGAAACTACGGAATAGCTTAAGAAATGCTCATGAGTTCTTTTCCTCTTGTTGCCTAAGTTTATCTTCCCTGGAGTTTCTTCTGGGTACAGTGACACATAGAGGCCATCTCCTGTTTTTGTAGCTTTCTCAGTGGTAGGAATTAGTTTTAAATTTAGCTATTTTTATGAAATTACAAAATTGTTCATAAACCTTCCAGACACAGCCCACATTTAAGCAATTAAAGGTAGCCAAAAAGAATTTTTGCTAGCTAATACTAATCAAATGACGTAGCTTGGACCCAAGTTAAAAGCAAAATATTCCTACCTAACATTAATCATCAATTCTAACTGATCATCTGTAGTATTGTCCTTACCACTTTGCACACATTAACCCCTGACACTTCGGTGAGACACATGTTGACATCTCTGTTTCTACCAATTTTTAGAAATTAAAAATAAAACGCAAAAAGGGTATTTGCCTAAGACTTTTCTTGTCTGAGTCATATGTAGAGGAAAGACGACTGTATCGCCTTTTTTTCTTTATGTAGTCTCCTTCCCCCAACTCTAGAGAACTTAAATAACATTTTTGAAACAGTATTAGTATCTCCTCTTTTGCTCATGTTTTTGAAAAACTTAGAGATTAAAAAAAATCTAGCACTGTAATTAAAATGTGAAAGCAAAAGCTACTTGTAGCGGAAAAACATCCCATTAATGTGATTTCCTTGTGGCGGATTGACAAGTTCAAAGCAGTAATGCAGGTTGCCATGGGCACCAGATTCTATTTGCTCTCCTGGTTCATTTTACTTAGCTACTAAAGGAGGTGGGTATCATCCATCCGGGACTCATAGAGCATTGTTAGAATAGATGTGTAATTTCTGTGGAATACCTTCTTTGTATATACATATCCAGATAATAGCTGCAAATAGTGTAAATGGTTGCTTTAGGGGTAGAGTTTTTGGAATTTCTTAGAAATATGGACGGCAGAAGGGTGCATGGTAGAGTGGATTTTCTCCCTTCTCAAATAGCTCATCCATCACAGGCTGTAAATGAATATTTGTCCAAAAGATAGGGGAATGGATGAATGGGTAACTCATTATAACGTGCCTGATGCCTGCATTAGATTCAGGTTTGTGAAGAGAGGAGCTAGGGTAGAAATTGCAACAAAGAAGTAGCAGGGAATGTCAGGAGGGAGAGGCAAGCTGATGTTCTGGAGTGCTTTATACATACATATATACATACACACATACACACATACACACATACACACATACATACATACATACATACATACATACATACATACATAACATACTAAACACGCGCGCGCGCGCGCGCGTGCGCGCGCGCACACACACACACACACACACACACACACACACACACACACACACACACACTGGTACCAAAGGAAACCTGTCCTTTTGCAGAGCTTGGGATCAGGAGAGAAAGCAAGGGGAAGGTTGTGGAAGAATGGTTCTTTTCCAGAGACCACCACAGAATACATAAGAAACAATCAATTCACAAAACCTCCCCGACAGTGTCCAGTGCCCACCCTCATCTAACTCTGTCCCCTAATTAGATGTCTGGTGCTTGGAGGAGGAAGTGAGATGGTGGGGGCAATTTCCTGTCTCTGGAGAGACAGGAATGGTTCCCTGACCCTGAATCAAAGGGTGAAGTTTTGTTTCATTTGTTTTAAGTTCCCAGGCCAGGCAACTTTCCTTTTGAATTATGTTCTTTCCTTTGCTGACAAATGACGCCTCCTGCCAATGCCTTCAAATCAGGAAGGGCTCCAGTTCCTTGGTGTGAAACAACTGTAGTTCACAATTTAAAATGACGGCTCCAGGATTGCAATAGAAATGGCAATATTTCACACTCACATCCCCTCCCACACTCCCTAATTCAATGTAGTCTAAGCAAATTCTGGTAGTGTCTTTTGTATTTGCCTGGTGCTTAAATAGGCAAAAAGGCAGGATATAGCAAATGTCTTCCAAATCTCCATTTATCACGAACACAAATTATAGCTTCAGGCTTCTTTGCTATAGGCAAATCAGCTGACAAATGTATGCATTGGCAACAAATCTTGTGAGGGACATGGTTTTGTCTGCTGCTACATATACATTTCTACCTGTCCTGGGAAGGAATATAAGTATGAACTGTAATTAATTGCCGTTAATGTTTCCTGACTTCTCATTCCATGCCCCCCAGTAGTCACCTAAGGCAGTCTTTGTTCCTGGAGGACTGATCAGGTGATTTGGCTGCCCTCCCCCCGCCCCCTGTTCAGGGCACCTCTATTTTGGCTTATCACTCTGAGTTTCAGAGTACTTTGTGCGTTGCCTCAATTTACCCATCCACTACCAGTGGCCAATTATCCTTCTTGTGCTTACAAGTAATTGTTTTGATGCTGATTTCTGATGCTCTGATGACCTAATTCATAACAAATCTGAAGAGACAATAGGAACAGAACACAACTCACTGAAAATTCCATTTCAAATTCTCCCATAACAGAGAAAACAAGAATATCATTGAAGCGTCACAGAGTGGGAGTTAGGAAGTAGGGAGTGGGGCTAGGCAAAAGGAGGCCTCAGGGTAACTTCTTTCAAAATCTGTTTTAAATTGCTTATCATTTAAGTTACTTAATGCCTTAGAATTTCCAAATCAGTCAGCATAATTTTCCCAAGGAGCAAAGACCTCAGTCATGGAGCGCCTTTGCTGTGCCCCACCTACTGCCACTGGTCTGTGCTGGTGCAGGTGGGCACTGGTATATATTTATTTCAAACAAACTTCTACTTATTGTTTATCTTACCCTTTAAAAAGTTTTGTTGGTCTAAGCATAAGTTACCAAGTAGTATTTGCCTTAGTAAACTCTCCGGAGGACACAGAAGTGTGAAGAAAAATGTCACCTTTCCAGTGTCCTTTTAAAAAAGATGTGCTAATAACTTGTTGGTTGTTCTTTCAGACTAACAAGTACATATCTCCATATAGATTATGATTTCTTATAAGCATTTAACTGTGCTTTAAAAATATTTTAAACAGTGTGCTCCATCTCTAATCACCACCTTACTATCAATTAGTTAACCTTTCACACACTTCAGTAAAGATAAACACTGCAGAAATGACTTGAAAGCTACATGCTAGAACTACTAAAATCACTCCAATTATTTATTTGGTTCTTAAAATGTATGGTAAAAATAGTTTATTCTTAGTAAAACCTGTAAAGTGTGCTTCAGTATCGGACAAGCTCTCTTGCCTTTGAAGAAAAGGAAGCAAGAACCTAGGAAAGTCCAATATCATTATCCCTGGTGTATTGTACATGACATCAAGGATCTTGAGTTCTATGCAGTATAAAGGAAACCTTATTATTTCTTCCTAGCCATGGCTACTATATTCTATAGTGAACTGTGACATAGGTCCCTGGAGATGTGTTCCATTCAAGGTTGGTTGCTTCTTTGAAACTGAAGAGATTATGTCTGTACTTGGAATTACCTGCTGATCAGTCTTTGTCTCTGCTACAGAAGTTCATCTGTAATTTTTTTTCATCACACATATTTGCTCTTTGGTGGCACAGAGACAAAATGCCACCACATTTTAGCCATCAGAGGCTATAACTATCCTGAGGGGAAAAAAAAAAAAGAGCCAAAAGATAACTGTGAGCAAGTTGGTTTGAATCTCCAACACAAAATATGATATAGAAAAACATGTCATTTTAAAATATACTAATTTATAGAAACAACAAAAAAGATTATATATTTTGTCCACAATATATTGTGAGATATATTTCTAATGTTTAGCCCTAAGTGCCTTCAAGTTCTAGTGGAAGATCCTGTTGGGAAAGATGAACTATTACCAAGTCTCAGATTATATCACACAAATTAATGTTTGTTCTGCTGCATTATCTCTTAGGTGCTTTAAAACATTTGCTTATTTTCTATTTTTTTTTTTTGGTTCTTTTTTTCGGAGCTGGGGACCGAACCCAGGGCCTTGCGCTTCCTAGGTAGGCGCTCTACCACTGAGCTAAATCCCCAGCCCCCTATTTTCTATTTTTAATAGTAAAGCACATTCATCTTGGGATGTTTGAATGAAAAATGAGAGACTGGAAATATGTTTTGGCAGATAACAGCACGTACTACTCTTGCAGTGGGCCCTGGTTTAATTCCCAGCATCCATATGGTGACTCACATTCATCTGTAACTCCAGTTCCAGCAAATCTGATGCCTTCTTCTGGGCTTTGGCAGGCAACAAATATTCATGTTGTACACATAAATACATGAAGACAAACACCTGTACCTATAAAAATAAACAAATCTTGAGAAAAGAAAAAAGTACAAGACAACTAAAATCCTCCTTAACCTTCTTAATAGTGTAGAGCTCCAAGGTTTGGTTGAGGGGAAAGTTTTCATTGTAGATATGAAGGAGAGTATAGCCAGAGGCATTTGGAAGAGTGGAGAGCACAGAGGGAAAGTAGCAAATTGAAACTGAACATTACCAACAGACAGGACTGGGGCATGAAGGGAGAGGGGAAAGAAAGGCCAGAGACAGGGGAAGGACACAGGGTTATATGGGGATGAAAAGCTCAGGGAAGGGATGCCCATGTGCTGAAAAAATTTAAGGTAGGGGCCGATGTGAGAAGACTTGAGAAGAGCCACAGGTAGTATTGTGATAATGAGTGAGCCTGAAAACCAGCAGGTAGTTTGGTATGATAATAGTCACTACAGGCAGCTCATTGTCCAGAGTTTATTTTGGGCTTGACATTAGGAGATAAGTTATTGCCAGTTGATCTGTTTCTTTCTAATGTGAGAAAGTGTACAGATGTTGGCACATATACCCTATATAAAGATCACATTGAGATATCATTTAGCCTTATAATTCTTTCAGTTAATCTGAACTTTCTTCCAAATTATTAAATTGATTTGAAAATACATTTTTAAGGTTGTCTACTAATTTCACTGTATTCCTTAGCAAAACCATTTCCCTGCCACTGGACATTTAGATATCTGTGGTTTCTTTTGCTTGGGTTTTCCAGCTGTGACATAGCTTAGTGTGGAAAGTTTGTTTTTGTATCTCATATTAAAATCCAGGCTGTTATTTGGAAAGCATATTGTGCAGGTGGCCTGTTGTAACCTGCATATTCATCTCCCAAAGTAAACAAACCGACAACACGGTGACCTCAGGCTCTACTGTTTAAAAATATTTGAAAGATTGTCAGAGAAAAAAATGTAAAATGTCCAAAATAAAGGTACTGCTTCTAGAGAAGCTACGTTTTTGTTTTGGCAAGAGGAAAACCATCCTTTTACACTCCCTTTGATGACTAGTTTTATTAAGTGACTTGAGGGCTCCAGCTTGACTTCACCATCACAGAAACCCTGTCCCCAGGGTTGTCCTTCAGTGATCCATTGCATCCACCCTCGACAGCCTAACCCACTGATACACCATTCTTTCACCACTGAGTTCAGATAAGCTCTTTTCCTTCATTACTGTCATCTTGTAATCAGCATGTAAATGCTTGACATCAGCATGTAAAGCATTTGCATGGTACCAGCAGATGTTGGTGGGGTCCATGAATTCTTCTCATCTCAAGCTGCACAAGTAGGGGTGAGATGAATTAGCCACCACGTTTCACAGTGAAACAGAGAATCCACAGCTGTTCTCTGGCAGACCTCTCATCTGAGGAGTCTGAATTGACAGCTTCCATAGTTGGGAGTATATACTGGGAAGCTTTCTAGAGTTCTCTGACCCAAGAAGGTGCTAATTAAAGTGCCACCTAAATGCTTCTAGTGACTCTGAGCTAGTTTTACACATGTTTTAAAGAGCTGACCTTGTACCCCATTGTGAATGCTCTGGGTAGTCAGCAAATAATAATAGATATTAAACTTCTCCTATACTCTACAGAAATGCAAATTGCTACCTTCAGGAGGAAGCATGTAGGCATATGAATTTTATATCAGCAAGGTTTGCCAATGAGTCATACCTGATGTTGTAAAAACTATTCAAGTAGCAAGGCTATTGCTGCAAAAGCAAACAACACGGGGAGTTCCCCTTCTCCTGAATTTTCAGTTCTGGAAGAGTACAAAACATCACCCATCATTCACATGTCTCCTGAAATACAATTATACACATTTCCCCCCAAAATCACCACAGGAAGGAAAATTAAACTCCTCAAAATAAGGATGGCTATTGCAATGCCAGAGAGTAAATTTGTAAGGTGGCAAGTTGTGTTAATATGTGGGCAAGTGCCAGACATTACACAGATGTGTATCATTTTTATCTGTAATTGTGATATTTGGTAACTGTCTAGCTGCCAGTGGATATGACTTAAGTACTGTAAAAATAACAGACACCAAACCTCTCAAGAAAATCAGGGAGTCGATAAGGTAAATCTGATTACCCAAGACACTAAGCAAAAGAAGAAAGAGCACACATGAGCAGATGAGCCTATGGCTGCAATTTATGAAACTAATGCTGTCATTATGATATATACTGCAATGAATATGTTATGATATACACCAGGAAAGGATGTACTGTTGAAATAACAGTCTGTCTGGGAGGAGGGAGAGGAAAAACATGGATGGGGTGAGAAAGAAAGAAGGGGAGAGAGAGAGATAGAGGTAAGGTGGGTAGGGGAGGGAGGAGGGGGGGGAGAGAGGGGGGGGGCGAGGGAGAGGGAGAGGGAGAGAGATGTCGTTTCCGTCTTCGTCCTGCAGAAAGGAGGGACACCACGACTTTCTTCTCAAAGCAGTTTATTCAGGAACCTTTCTTTCTGCATGCAAGCAGCAATCTCTCTTTTCTTCCCTTCCTCTCCCCAGCTCCCGCGCACACTCCCTTATATCCTCCCTCAAACCGCCTCCTCAGTCTAGGCTGCGTAATCTCAGTTCATAGGTCCACGTCACATGGCCTGGTCTTGCATCATGGTGCGCCTGCGCAGCTCTCACAATGGACGTGGCTAGTTTCAGGTGTGTGAGGAAGTCAGGTGCTAGTCATGAGACTTAGCTGCAGTCCCGGGCGCCATCTTGGGACTGCCGCCACACCCGCTCCCCACATCCATTGTGACTGTATAGCTCAGAATGGTTCCCTACAGAGAGAGAGAGAGAGAGAGAGAGAGAGAGAGAGAGAGAGAGAGAGAGAGAGAGAGAGAGAGAGACAGAGACAGAGACAGAGAGACAGAGAGACAGAGAGACAGAGAGACAGCGCAGAAGAGAAGAACAGGCCAGTGCCATGGTCCAGTGAAAGGAATATGGGATTAAAGCAAAAGACCCAGAGAAGCGGCGGCTGTAAATTCAAAAAGCTCTCTGACAGGGAAAGAGGCATCAGTGGGGTTTACAATTTAGCACCTACATACTGAGATAGTTTACAAAGACTTAAGGAAACTTGGAGATTTGATAGAGAAAAAAATTAACAAAACAAGATTCATCTGAGAAATGCAAAGTTACACGCATCTGGGGGAAATTATTTTGAAGATACCCAACTGGGGAAACAAAATGTGTAAAGCTTGGATCTGGAGTGAAAGCAGAGAGCAAATTCTGTCTGGATTGCAAGGTATTACAGCAGCTACAGAGGAAGGCAAGAATTCCCTCTTGGGGTTTCAAATGCAGAGCTGCCTCATTATGAGACACTGACAAAGGAATTCATGCACCTCTTTACAAATAGAATAAGGTCCTTATTACAAATCTGAATAAATGGGTCTCATCTGCACTGGAGAACACATTCTGGGGGAGGTAAATGTGCACATGCAGTGGCACCCGTGACTCTTCTATCATTTCTAATTGTACAAAATGACAAGAACTTGACATTAGCAAACTAATTTTCAGGTCTTGAAGAACCATTTAATGGTAGGATGTACTATGTACCTGACAATGTATAAAGCTCTTTACATATTTAAGTCATTAAATATTTGTAAGAAACTCTCATCTACATGACAGATGAGGAAACTAAATTGTGGATGGCTAAATGTCTTCCCCAAGGCCACACATTGAGTATGTGGTGATTTTGGGATTCAAACCTGTGTAAATGATTTTCTTACTTTGTTCCTCTTCGACACTGCCTTAACCCAGTTCTCTGTAAGTTGGCAGATTAACTTCTATGAATGAGATCGAAGAATTAATGACGTATTCCTAGCCTCTGCTGTTTATGCTAGCATGTCCTGCTTCAGAGAGCTAGTTTCCCTCCAAGGGGAAACTGAGGCCTCTTGGACATGGTATCCAGGTTATTTCTTGTGGCTCCTGTCCCTGAACATTTGTGGTACTTGGGCATTTGAGCATCAGTGGACTTAATAAACAGATGAGACTATGTAGAGCCTACAGAGATCTAATGATCCCCACAGGATTATAGCTGAGAACCAGAAATATAGTTAATTTTAGGAGATTGCTCAAGATAACTAGTCAATAATTTTTGAAAATTATTTCATGCATACATATATGTTATTTATAAAATGTTGGTTTCTCAATGCCATTTGGACATGGCAGAACTATACATCCATGGGTGCCCAGAAGCTATAGTTGCTCATTAAAGGATTCTTCAATATCAAGCCAGTCAATATTCTAGTATGGAGGAAGGAAGGACCTTATGAGCTTAATTGAGGAGTTATTGGCAGTTGATAGTTTCTTTGAAAGGGAGACTCAGTTTTCTTTAATGGTATGGCCTTTGGCAGGCTAACCATGCTCCAGGAGAGGGCCTCATACCCATGAACATATGGGTAGCACAAATTGAAGTCAGTAAGTAATTAAAAGAGTGGAAAGGCTGGAGACATAGTGCAACACTTAAGAGCACTTTTTACTCTTGTAGAGGACCCAGGTTTCCAGCATTCATATGGTGGTTTTCAACCATCTGCAATTCCAATTATATGAGATCTGATGTCTTCTTCTGAATTCCTTGGGCCCTAGACATGCATGTGGTGTACATACATGCACAGCAAAAATTGTGTGTATAAAATAAAAAAATAAAAAAGATTTATTTAATAAAAAAGAGGATTTGAAGTTGAGAGGGAGCTGGAAAGAGAGGGCTTGGATCAGGGTGGGAGTAGAGGAATGAATGTCATTGAATGTGGTTAAACATATTTGCATGTATGAAATGCTCAAAGAACTGTTAAATTAATGGTTTCTCTGGTGACACCTTTGCCTCTTCAGAATCTTACTGATAGGTGTCTCTACAGTTGTGTGTCGGAGTCATTCATAAGCTTAGGTTGATCCTAAGATGTCAGACTGTGCTGCTGTTTGTTTGTGTTTTATCTTTCCTAGCCCGAGATGCTCTCCATTAGAACTACTAATTTTATCACACAGCAAAAACAGACAGCATCTGGAAGCTCCTTGTCCAAGTCCAAGAGCAATGAACCATGAGTCTGTCTCCCAGCACTGGCAGCTTGGAGATTCCCAGGGTCTGACCTGGTGTCATGGTATTATCTCTCATCCCATTACTACCTTCTTATTCTTCTCACTTGCAAAACTATTTTACTGCTAAGTGCCAAATTATGTTTCCCTAAGGTTGAAGTGAAAGCCTCTGTTGGGATTTTTTTTTATTACTACAGAGCAGGAAAAATATCCTGGGATATGGTGGTTTTCTTTATTATGCCTAAGGAACCCAATGTATCAACCATTTCCTGATTCTGCCCATGTCCAATCTTATTTTGAGCATTTCTGAGCTATCATGGAGAAGGGAAAATGAAATCAAGCAAGAAAAGGGGCCAAGATTCCTTTGGCTGCACAGTATGTTTTGTGCCTTCTCGGAAGGGCTTGGGACGAATCCACTGGGAAGCTGATTCAAAGGGCATTGAGCTAACAGATCACCCAGTACTCCTTCACCACAGGGGCTGTGTAAGCATGCTCTTACTCTTTTGTAACTCTACAAAGAGCCAAGTCAAGCACTATACACTGAGAGTTTAAGATGAGAAATAAATTCACCCAGGAGCAGTTTTGGATAAAGCATAAACCAATGGAAGTCATTACTGCGGACTCAACTCTTTACACCCTAACATTTGCCTTAATTTATTCCAGTTATGTGGCAAACATTTCTTGGGGGACATTTGGGATAGGCGTTATGCTAGATTTTGAGGATTATAAATGATTAAGATATGGTTCCTCTGTTAATGAAGTCAGAACCTAATAGGGAAAAAAGAGGAGCACACGGTAATCTTGATATGCATTTCTGGATCTAGGAATCAAGCACTATCCTACCCATGAGGAAGGGAGAATGAATTGTATTTGGCTTTGGAGACATGTGCATTTAAGGCTGGCTTTGAAGGACAAGACAGTTTCTCAGTCTTTCATTAGTTTGGGATCCTGAATATAGCAAACAATTAATAAATGCTACTGTCTAATAATTCAGATAAAAGGAAAATAGGATTTCTCGAAGGCTGAGTCAGTTGTTGCCCCCCAGGTGTCTGGATTGATCAGACATAGTTTTAACATGGCATCATTTGACCCATATGAACATTCAGCATTCCTGAGACCATAATACAGATGATATATAGGAAGAAAACTTGACATATTACAAATGCCAACTTAGTTGTTGAAATTGTCATCTTTCCTATATTTTTTTCCTTATGAGGGTTTTATATTATTAGGCTTAGGGCCTTGACATCACATTTATAATATAGTAATACAACCCAAAGTACGTTCTGATGAATGACTAAAATTTATCACTGTGCCGACACTTAATTTGGGCCCAGTGAGAAGTCAACTTAGAGCTATAAGTTTTAGATTTTATAATGAAATTTTGATTAAACTGGACTTTTCCCCTGGTGCCATTTATTTATAGCACAGTAGTTAGAAAATAAATGGTGGGAACGCCACCACAAATTCTGAATAGTTATCACCAACTCTATATTTAATAGCAATGGTTACATTTCTTGCTGTATTTAATTTCTATTGTCAGGCATCCTAAGGCAAATAATAAATAGTTTAATGTTTGGAAAAAATAGCTACTCCCATTGACTATTCTTGTCTTAATCTAGATAGTGTCTAGATACCTGAATGGAAAAGGAACAAATTCTACCATCCATTGTTCTTTTCAAAAGGACCTGTGTTTGGATGACTTAACAGACTATCAAGTGACTTTGTCAGTTTCTATTTAAACTTAGCACTGGGTGGTAAGCTTTGGTTGTTTAACAGGAGGAAGTAGTGAGTTCTAATTTTCACCACCAGGTGGCAGGAGAGTACTGAAAGTATGAAATAGGCTCTAATGAAAAGGTGCCTGTGAAACATGTATTTATGAGAAGAAAAACATTCTGAAGCAAGAAATAAGAAAATTATAGAAGGAGTCAACTAAAATCTAGTAATCTTTGTGGCTCTGCATCACATTAATTTTAGCTTTTCTATAGTTGGTACATTTCTTGCAAATTTTGCCTTCAAACTAAATATGTAGTTTATAAAGCAGGGAAAAAAAAAGGAGGTGGGGGACAACAACTGTTAACGGAGGGAAATAATCCTGTATTTTATTTTCAAAGATAACATGGAATCTTAAGCATTTGGCGTTGGTTGTGTTTTCTCAGGTTGACTGGCTGGCTGGCAGGAAAGTAATTATTTCCAAGACTGTAAAAAAGTAGA
This sequence comes from Rattus norvegicus, assembly GCF_021556685.1. Lineage (NCBI taxonomy): Eukaryota > Metazoa > Chordata > Mammalia > Rodentia > Muridae > Rattus > Rattus norvegicus. Next base: position 67,516,020 of record NC_141539.1, on the reverse strand, counting down.
GAAGAGATCCATCCAAATGCTTGTTTATGCTTGGGTATGTGTATAGTAGACTTATTTGAAGAGGTAAATATTTAAACCATTCCTCTAGTTTTGCTTCCTGACCCTTTTATCAGCAGAGAAAAATCAGGCAAATCTACTTTTCATCAAGTCTGACTCAAGATTTTATTTGGGAGACATTTCCTATTACATTCACCAGAGTCACGTACCTCTTCTTTCACAGGCACCAGAATCCTCTGGAGAAGTTGTGCAAACACAGGCAGGTGGGCCCCAGCATTAGACTTTCTGATTCCATAGGTTTGGAGGATGAGCTGAGATACAGACTTCAAGTAAACTCAAAGGTATGCTCAGACTGTGGGTGTGGGTACATCTTTTGAGAACCATTTATGCAGCTTATGTAACAATATTCAAAGGAAGTCTGCAGAGTGTTCCTTATATATTGCATTGGAGTTTGGGCTGGAAAAATATTGTCTGAAGCCTGGGCCTCGGAATGTTTTCTTTTTACAGCTTTGCAGTTGGATTTATTTACTAGAATTAGACACAACTATTGTCTTACAGCTTTGGGTACACTGGTTTTTCTTGTTGGCTCACACGTTTGTGAGCTCACTGTCACAGGTATGTCTTGAGCTGTTGCTCCTGTGATGGACTTTACTTCTCCATTGGGCTGGAGCAGTGTAAAGTATTCAACTCAGGAGCATCCGATTTTTCAACCACCAAAGAGAGACACACAGAGACCTTCGAATACACGTGCTTTTTAGGAAGTAATTCTTCAAAGAAATACCAGTCCTGGTATAAAATTAAGATCAGAGAATGAGTTGTTCTAAAATGAGTCAACCATGTGTATCAGGCATGGTTCTCCAGAGAGACAGAACCAACGGCATTCAGCTGAGATCCATGAAAGTCAATGGAAGTTTCAGCTTCTAAACTAAGAAGTGATGTTTAACGTTGAATATAAGGACAAGAAAAGGCTCACACCTCAGCTTCAGGCTTGTGTTCCCTTTCACACACAAGGACGGGAGATAAGGCTTCGGTTCCATTAAAAATTTCAACTCATTGTATGACAGCTGTATTAGGGAGGACAGCCAGCGTTGCTCAGTCCACTTATTTACATGTTAATTTCATTCCAAATCCATCCCTATAGATGCCTCCAGAATAATGTTTGCTCTAATTGCTGGGCACACACTCCCAACCAAGTTCATGAAACATCATACTATGTACATATCACCATCCGTTATATGGAAATTGACTCACTGTTTACATTATTTTACCATCTGCCTCAATGAGAGAAAGATTAGGCCAACACTGTTATTGGTGTAAATATCTGGCTTCTATTTTGGCCCCAAGTTTAGAGGTTAAACAGTAGCAGCATGAGCTCCTTCAGCCCGTAGGAGTAAGATGAAACTCACATTCATTTAAAATTCACTGAGAAAGACAACCAGGAAACCACACCACAAGGAAAAACAAAGACAGATTCTTGTTAGGATACAGTGTTTTAGATGAGGCTATTAAGGGTATTCATTTTCACATGGGTCCTACTGGTCATATGCGTTCCTTTATAAGCACTCTTCTAGAAATACAGCAAGTGTAAGCCTAAATGTGGAGATCCATTGAGGACAATATAAAATAATGACAACCACTTAAAGATACTGAATATTAAAGCTGGCTATTTACCCGTGTGGCATAATGACTGTAAGACTTTGTACGACATATGGTCTAGTTAGTTAACAAATTAACACAGCAAAGCAATATGGTGGGCCCTGTAGACACTGACACTCGTTCCCTAGTTCAAAGCAACTCACTCATCCAACAGAGGTTCTGAAGCATATGCAGTCTCTAAAATCCAGTTTGTACAATTCCAGTTTCTGGATGATCATTGTCTTTTCTCTACCTATGTGGACTTGCAGAAAACTTCACAGGGTTAGAGGAAGATACTAGATTTTTGTCTAGTGTTCTAACCCCCAGCTAAAGGGCACTAATAACAAGACTTCCTTCATAAAGTTCATGAAGAGAGTGTTTATGAAATGTCTGGAACCCTTCAGATAAAAACAGGATATTACATGTGTCAATAAACTCTTCTCAAGAGAAATTTTAAAAATAGATTCCAAAATGATTTTCAAGTGAGAAAGAGAAAAAAAATCCCACTTGACCTGAATAATTTGTTTGTGGTTACCCACATAGACAGCTGCTTGTAGGTCTTCTAGTTATGTGTCTGGTACTGTGTATAACTAGAGATGTTTAAAGACAAACAGGCAATAGCTGCAGAACACAGGCTATTAAAGGTGTACACCCCACCACCCACAGGCTTATCCTGGCTGGAGGACTTTGTCTCTTTGAGCCCTTCTCCACTGACTCCAGTTGCCCTCTCTCCCAGCTTGCCTTTTTGCTTTCTCATTTGGTGATGCCCTTGCTTTTAGCCAGTGCTCTCTGGGTTCTGGGGAAAGCACAGATCCTCATGTCAAATTGCCTGGGTTCAATTGCTGTCCTACCCCTTCCACTCATGGGTCTGTTTTCTCCTTCCTGGGTCTCTGAATGGGGAAAAAAGAAGAGAAAATACCTCAAAGACTATTTTTAAGGTTCATTAAAGTCAATTCTTGCTAGGTGTTTATGTTCAGCACATGTCAGCTATTGCTAGTAATTAAGTTTCAGCTCAGCATCATGTGGCTGTGACCCTATTCCCTGTCTTGTTCCAGGGTTCCCAAGCTGGTGAAAGCTCTTCCTCTCTTACAGACTCTGACCTTCTCTGTTGGGGAAGGATTCCAAGGTTAGGGAGTCTCTACTTCCTTAGGACTAGCATTGTTACCCTCAGTGACAGACATCAGCAAACTCTCTTTAGCAGGACTGGCAAGAAAACAGATCTTTTGTGTTTGTCCTCCGAGAACACACCTTTGACCATTTCTGAAATAATTTGGTTTCTGAAATCAGCCTTTCTCACTGGGACAGTTGAGGGTAGAGCATCTCACAGCTATGGTCCTCTTGCTTCTTTTTTTTTCTTAGCTCATTTTCCAGTCAAACCATCACTTGCTCAAGTTGGAATTCCTTTTTGCTGGTAACACTCACTCAGCTAAATTGGTTGGCATACTTAGCCTAAGGAAGAAGCTTCATGCATATGAGGTAAGGACTCTATCGCTGAAAGCTATACCCTCGTCTTTCAAAGCTAGATAGTTTTGCTGTCTTGCAGGGTAGAAGTCTGGAAAGTGAAGGCTAGAGACAACAAAGGCCTGAGAATTTATTTCTTGCTCACAGAGAACAGGGAAATAGGGGATTTCCTCCCTTGCAAGGTTTGAAGGACACATTTGAGTACTCTGATGAACTGGGGTTACTGGGCAGGTAATCTAAATCAAACAAATCATACACCGTGAACAGACAACACTTAAAAATGGTTTTCCCCTATGGAATAATGCATAGAAATCAGGTCTATGCTTAGATGAATCAACCTTAGTCTGTCCTTTAAAGATGTAAAGGAGGAGAGTAAATCTCTGGATTTGGAATACCTGTGCCATTTTACTGTAACTAGGGGTTGTTCTTTTGTTCCATGAATGAGCTGGAGACAGGACATTGCTTTCATATGAAATACAACAACATTGTAGATTGTGTTGCCTCTTCCTGCTGCTGAAAAGTCTTTTCATGTTCGAATTTCACAGTGTTTCCAATGCCAGTTTTTTCTCATTCAAAAGAAAAAGGGTCCCCTGTGGAAGTTTATGAAAGCTGACACATTTTCTTGTAAAATGTCCTTCTGAGATGACATGGTTTATTGTTAGGCACACATTTTTTGGACCTTTTAAAATGAGTATCATGAAATTAACGTAAGATGTTTTCAGAAAAATGAGTACTGTTGACTCAGTAGGGCAGAATGCCTTTCTCCTTTGTGGTTGTTACTCTTTCTAATTCCCTGCAAAAGACATTTTCAGATAATTAAAAAAGGTATTTTGGTCTGTGGAGCAAAAATACTTATCAAAAGAGGTTATATAACACATGCATGGCAGCCACTTGTCAAAGTTAAATATACCCATTCCTTTTCCCCCAAAGCCATTAGATCTATTACCACCTAATTGCTTGGAAAATTCATTTTCTTTTTCTCAAATCACAGCCTTAATTGAGGTCTGAAAGCTCACCAAGTGCCTCTTAAATCAGTAAACCCAACTTCTTCTTCTTTTTCCTTAAATTCTTTTATAATTTAACTTTCTGGTGTCTGAGACCTCCCCCAACCCCCTTTAAGACAATTGGGTGGTTGCTACTTATAGGAAAATCACTCTGAGAAATAAGAGAGCTGAGAATCATGTCTACTGTTTCTGATAATCCACCTGAGGTCAAGAGTTCACACTGATGTGAATATATATTAATGTGAACATATTTAATCATGCTGAAACCAAAGGATTTAAAAAAAAAACAACTTGAGTGGTATTTTATTCTAATGTCAGAACGAGAAACACAGATGTTAGTCTTCGTTTTGGCTGTGGAAATCTGCCCTCCATGTGGCCATCTGTGAGGGAGCAGTGTGTTTAAGACATGTAACCTTATTCTTTAAAAACCTGATTTTTTACAAAACAAGACATAATTTGCAACTTTGCTTTGTAGATGTATCAGGGTGCTTTTAAGAGTATATTACACGCAGAATATTAAAGCCAATGCTTGAAATCAGACAACTATATATATGAGAGAAATAAGAAAAAGAGGGAATTTTATTTTTACTTATTTTTATTTATAATGAATATTACTACAACCGCTCAAATTACGTTACTATTTCAAAAGTATGACTTTGGAAAGCTTTCAACTAAGGTGAAAAATGTACTAGTTCTCAAAATGATATTTAGATCTCTCCATTAAAATAACCTCAGAGTTAGTCTTTGGCCTGTCTCTTTATTGATTGAGTGTTACACTGTAGTACACATGTTATCATCCTTCAAGGGTACATTATTCAAACTTGATTCTGTATGGATCATTTTTAGAATATCTTTAATTCTTTCTTTAATAATCTCACACATATGCAATGTGTCTTGATCTTATGTACCCACAATACCTTTGAACCCCTCCATAAGATTTCTTTACACTTTAATATCCTATTTCTTTATTTAACCCATGAACCCAATTGGTGCCTACATACACATGGGTATGGGTCTAGCCAAAAAAACATGGACAACATACTATTAGCCACATCCAAAAGAATGAATTCCCCACCCCAGCAGCCATCAATCTGATTGAATTTTTGTTTTTTAAAGAAATTATATAAGGACAAGGTTTGAAGCAACTCCAAAATACTTCATGGGGCACAAGTCCTCTCTGGGATGGTGTTATATCTCTTTTCTCACCTTAGGACGCTTTAGGTGTAAATTGGGAGAGATGACTGGGTGATAATATGCATAATTCTCAGTTGCAATTTATAAAATTCTTAGAAACAAGGATTTTTATCCCATTATTCAGCTGAGGAACAGAAGCAAATGTTTAAAAGTTTAAGACCCTGTAGTAGATGCTTGAAACTGGTACCACATTCCCATTTCTCCTCACTGGTTTTATTTTCTCCTTCCAAGAAAACATCACTTTGGAGTAGTAAGCAATGCTGTGCTTGTGACATTTCGGTGACATCACTCCAAGTGTGTTGCATGTGCATATGCTTGTTTTAATATTCTGTTAGTGATGATGTAGTTTTGAAAGATGCTGAATGATGAACAAATATTTGTTTATGCATATCAAACTGATAGGAAAGCTGAACCATATTGGGTGCAACTGTTAGTAATAATGTTTTAACTCTCAGTACAATAAAATTCTCCTCAGTCAACAAGACAAGCAAATGCACTAGTAAGAAACAGGCAATGGGGGGAGGGTTGGGAGGGGAACACCCATAAGGAAGGGGAGGGGGGAGGGGGATGTTTGCCCGGATACCGGGAAAGGGAATAACACTCGAAATATATATAAGAAATACTCAAGTTAATAAAAAAAAAGTCCCAAAGGGGCTGGTGAGATGGCTCAGCGGTTAAGAGCACTGACTGCTCTTCCAGAGGTCCTGAGTTCAAATCCCAGCAACCACATCACAGCTCACAACCATCTGTAATGTGAACCGGTGCCCTTTTATGGTGACAATGACAGTGTACTCACATACATAAAATAAATAAATCTCTAAAAAATAAAAATAAATAAATAACCCCCTCCCCAAAAAAAGAAACAGGCCCCATTACTAACATTTAGACCTTACAAATTTAGAGGAATAATAGCAATGGGATGTGAGTATCTGATTCCAGTGCCAGACATTGAGAACAAAGGGCTGCAGAGTACTTGGGTCTTTAATTTTGGCGTATATCTTTGAAAAACAAGAGGTCCCAGAAACATACTGAACTTTGGTTTAGAATGTTATATATCCTGCTCACTAAGTTGGTTTGGGTTTGGAAAATAAGATGAATTGGGACATCATTTATTAGTTACTTATCATCTTGCTGTAACAAAATGTCACCCAAGAGCAACTTAAGGAAGGGTCTGTTTGTTTTGGTAAAGTTTGAGTGTACTTTCCATCCCTGTAGGGATGGCACATTTTCCTGGGATTTTGCTGTGTGTAGCATTCATTATGTGCCTCTCCAGAACCCTTAAGTCTTGGGCAAGTTAGGGTGATTTTTCTTTGATACCAGGATACCTTCTAACATTTTACACATAGATACATGTGTATCCTCACAACAACTCTGTGAGAATGGTGCTATTATTAAGCATATTTTTAAGAAAGGCTTGAATAGAGAGGTTGAAAGACTTTCCCATGGTTCCAAAACTAGAAGGTGAGAGAGTCAAGGTTTGAGATCAGGTTGTATGGTGTAGTGTCAGAGACCTTCTTGGGAGATTGTCTACACGTAGACTATCTCTTCATGTGTCTTGATTTGTAAGAAAGAGAGATAGGAAGATTGTTGGGGGTAAAAGAGTGGCTGGAGTAGCCTTACTCTCATAGTATATACCTGAAGTAAATAGTCAAGTAAACAACCAACTACTAGTTCTGAAGAGGAAGAGAAACTCTGGTCAGAAAGTGAGTACAGCTAATTGTTTATATATGGCTGACTGGTTAATTACCTCAATCTGAAATGGTAAGCATGAGACAACCTGTGGTGGGATTTACCTTTATCTTGATGTGTGAAAAGATTGTCACTGGAGAGAAGCTTACTAGAATATTTAGCATTTATAGTAAAGTTGGAAACAATGACACAATCTACAGAAAAGCAAAAATGACTCTTAGGGAGGATTCCAAGGAATCAGAGGGCAGGGTGGGGTCAACTGTACTGTGATTGTTCCCAGGTCTTGGTAGAGGAGGTCTGAAAGCCCATGTGACCCATGGAAATCTTAGCGATAGCATTGAGGAATATTCCTTGGTGGGAGTTCTCAAGCATACCATGGTAGGTTTCATTTATGTAATAATCACCATGGCAACCCAAAGAAACTAACAGACAAAATCCAACATTTAAAAGAAAAAAATTGTGGTTTGTTTTAGGGTGGGTGGATTTTGCTATGAACTATGTACAAGGACTGGGCAGTTCCATCAGGCTTATTAGGACTGTGGGAGACTCAGAAACTAGCACATGTTGAATCATGCTCTTTCTAGGCATTCCTCTTATTTGGGATGTTGTTTGGAAATGGGTCCTCAACTAAGAATAAAGACCTCAGTCTACCTGTGACATGTGTGAGTCATTAGTAACTCACACTCTTATGCTTTAGGGTGTTGTGGATTCTGATTTGTTCCCATAGTACAAGCCAGTCAGTATGCCAAAGAAGTTACAGACTTTCTGAGTTGTACTCAGGCCAAAGTTAGTTGTTTCAACACAGCACCTAGACATTCCATTGCATATTTGTTCACTTTTGGTTTGTAGCTGGGTTTCAGCTTCAGTAGAAGTAACTCTGCACATCTTTCATTAGGGTTTGCATGCAGTAGCAATGATGCTAGTCTGTAATGTACTGTGGTTGTGTTCTATTTTATGTTGCTTCTGTTTGATGTTTTCAGCTGGACAATCCTGGATGGACATCACGACCCTTCTAGCAAATTTCTGAAAAGCATGTTTATCCTAGATCCTAGATGGTTTGTATGTAGTCCCAGGTGATTCCAATGTATGGTCTGCAGTTTTAGCTTGAGTAATCATTCATTCCCCATGATTAGATATGGTCTGAACTTGCTGGATATTCTCTTAACATAAAGTATAAGTCTAGGATTCAAAGGGCCATTTGGCACCACGACGGTTGTAGAGAGCCACAATAATATTCGCCACCACAAGATGGCGCTGGCTTCCACTGCGCCCCATGTGGAAGGCCGAGATAGTTTCGCCATTACAAGATGGCGCTGGCCTCTGCCGCGCCAGCCGACTTCCTTTCAGGAAGTCAACTGTGTGCGCATGTGCAAGAGTGCCTTCGTGCCAGGTCTTTGCCCACTCTGGGGCGTGCCTAATGAGATCATGGGTAAGCGACCAATCAAATGTGGATGCGCCGCACTAGGGTGTATATAAGCCGCGCCATGCTGGCGCCCTGCCGCCCTCTCTATTATTAATAAATAATAAGCATTTTGGCTACAGAAGGATTCGTGTGTTCCCGCGTATTCTTGCTGGCGAGAGATCGCGCGGGACAGATGGTGAAATCATGGTGTGTCTTATGGAAGAACAGTGAACCATTGTTCTATCAAGTGATATTATTCAAACTACTCCAAACAAGTCTTCTGCATAGTCTAACATCTATTTGGAAGGTTAATTCATGATTGTGGGTGCCAATTAAATTACAATAAAACCTAGCCTATTTTGACTGTCAACCTCATCAAGAGAGTTTTTTTTCTTAAGAGAAAGGGGCTCCCATTGTAGCCATTCTATTGAAATAGTTAATGCTAAGCTGTAAGTGTTGTGCACACAGCTCATTTTGGGAAGTCACCCCTTGTTCCCTATTGTTTCTGTAGCATCACATAAAATTGACCTCAGTTCTCTGACTATTGGATTGGCTATTTCTTGTCATTTCCCTCCACCCTATGCACACACTGGTACAGGCTGTGGGATTTCATTTCTGCATCTCTCCACATCTGTGTTGATGACTGTCCCTCTGTGGTTGGGAACTTTTGATATTGTCTCGGTAGATACTTGGAGCTAGTGTTTGCTGCTGGGGGGAAAGTTTCTACAGTTGCTGCATTGCTTAGCTGAAGTGCTAGCTTGTCCACATTCAGGCTCAGTGGAGACCAAATGAAGGCAAGATCCCCTGCTTTGTGCAGCTTTTGTTGGCTTCCTTGCCCTTTGATACCTATAAACTGATTGAGAACAGCCTTATTGTAGGAAGCAGCCGTTGCTTTACTCTGCCCCCTCCCACCTTCTCTGAAGGCTTAAATAGATCATAAGCAGAAGTTAATTGGAGATAAAAGTTTATAGTTAAGCAAGCAGGTTGTAGCACAATATCCATATAATCTAAAGTAACTGGGGCACTCTCAGGGTCATTGAAATGTACAAAGGTATTCTTCCAATGCATTTTAAAACCTAGACAAATTGTGTGTCATATAAAATGCATTATAAAGGTTCCAATTGAGTCATTGGATTAAATGAGCCTTTCAATACCTTGCAGAGGAAAGAATAAGGTATTTGGTGTGATGGAGTAGTTCATGCCTGGCTACCTACTTACATGGCACAGTGTTCTTCTGGGGAGGCTTTACTTTAGAGAAATAAAAAGAAATAAACCAATGAACTCTGAACTCTGTGTAGATTTAAGTGTCCTTTTTAAAGAACAAGATTTTCAGGGTATTTATTTCTAACAAGGAAGATGATAAAGATCCCACGTCCCTTTGACATATTACTAAGTGCCACCTAACCTAGCGCTCCTGAATACAGTAGCCTCTCCCCATCCAAGCACTGGTCATTCACCCACTAACCAGTATCTGAATTCCCTCTTTTCTACTCAACAGAATGTAATAGAATTACATTCTATTAATGTACAATGAATGCAAGCTGGGGGCTAACCCCTGCCAGTGAGCTATACAGACAACACAGAGGATGCAACATGTGTATGTTTAATATTTTTATCTCAATCTATTTAAAAGAATCTGTCAATGTGAAACCATTTTTATAGTTGCTTACTAACATGAGTTCAAGCTGATCCTTAGATACTAACCTCATTTGTGCAACATCTCACTTTTCCCTCCATTGAGGATACCTCGTGAGAGAATGGTCTGAGCCTACCCTGCATGCCTGCAGTCCATCATCTCACTGGATAACTCTGCCTCTCCCTGATTTTCCATAATATCTTTAGTTCATTTTCCCACCCTAGAGGTAGCATCATCTTTAGGTATATTTGCTAATTCATCTGTATAGCTATGCCATGATTATTTCTCATAGAATTTAAAGTTTCCAAAATTAGATTTGATTTTGCTAACATGATATTCCTAGTTGGTGGTGATGACAAGTTAAAATAAGAGGAAAAAAAATCTCAAAGTGCTTTACATTGAGTGGAGATAATACCTAAATAGAGTTTATATCATATTACCATTTATGAAAGAACTTCTTCAAAATAATACCTATGCATGGATAGAATTAAATTTGTTAAAAATTGCTTAAATCTTGGAACTCTCCAAGTTTTTATTGAGCAACTAGTTTGTGTTTCACATTGATGTAGATCTTCCAGGTTGGGTTTTTTCATTCCGGTATCACTTGTGCAATCCCCATAATTTCTTGCTGGTCCTGGAAATGGGGAGGAGAGAAAACCACCTGGAGAGTTGTGTATGTGGAAGGTTGCTGTGGCAGAGTAGTGGTGGCTGCATAGCTCAGAGTAGCAGAATAAGCCACTTCAGCCAGGACCAAGCAGCTACTGCCAGAGAGGATGATCTTAAGACATCAGATAGCAGAGCATTAAGCAATGCAAAAGAAGGCTGGCCACAAATCCCACCATATGACAAATTTAACAGCAAATACCAGAAAATGCCCAGAAACAGGTGGTCTAGTGGCACATCTTGTCAGATCAAGAGACTCACCTTTCCTTGAACATGGGGCAAGTGTTGTGTGGATAAAACATTGTTAAAATTCAGTTAAAACCCACCACTTTTACTCTCTACTGCTGTGTCAACTGCCTTGAGCAAAAGCATCTGCCTGATAGCCAGTCATCTTAAGTACTCCATGGTTGCCTTGAGACGAGCATGGAGATGATTGAAGCTGCTTGCTCAGGTCCACACAGGACTGGACATTTGTCACCAGCTTTTCTGACATCACATACCTTGCTGCCTCCTAGGATTAACGGCAAGGCTTTGATTGGATGATCCAGCTCACAAGCCTTATTGATTTGGTTAGTCCACAATGAATGGCTATAATTGTCCAAATGGCTATGGTTGATTGAGACGCCCCATTTTGGCTTTATAATAAGGCTTCTCAGTGAAGGCCCACAGACAGACTCTTGTGTTTCCTCTTCTTGTCTTGCAATATCAGTTTGAACAATGACTTCTGGGCTAGTCTTTCCTAGCCTAGGGTGAGTTGCATGAGTTGAGCTGGAAACTGAAAAAGGAGCAGCAGAGGTTAGAGACAGCAGTGAGGCAGGCAAGCACAGTAGAGGTTTCTTGACAGTGAACCAGCACCCACCTTGGGCAGGCAGGGCTTGGCTGTGGTTCACTGATAAAGCTCCCCCTGCTGCTGAGGTGACCTTTTATCTCAGTTACGGTGTTCATTACTCACCAGCTTGGGAGTTTAAGATCACTTAAGTACCCCATCAATGGATCTGGTGGTCTGGAACTACCATTTTGCCTTCCTCTGGATGGAATATCTTGGAACTGTTACTTGATAGGTAGGAGTTTTGGTGGTCTTGGAGATGATTTAAGTGGCTGATGCTTGGCTTCTGATACCCAAGGAGACTGAGGCTGAGATGTGGAAAAGCTGGTAATGGCACAGGGGATCTGGGTCTTAGTCTCTGGTTCCCAGAACAAATCAATGACTAGACGCTAGACAGCCAAGGAAGTAGCTGAACTTATGTGGAGACTTTGGTCTGTGAATTAGCAGTGTCCATAGGCTGGAATCTACTGGAGGCAACAGTGTTGCACAGTACCATGGACTGACCACTAGTCCTATTCATCCAAGCCATTCATTCCTCCAGTGGGTGGGGATACCTGCGCTGATACACTCTGCTCCCAAGAACCCAATTTCTGAACAACCCTCATGGTGTCCTGGCTCCTGAATTATGTCTTGATAGAGGCCAGTACATAAAATCATCATGGACTGGCCACTGACAGTCGAATGAGGAACAGGGCAGGAAGAAAGGAAGATCAGAGAGCTGCTAAGAAGGCAGAGAGCTGCTAGAAGTATGTAAAGATTCTACAGCCATAGCACCCTGAACATGCTAGATCTCATCTGATCTGGGAAACCAAGCAGATTTGTACTTGGATGAGAGAAGGCTGTAACCAGAGAAGAAAACCTGCAAGTTCTTGTTACCAGAAAATTTGCAAAGAGCTTTAGATTTCACGGTCAAGGATTTTAGGGCCTGGGTGATTTCTTAACTGTGGCCACTGCCAAAGGCATAGGATATTGATATTTGAAGACTGAATAGGGTACTGTAACATTTGTAGGCCTAAGGGTCTTGACACCTGAGGTCCACATAAGGAACTGTGACTTTATCTGGTCAAGGACCCTGAAGCTGGCACAAGAGCTGTGACATTAAAGGGTGCCACTTGCACTGCTGCTTCTGCCTTCTGTTCAATGTCAGCTCACTGTCAGACACCAGAAGAGGTGGAAGCTTCTGGAGAGCAGCATTTGAGGAGGTCTAGTCTGCCCATCAGGCAAGCAGAGCAGAAGTGCCCGTAGCCAGCTGACTTGGTCACAGCTATGATTGTCATCCCAGCAAAAGCTTACGTTGAGAATGTAAATCTGAGGCCTCTTTCTCCTGCTTGGGAGGACACAGAAAACACAATTACATCTAGTTGTCCTTTTGGGGAAAAGAAAGGAGAGAAAGCTGGACATTTATTCAAAAAAAGACAGTATTCTCCAGAGAATTAGATTCATTTGTAAGAGAGGAGTGAACTCAGTTCTTATTACCCTCAGCAGGTGGGTGCTAATGAGGAAAATTAGATTGTTACAGGCAAAATAAAGAAGCTAATTTTTTCCTGTACATTTGTGTGATGTGGGAGAAGCCTAGAAAACCTCTCTTACATGTGTGCGTGTAAGAGAGGGGTGAGGGGTGGAGGTCTTACCCGAAAACAAAGAGGAAGTAGTGACAGGAAAGGAAAAAAAAAAAAACTGGAGCAAATGCTTGGGTGGTTCTGGCAAATAGTGACCATGACCTTGATACTAAACTGGCTCCCACTGCATGTGAATATTATTGTCTGTCAGAAATATGAGAATGGGAAAGGGGATCACCAAAACTGTAAGCAAAACATAAGGAACACACAGAAAAAAACCCTTCCAACACTGCTCCGAACATCATGAAAAACTATGCTGAAGAAATATTCTGGGATGTGCCATGAAATGTGCGTAAGTGACAAAAACTTTTAAAGTGCTTGCTGATGAGCTCAGACACAAGAGTCATGAGCACAGAACCAGACTGTTTTCAGTGCTTAGCACACAAAGGGGAGTAGTTAGGGGTGGGCTGGTAGAGGAAGGGGCCAAGCTGGAAGTGGGGCACAGAGGCCCCTATGCTTCAGTGGATGCAGAAACTTACATTTGAATGTAGTTCACTTTATTTTTCAGCTCCTCATTGGCTTCTCCTGATGGTAGCTTCATTTTCTAGACGCAATCCTAGGCATCCTGTGGGAAAGCAATTCCAGAACACCTAAGTTTGGAAACTGTCCTGTGCTATAGGTTGCTTGATGGTTTGTCTGGGAATGACTTCTGTAGGCTCATATGGTCTTTTGAGTTTTTGGTGGCCTATTCTTAGAAGATAGTTCTGATCTCACCTTTTGTTTTCTGAGAAAATTATCATAAAATCAGGAAACATGTATTACTTGCTTGCTCTTGAGTACATTCCAAGATCTACAATTTGCCATGAGGTTCCTGTCAGAACTGAGCTGTCCTTGAATTCCCAAAACTATGAGTTGGAAGAAACTTTCTCTGTGTAACTTTTTCTCTTTTTATGTATCTATAGTGATAAAAACTAGAGAGTAAATCTCATATCAAATGCCACATCACCCAATTCATGAAGAAATATAATATATGTACATTAAAACTAAAAAAATTCTATTGTAAAAAAATTGGGTCATTGATTACTCAACACAGCAGGTTTTGAGCCAGTGATCAATGGAGCACTTAAAAGAAACCTAAAAGTAGTGTTTTGTTTCTCCTGTTTTCAATGTGCCCCAATTCCTTGCCTGAGAGCTATAAATCCTTCGTGCCCCAGTCCTGTCTTGGAAATGCATGTTCTCAGCATTTTCTGACCTATTACATTCTTTTAGACTCACCCAATTCCTCCTATTTTGCAGATCAGGGAAGAATTTGTTATTCTGTTTGTCTTTGACGAACCTTCATAATATATATTTATGGTGATTGGGTTTTCACTGTTCTTTGAGTTCCTTAAGGGTAGAATACTTCATTAATTTATTTTTCTGTCACCTAAGGAAGTATCTAGCACATAGCAACAACTTATATGCTAGATAACTTGATCTCTACAAATAACAATGGTAGAGGAGTGAGAAATGAAATGGGAGGACAAGACCAGAAGTAAGAAGATGTAAGGCAAACCATTGTTGTTGTTAGAATTTGGGTTTGTGATAAGGTAGTAAGAATGGTGACAAAAGATTTATTGACCATCTAAGATCAAAAACTCAGGTGACAGCAGATGCTGGTGAGGGTGGGGAGAAAGAGGAAAACTCCACCATTGTTGGTGTGATTGCAAGCTGATACAACCATTCTGGAAATCAGTCTGGAGGTTCCTCAGAAAACTGGACATAGTACTACCTGAGAACCCAGCTATATCGCTCCTGGGCATATACCCAAAAGATACCCCAACATATAACAAGGACACATGCTCCACTATGTTCACAGCAGCCTTATTTATAATAGCCAGAAGCTGGAAAGAACCCAGATGTCCTTCAACAGAGGAATGGATACAGAAAATGTGGTACATCTATACAATGAAATACTATTCAACTATTAAAAACAATGACTTCATGAAATTCTTAGGCAACTGGATGGAACTCGAAAATATCTTTAGTGAGGTAATCCAATCACAAAAGAACTCACTAATATGTGGATATTAGCTTGGAATACATAAAATAAAATTCATAGACCATATGAAGCTCAAGAGGAAGGAAAACCAAAATGTGGATGCTTCAGTCCTTCTTAGAAGGGGGAACAAAATATTCACGGGAGAAAATATAGGCACAAAGAGTGGAGCAGAGACTGAAGGAAAGGCCATCCAGAGACTGCCCTGCGTGGGGATCCATCCCATATACAGTCACCAAACCCAGTCACTATTGCTGATGCCAAGAAGTGCTTACCTGATATGGAGCCTAATGTGGATGTCTCCTGAGAGGCTCTGCCAGAGCCCTACTGATACAGATGAGGATGCTTGCATCGAACCATCAGACTGAGCTCGGAGACCCCCAAATGGAGGAGTTAAGAGAAAGAACCGAAGGAACTGAAGGGGTTTGCAACCCCATAGGAAGAACAACAATATCAATCAACGAGACCTTACAGAGATCCCAGGGACTAAACTACCAACCAAAGAGTACACATGGGGCTACCCATGACTCCAGCTGCATATGTAGCAGAGGATGTCATTGTCTGGCATCAATAGGAGGAAAAGTCCTCGGTCCTGTGAAGGCTCGTTTTCCCAGTGTAGGGGAATGCCAGGGTGTTGAGGTGAGTGTGGGTGGGTGGGAGCGGGAACATCCTTATAGAAGTAGGGAAAGAGGGGTTGGGAGAGGGATAACTTTTGAAGTGTAAATACATAAAATATCCAATAAAATGTTACAAAAAACCGATTTGCTATTTGTCTTATGCGAGGTACTGGACAAGCAGCGATCCACCCTGTCTTACTCTCACACGCTGTTATTGGGCACATCATGGCAATAAGTGTTTAGTTACACTGTCCTTGCTAAGAGCTTGCTGGTTCCCTATTTGCTCCTTGAAGTTCCGTCTATGGATGTGACCCCCTTGTATAGAGTTGAGCTGATTGAGAAAGATCACTGGTTTCCAAGGCAGTCAATCACAGGTTGATGGTCTGTGATCTATAATGATCGGGCCTCAGATCTGTCCTGATTATTTCTAGAGGCAGTAATTCCATCTGACCCTTCCTCTTGGGCAGCTTAAAGATGAATGAAGTAGTTAGGGATGCAGTGAGCAGTGGAAGGCTGGGAAGAGAAATAGCCATAGGAAAGGTTAAGAAAGAGAGCAATAAAGCTATCAGTTAGCAGGAGTCATTAGAGAGGAGAAGGAACTTGGTGTACAGCATATTGGAACAACTGGAAAACAGGAACTAGAGAGAGAATATGTCATTGTGCTGACAGTCTCTAGGACAAATATAGCGCATGCTTATCTTTGAGTGGGTAAGTCTGAGTTGATGGACATCAGAACTTCATTATCAGGGTCCTGCCAATCTGGATGGGAACTGAGAAGGTTCCCTTTGCTTTCTGCAACTTCTTTCTCATCTGTTTATCTTTATTACAACCTATAAAACACTTTATAAGATTCTGAAATAATCAGAGCATCACCAAGTCTCTTGAACCTGAGTCAGCCAGTATGGTTCTGAGTTTTGCAGGTGAGACAACCGGAGCTCAGAGACAATAGGTTTTTTTCCTCAAGTTCAGAAAACTAGTAAGCAGGGAGTGTAACCAGAGCAGAATTCTAGATTTGCCCAACTCAGAGCTGATTTTTGAAGCTCACTCAACATAAAGCTTCCTCCATCTGGGATGAGAAGAACAGATTCAAGGAACACTGCAGAATTAGCATACATGGCGCTTGGTGACCTAGTAACTGCTTCATTTACATTTCATTGAACAAAAGGTCTCAGTGCTTTCTTTTTCTTTTCTCACTTTTTTTAAAAAAACAAACGTCCATTCGCACTGTAGGAAGGTGGCACAGAATCACAGATCCAAGGGTGGAATGCTGTTGGGTTTGGGTCGTTTTGTTCTTTTTGAAACTTTTCTGAAACACTTGCCTTTGTTGCAGTTCAATGGGGAGTTTTTGTTTTTTTCTTTTTTAAACTTTTGGTCTTCTCTCATGCATTACAGCTCCATCACAGTCCCTCGCTCCACCTCTGCTCTCCCCTAGATCAACTCCTCCTCTGTTTTCTTTATATATAAGAAGGAAACATATCAAGGCTGGATGAAGCAACTCAGTAGAGGAAAAAGGGTTCCAAGCACAGGCAGAAGAGTCAGAGACGCCTCTGTACTCACATTGTTGGAGTCCCACAAGAACACTAAGCTGCACAGCTATAAATACATGCAGAGGATGTAGCTGACCCTATACAAGGTGTGTATTTGTTGCTTCACTCTCTGTGAGCCCCTGTGAAACTTTCTTAGTTGATCCTGTGTGCTGTGTTCTCCTGGGTCCTCAAATCCTCTAGCTCCAATCCTTTCTCTCGTGCTGTGGGATTACCTGGGCCTGCCGAGTGTTTGGCTATGGATCTCTGCATCTCCTCCTATCAATTGCTGGATGCTACCCCTCTGATTATAACTGTGCTAGTCACCAATGTACCAGCATAGCAGAGTATCATTAGGAATCATTTTATTGACTTTTCTTTTTTTAATTGCATTTTTATTTACATTTTGAATGTTATCCCATTTCCCAGTTTCCCCTCCAGAAACCCACTATTCCCCCACACCTTCTACGGGGGTGCTCCCTCACCCACACACCAACTCCTTCCCACCTCCCTGCTCTGACATTCCCCTATACTGGGGCATCAAGCCTTGACACTATCAAGGTCCTCTCTTCAAATTGATGCCTGATAAGGCCACTCTCTGCTACATATGCAAATGAAGTCATAGGTCCATCCCGGTGGTTTAGTATGTGGGACCTCTAGGGGTCTGTTTGGTTGATACTGTGTTCTTCTTATGGGGTTGCAAACTCCTTCAGCTACTTTAGTCTTTTCTCTAACTCCACTCTTGGGGAACCTATTCTCAGTTCAATGATTGCCTGTGAGCATCCACCTCTGTATTTGTTACGGTCTGGCAGAGTCTCTCAGCAGACAGCTATATAAGACTCCCCTCAGCATGCACTTCTCGGCATCTGCAATAGTGTCTGGGTTTGGTGACTGTATATGGAATGGATCCCCATGTGAGGCAGTCTCTGGATGGCATTTCCTTCTCTGCTCCACAATTTGTCTCTGTATTTCCTCTTGTGAGTATGTTCCTTCTTCTAAGAAGTTATTAAGCATCCACACTTTGGTCTTTCTTCTTTTTAAGCTTCATGTGGTTTGTGAATCGTATATTGGGTATTCCGAGCTTTTGGTCTAATATCTGCTTATCAGTGAGTTCTTTTTTGATTGGGTTATCTCACTAAGGATGATATTTTCAAGTTCCATCCAATTGCCTAAAAATTTAATGAAGTCATAGTTTTTAATATCTGAGTAGTATTTCATTGTGTAAATGTACCACATTTTCTGTATCTATTCCTCTGTTGAAGGACATCTGGGTTCTTTCCAGCTTCTGGCTATTATAAATAAGGCTGCTATGAACATAATGGAACATGTGTCCTTGTTATATGTTAGAGCATATTTTGGTATATGCCCAGGAGCGATATAGCTGGGTCCTCAGGTAGTACTATGTCCAGTTTTCTGAGGAACTGCCTGGCTGATTTCCAGAGTGGTTGTACCAGCTTGCAATCCCACCAACAAGCAAGGAGTTTTCCTCTTTTTCCCAACCTCGGCAGCATCTGCTGTCACCTGAGTTTTTGATCTTAGCCATTCTGACTGATGTGAGGTGGAATCTCAGAGTTGTTTTCATTTGCATTTCCCTGATGACTAAGGATGTTGAACATTTCTTTAGGTGCTTCTCAGCCATTCGATACTCCTCAGTTTAGAATTCTTTGTTTAGCTCTGTACCCATTTTTAAAAAAGGGTTATTTGATTCTCTGGAGTCTAACTTCTTGAGTTCTTTGTACATATTGGATATATCCCCTCCTGTTCTCATCGACACCACTCCCAGTCAACCTGTAAAATCTGAAACACGGTATCTCCTGATAGGTGTTATTTTGAAGACAAGCTTTTCTGCTTACAATTAGTCTAGATGTTATGGAATTTTGGGAAAGGACCATAGACTCAATCCCGTTATTATTAAAATATTTATTGACTAGCTTCTAGCAGGGCAAACAATCTATGAGTCAAATTTGAAATTGCTACAAAGGAAGGGAATTGCCTTTAGCCAGGAAAACCACAAAAGAACTTTAATATCTATGCACATAAGCAAAACCAGGTCTAAATATGGGTGAAGCAAACTTCAAAGCTATTCCAGTCTTAGTTGCTCTTGTTTAAGAAATCACCCCCTCCCATCCTGTGACTGAAGCACTTACTCAGTGATTTCTTTTTTCATGAGCAAGAGAGACTGCTGGTGGACTGTGAGGTCTGTAAACATTACTTCTTATATTACTTCAGAAATCTATGACTAAGTGCTAGGAAGATGGATATAAATGCTGTGCTGTAGAACCCAGTTCTTAGGGTTAACATCATGCTGTCAGGATGTTTCTATAGAGGCACAAGAAGTGGGAAGGTACCAAAGTACAAGGTTAAGAAATCAGGTGGGAGACTATGCCGTCTGCTTTTAGTATAAGAAAACAAAGAGTCCCATAAAGAGAATAGCAAGGAGTTACCCACAATACCCTTCCCCCTACTCCAAGCAGCCCAACATAGATAATTTCTCATCCTCATAGAGGGGTAAGAGAATTAAGTCCAGGCTTCAGAATGAAACTGACATGGGGCCTAGTATGGTGAAACCTATTGCCGGGAAAAGTCTGCAAACTCAACCACCAGGCAATACTCTCAGATGGTGCTGCTGGAGCTGCATTGGGCAGTGTTGTCCAAGGCCTCTGCTACGTCTCCTTTGCCTCAGGTGCTAGAACAGAGAAAAGGATTACAGATGCTGGGGAACATGACATAAATGGTATAGTACAGGGCAGCACCTCAGAGCTCAGTGTTAGTCACACCTCTGTGAGAGCCATTAACGCACAGAAGCTGAAGTCTCTGTACTCAATCCAAACTTTGAGTCTCTAGATTGGTCCTTACACCAATCATGGAGACCTGTGTGTCAGTGTAAGGACCTCATTTCACCAGTTCTACCCAATCTTGAGTACCATGTTATTGTGTATGACTCTGTGCTGGGGGTAGGACAGGATATGAAGCACAAGACTACTGTGGAACCTAACTGTAGTGATTACTTGCTTTGTTGCTGTAATGAAATACCAGACAAAAACACCTCAAGGAGGGAAGGGTTTATTTTGGTTCATCTTTCTGGGGCACAGCCCATCATGGTAGGGAAGTCATGGTGGCCAGAACTTGAGGTGCCTTGTCTCATCTCATCTACAATCAAGAAGTAGAGGAAGATGGATATTTGTGCTCAGATCATGTTCTCCTTCTTCCTCTCTCTCTCTCTCTCTCTCTCTCTCTCTCTCTCTCTCTCTCTCTCCCTCTCTCCCTCTCTCCCTCTCTCCCTCTCTCCCTCCCCCTCTCTCTTCTTTCTTTCTTTCTTTCTTTCTTTCTTTTCTTCTTCCTTCCTTCCTTTCTTTTTCTTTTTGTCTTAAAAGATTTTTTTTGTCCAAATCTTTTGTAAAAACATTGGCCACTGTTTAACATACAGAGGCAACAAAATGCACCCTGTTTACATGCATCAACAAGTCAATAAATTATAATACACAAACAAGACGTATTCTGAACAAAGAGTACTACAGCAGCTCATGGTATAGTTCACCATAGCTCTACTGTTGATAGAGAACAGCTGCTATGAGAAACAGGGCAATCCACTTTCAGCCGATGTCAGATTCTCTGTGGTGAAACACGCTGAATACAGGTTGTATGAAGTCGTTAGCTGAAAGGGGGCCACCTTTAGAAATCACACTGTGCAAAGCACCATGATAGGTCAGAGCCAGAACTTGAGAAAACAATACCTTTGGTCAAAGACAGAGAGCCTTTAATTTTGTTTGTCTACTTTTGAAAACTAAGTATCATAATGATTCAAAGCATTTTATAGATTAAATATGATTAAAAACTTGACTGAAAATTAGAATGTCTTCCATGTGAAAGTTACACCTTCTATAAGCTAAGTTTTCTATGAAACAGGCTTAATTCTGTGAACAGACTGTGGTAATAAGGACTAGAAGATTTTCAACAGAAAGAAAAAGGAAAGGAAACCAACAATCAAAAGAGCTTTCTAAACTCCAAGACGAGATTCTGGAGATGGTATTTAATAAGAAGAAAAGTTAAGCACTATACTACAACACTTACCAGAGGCAGAAGAAGCCACCAGTACACCAGGTAAGGAAAACAACATTCACATGTTTACACAGAAAGTAAAATATGCATTCTAGGGTTGGGGATTTAGCTCAGTGATACAGCACTTGCCTAGCAAGCGCAAGGCCCTGGGTTTGGTCCCCAGCTCTGAAAAAAAAAGAAAAAAAATATGCATTCTAGCCTATCGTCCTGAATCCTGTGCTTGCTGTCCACGTGGTATGTGGACAAAGATACAGAAGGTGAATCTTTCTGCGACCTCAAGTCATGTGTTGCTAATTTGATCAAAGGAGAATGTTACTTGTGAGAATTTGATGTTTTGAATGATGCCACTGATAGTGAACTGATCTTACAACCTCAGTAAACCTAATCTAGATATTGTCCTTGACAGGTGTGCCCAGGGGCTTGTCTAAGAGCAAGTCTATATCCTATTAGGTTGAAAATTGTTATTGACCCTCATACTAATAGAATTTGCCCCTCCCCTTTTTGAGACGGAATCTCACTGTGTAGCCCAGGCTGTGCGTGAGCTTTGGATAGGCATAAGTTACCATATCTGGTCCTATCTTTTGATGATGGGCATTCTATCAGGATCAATATATACATTATCCTGCTATTTATTACATCTCCTGATGATTAGTGTGACTGTTTTTATAGACATGGTTATTTGTATGTCTTCTTTTGAGAAGTGTTTAGTTCTTCAGCTCGTTTTATAATTGAATTATTTGTTGTCTTAGTCAATTTTAAAAGTCAATTATATATTCTGGATTTTAATTCCCTGTTGGAGGAATAGTTTGTAACAATGTTCGCCAATTCTGAAGGTTGTCCCTTAAATCTGTTGACATTTCATATGCTGTAAGAAGCTTATTTGATAAAATCTTACTTGGCTGTTTTTTATATTTATTGACAATATAGGGATTTCATCAGAAAAATAATTGCCTAAGCTAATATCTTAATGTTTTCTTGTGATTTCAGGGTTGTAGGTTTTATATATGTTTTGATGTCTTTTCTTTTATTTATATACAGTGAGACACAGGACACATAGGTTTAGCTCGATTCTTCTGCACACACACACACACACACACACACACACACACGTATATATAAACATATATAGAATATATATGTGCAGAAGAATCAAAAGAATATCTATCTATCTATCATCTATCTATCTATCTATCTATCTATCTATCTATCTATCTATCTATCTATCTATCTATCACCTATTTATCTATATTCAATTGAGCTGAACCTCTGAGCTGGCTGGCCTGACTAACTCCCTGTTCAGTAAGAGAATCTGACTCAGTGGGAGGTGCTTTACTTCTAAGCACCACGTGGTGGCTCACAACCACTTGTAATTCTTTTTGTTTTAGATTCCAGAGCTGTGTGGTTCCCTATCTGAGTATTTGCTACAACAACCAATTCTATTATAATACTTTTGTTAATTGCAGAACATTTCAGACTTTTAGTCAAGGAAGTGATTTATGCTCAGATTTGAAATAATTTAGTTTGGATCAATTGTACTATTAAGAAAAGTTGATGGAGCAGTGTGCTTTACTTTTTTTTTTTTTTAACCATAATAACTTACTACCTAGGAATTCTTTATCTTTCTAAAACCTTGTTTTTTGTAACCCGTCATATCTAGAACTTATCTCTATATTCCTCCCTCACTTTGAGTACTAAAATTTATAGTCTTTAGCATGAAGGGTAATGCCTAAAAGTGATCTGTGATGGTTAATCTTGGTAATTGCATAATCATTTTATGCAATCTGGAATCAACTAAGAGACATGCCTCTAGGTGGGTCTATATGGTCATTTCTAGAAAGAATTTCCTAGGGAAAAGACCATTTCTTAGGGTGGGTGGGTAGCACATTCTGGTCCATGTATAAAGAAGTCACAGGGAAAAAGCAACTATGTTTCTTGGCTCCCTTTCCTTCTTGTTGGTCAATGCATCTATCATTGCTGCTGTTGTTGTAATCTTTTGCTGACAAGAGACTCCAGTGGAAACTCTTCTGCTAGCAATATTTAAGGAATCTGCCTGTTCCTTAGTTTCTCCTGTATGCATATGCTGTGGCTAGATTCTGCATCCCCCTACTGTATAAACCATTGTAGTAAATCTACACCTATGAATGTATTATGTGTATTCCTTGATTTTGTTCCCCTAGAAAACACTGCCTAATTTAAGGTCTAATCTCATAGACTGCCCTTTGGGCAGTTACTATAGCTGGGCACTGTGCTATGTGATTTACCACACTTATTTCCTTTCCAGTCATAACACTACCATATTAGAATTTCTGTTTTTAAGATAAAGATCCTGGAGTTTAGAGAGGAGGATAAATGAGCTGCCTATGATGGGTAGTATTAGAGTTTAATCTGAGGTCTCTTTGAGTCCCAATGATATGCTTTGAATTTTTCATTACTCTTTTTTTTAAAGACGAGTTTTAGGTTTTAGAGAAGTTTGTGTTCAAAGCATGAATGAACAGAGAGCAGAGTTGCTATATAACTCCTGCCTGGTGATCAACATCCTCCACCAGAGACTGTATCATTTGTTACAATTGATGAACCTACAATGGCATATCCTTATCACTGAAAGCCCAGAGTTTATATTAGCATTTGTAATGCAACATTGTTATGGCTTAAACGGGAAATATCTCAAGCAGCCTCATGCTGTGGATGCTTATTATCCAGCTGTTAGCTCTGTTTGGGAGAGCTGTGAAGCCTGTATTAGGTAGGGCCTGGTTGACAGAAGTAGGTTAGTAAGGGTGGGCCTTTTAGGTTGTACCCTATTACTGGCACAGCCACTCTACACTTTCTGGTCCATCATTATGCAGTTTCTTCTTGCTTCTGCCACTGTGGGCAGAGGTGGCTTGTAGGGGTCATGGGAGGGTGTGGACTGCAATCCTCTGAAGCCATGAGCCCACTCAACCTGTCCTTCTATAAAGTTCTCTGTCAAATATTTGGTATAACTTTAAGGGACTAGAGTGTGTCAGTTCACTTAAGAATGATGTGCCTCTGAGGACTGACTTCATTACAATTTATACAGTAAGCAAATTGTAGCATTCTGATTTCACAGGGACTTGCATTTTCCATCACTAGAAAACCACATCTAAGGTAAGCCGTTCCATTATTAAACTTCCTTGGCACCCTGGTTGTTAACTAAGAAACTGTGAAGGAATGTGAACATATGGGGATCTTGAGTGTTTTTGAAGGAACTTTCTTATGGGTTGTAACAGAATGTAGAGAATCACACCTGCCATGAGATATATGTGTCTAGTGACTCATGTCATCTAGATTCCAGCTCTCCACATAAGTTCTAAAAAACAATTATTCTGCAACTCGTTTTCTGAACTTTATGCAGATCATCCCCTTATTTTGCTCACATTTATAGCAATATGTAGCATCTGGGTTGTGGGGAGCCAGAATGATCTAAGACTTTCTCAGAAGCCCTTATGAAAGGACAAAGAAAACTTTATTTCTGTGTCATTGTTCAAGAGTGGACTTGGCAAGGCTGGTGTGGCATTAGAGACAGTGTGGGGACCTGACTCTTTTCTTCAGGTTGGTCATTAATCTGAAGGCATCTGAGTCTGAGCTATCTCATGTCTTCTTTGTCAACATTGTATGACTTAGTTCTCTGTAGACCTTTGCTGTCTCAATCCCTTCTCAGATAGTATAATATTATGCTGTACATCTTAATAAACTTGTTTGGTACGAGACAATGTATGTATAAGATGTTCTGACCCCAGCTTTTATCTTCACTAGCTTCTACCTTTATCTTTCTCATCTCCTGTTACCTCCCTTTCAGGATCCTTGTCACTAAAGAATGACCTGCTAGTCCATGTCACTGGGTTATCTGAAGACAAAGCCCAGGCTCTAGTGACATAGCCTTGTGAGAATTAGTGTCACCGTACTATCCAGATAGAATGGTTATACTTGAATGTCAACTTGACAAGACTCAGCATTACCTTGTGGACACACTGCTCTGGGCATTTTCAGAGAGAATTATCTGTGGGGATAAGATCCATCTTCAAAATGAGAGGCATTGACAGAAAGCTATCCAGTGAAAAACCAGCATGAGTGCATCTGCTTTACCTTCTTCAGAGGACATGTCTCTGTCTGTGCTACTGTCACCCTCTAGTGTCATCACACTCTGGGTGCTGCATTTCTCTGTAGACTAAGTTTCAGTGACTCTGCAAGGAATGATGTCCAAGCCTTCAGTGCCTGATAGGGACTATTGAGCCAAACAGCTTTCCAGATGAAGCAGGAGCTGGTTTTCTAGACTATCTAGCCTTGACTGTGCAGGTTTATTTAATAACCCCATAGATATACATGCCCCACATGATTCTGTTCCTCTCAAGAACTGTATTTTCCACACAAGAACAGCTCATTTCTAAGAAGTTTTCCTGGTGACTCCACAGAAGGCTAACCACCTTAGCTTTGTTAATTAACATAAACTTGAGTCTCAAAGGATGAACCTTTTGATTGGGTTTCAATTTTGGTGACTTACTCAGGCTTTAGATTTTATTACACATAAAGAGAGAGGGAGAGAGAGAAAGAGAGAGAAAGAGAGAGAAAGAGAGAGAGAGAGAGAGAGAGAGAGAGAGAGAGAGAGAGAGAGAGAGAGAACAAAACATCCTATGCTTTAACAGGGTTTACACGAGTCAGGGAAGATGACAGTCATCTGACAGATATATGAGACAGTGTGTGTGTGTGTGTGTGTGTGTGTGTGTGTGTGTGTTTCAAGTTTCAAGTTTGTTTTGTACTTAGTATCTGAAATGAAGATATCAGATATGTCAAAGTTACTTAACAGAAAAGAAACGTTAGAGAAAGAAAAATAGCAACTTATCAAAACATAATCCCTTTATTTTCCTCAAAATCCCCTTTGTCCCAACTTCACCTCTGCCCCTGGATTAGGTTGCTCATGACACTGTGACCAAGAGAATTTCACTATGACTTAACTCAATTGTGCATCTTATGTTACCCGGACAATCTCATTCCCTTTAGTCCCCATACCAGTGTCTGCCAAATTAAGTGTCACTTCCTATCGAGTATGGGGAGCGAACTGCTACCTTCAAAGGGACACTCTGAAAAGAACTCATTTTCTCACTCTTCCAGGTGGCAAACAATGGTGGCATTAAATTAACGAGCTCAGTGTCAGAACATAAGCAAAGGAATGAGGGCCCTTCATTAATAACTGGACTTAGTCCTGAGTCCATAGAGGCCTTGCCTCAGGCTCTTCTTTAATTATATGAATAGAAATTCAGAGTTCCTTTTTTAAAAGGACATCAGTAAAAATCAGATTCTTCTTTATCTCTTAGTTAACTTCAGCATGGTACTCTTAAGTGTATTAATGTCCCAATATTGTAAATCACTTCGAAATGTGTCTGTGTATTTATATGGACATTAATATATAGTGGAAAAGTATTCTGTACCCTGGAATTTATTTTCTAGTAAAAGTAGTTTTGATCCTGAGCAATGAAACGGGCAGTTGGAAATCAGTAGAGTATATTTTCTGAGCAGAGAAGTACAGATATCCTTAAACACACCTCCTTTGAAATGGAAAAATAGATATTTCCTTCTGTAGTGTGAAGTAGACTAGTAGTGACAAACGGTCTCTACCAAGTTTTGCCTCTTCTCAAAATGCAGGGTCAAATTAGACAGTAACGATGACGATCATGGAAATCATTATAATCTATTCACTGTTCTTGGCAAAGAAGGGCTCATTAGTAAACAAGGGAGATCCCAGGACTTCAAAGCTTTGCAAGGATAGCTCCCCATATCTGTTCTTAGTGCAGACATTAGTTGAGATAAAACACATTTTATGTAATAACTTCCTGGATTACGGATTTTTTGCAGGTATCTAATTTAAATAAAATAAATTGATTTAAGTAATTGATGCTACTTTGGATACTGTGGTAGTTTGCCTTTTTGTTGCTCTGATAAATACCATGATCAAAAGCAACTTGGGGAGACGTTGACTTATTTGGCACACAGGTTACTCTATATTATTTGGGGAAGCCAAAAATAGGAAATCAAGGCAGGAGCTTGAAACAGAACCTGTGGAAGAATAGACAGGAATATGCTTCGTATTACTGCCTTGTTTCCAGGCTTCCATTCATCTACCTTCCTTAGATAGCCTAGCTCTACCTGCCCAGGATTGGCATTGCCCACAATAAGCTGGATATCCTTATACAAATTAACAATTAAGGTAATACACTACAGATATGCCCATAGGCCAATTCCTCAGTTGAAGTTCTCTCTTTTGAAACTGACACCTAAGATTATCTGTCACAGTCAAAACACTCATCTGCAATTTGTAAAGATTTTTTGCTTGGTTAATATAGCTTCAGGTATTTTTCTTATTTTAGTGGGGATGAAACTTTTTTTTACTATATTTATGTATCAGTGAAAACATGTCAAAAATTGCATTAGAAATAGATTCTTTGGCAGCTAATTATGAGGTACATACCTGTAAATTTGTATCTTCTTAAAGACCCAGCTGTAGAGTGGAATGAGGGACCAGAGAGACAAGGAACACATATATTCTTTCTAGAGTATATTATTGTCATAATATTCTTCTCTTCTGCATTCTTGGAAATGTCCATATTTGGAATTCTTTCTTCATGACCATAAGAAACACAGGAAATGAGATATGGGGTGATTATTGCTAAAATAAACTTCTCTATCTTGGAGAAGAATAGAGAACATACTGACTTCTCTACTGTTACATGCATGTGAGTTTCAGATTGACTATTACCTGTGCAACAGAGTTGTGGTGATTAGAGAAAGAGTGAACAGTCAAAGCTTAGAGTGCAGTACTGTGCTTCATTTGGTAGGCCCAGACCAAACATAAAATAGAAAAGGAATCATGAAAAGAAGATTAGGATCTGGATTGGGGGAGTGTAGAAGAAAGAGTGAGAACATACAGTTCACACAAACCCAGTTGAATGGGAAATCTATTGTGAGACAATAGAGGCTTTTGCTAACCAATCCCATTGAGTTATCCTTGAATTTTTCACTGTTATAATAATAGGATGCTAGACAACCTCATGCATCAATCTACATGCACATACTATCATTTCCATGGAACAAATCCCTAGAAGAATTGCTGAGTTACAGAAAGTATTATCTTTAAGTCTTCTGATGTATTTCATTAAAGCATCACATAGAAAGGAAGTAATCAGGTGGAACCCACCGTCAAGGTATCAAAATAGGCTCTAGAAACAACACCATAAACTCTTGTCAGGTTGTCCTACAGATGGCAGTGACAGGAGGGACTCTACTATCTTCAATTTGTGCAAAAAAGAAAAGAATGAAGCAACATTTTCTAATCATGCTAATTTATAAACACTTCTAATCATCTGTGATGTTTTCTCTGTGAGATTTGGCAGTGAGTTCTAGTTATTTCTCAAATATTGGACTAGGCCCAGGCCTGGTAGCATATGCCAATAATCCTTGTGGTTAGGAGACAGAGGCAGGAGGATCATGAGTTTGAGGCCAGAAGTTTGGATTTTGGAGTGGGAGCTGGACTATGCTGGGCTCGGAGTGAGAAGCGAATGCTGAGCCAGTCTAACTAGATTAAAACATTTTTCTCTGATTTAGTCTGCATGTTCCATCTCGCTTAATGGAGTCTTCAAAGAGTATCTTAATTCCACGATCTGATCTCCTAATCACATGCTTGGCCAAGTCAGGCCCAGGAATATCCAAGAATACTACTTAGAATCTTCTACCCAGATTCAATGGCTTATTACTCTCCTATCTTATCACGTCTATATCCTGACTATCTTTCTATCTTTTAACCATTTTTCAGTTGCAATGCTCTAGGCTACATTGTGCCATTGTTGGTTCTCTCTCTCTCTCTCTCTCTCTCTCTCTCTCTCTCTCTCTCTCTCTCTCTCTCCTAGCTTCAAGCCTTATTCTTCTATAAACTTTCACTCTGATTGTAGAGTAGAATTTTAAAAATATGTGTCAGATTGTGCCATGTTCCTGTTACCACACAATGAAAGGACTAAACTATCTTCTGTTTCACATGATTATGTGATCTATGAAATCTGAGCCATCTTAGTCTAGTTCCAGGACAGCTAGAGCAATACAGTAAGACCCTGTTTCAAAAAACACAATGAATATTTAAATTTCTTGGGTTGAAGTGGTATAAATTATTGCATAACACTTTACTCCATAAAGATACACATCCATTGGGGCCTGTGAGATGGCTGTAAGGTTAAAACTACTTGGGGCTCTTGCAGAGGACCCTAGTTTAGATCTCAGCACTCACATCACATAGCTGGCATTAAAAAACAATTACACAATAGTGACATTGTTTTCATTATATCCCAGCCTAGTTTTTATACCTTGGTTTGTGATTCATTCTCATCGACAGCTCTTCTTTAAACTTCTCACTCATGCTCACCACTGTGTCTCTGACTTAATGCATTTTTAATCCTGTCCTATGATTGAGTTGTCCTTCTCACCATCACCTAATGTGGAAAAGGTATCAAAACTCTCACCTTAGTGTGAGAAATAAAGATGACTTGTTCCTATTTTGAGACAGTATCACTACAGAACACGGGCTGGCCTCAAAGTCTCCACCCTTCTGCTTCAGTCCTGCAAGTGATGATGGGCTTGCTGATTGGTTACCATACCCAACTTTATCTGGTCCTTCTTAAAGCACTTTCAAACAGTCAGAGCTGGGCTAACACCTGAGTACAGCATGAATTTGTCAGAAGGGGGCTCAGTGTCTTGAGTGTCAGGAATGAAGATTGCAGTACCAGAATCACAGCCAATTCTAGTCTTAAGGGTTTATTTCTCTCTGAAAGTTTCGCTTTATTCGATTTTTCTTAGTAAGCTATCTTAGGAATGCTTTAGAGACAGACATTAATAAAGAATCCTTAGTTATTACATTAGTTTATTTTAACTATAAAGTCATTGCTTACATAAGTATTTTTACATTTGTGTGTGTGTGTGTGTGTGTGTGTGTGTGTGTGTGTGTATGAGTGTGCATGAACATACACATCATGTCTAGAGTGTAGAGGTCAGAGATCAGAGTTGATTCTTTTCTTTCTTTTCCTATGTGAATTCTGGGAGTCAAACTCAGGTCATCAGGCTTGGCAAATCACACTGTTGCCTGTGGATTAATCTTACAATAGCTCTGTAACTTTAAAGCTTATTTTATTTGTGTTTGTGTGTATGTTCATATGTCTTTCTGTGTGTGTGTGAAGCCATTAGAAAGCATTGGATCCCCAGGATCTGGAATTGCAGTTGATTATAAGCCACCTGAATGGCTATTGGGAGCTGAAGCACAGTCATTTGCAAGAACAGCAAGCACTCCTAACTGCCGAGCAGTTTCTTTGCTCCAGTACCCATATTTTATGTAATGAAGTGTGATGCTGTGATACATTCATACATAATGAAAGGATCAACTGAGGGTATTTACTTAAAATTTTTTTGAGGCAGGGTCTTGCTATGTAGCTGTACCTGGTCTGGAACTTGCTATATAGGCAAGGATAGTCTCAAACTTTCTTTCTTTTTTTTTAAATTTTTTTTATTTTTTATTATGATGTGGACCTCAGACTCAGTCTCATACTTTCATTGATTCTCCTGCCTTTGTCCGTTTTCCTAACCAAGGGATAAGATTATAGGCATGTACAATGCATAGCTTCCAGAATGTTTATCTTTTAAAAATCATTTCAGATATTATTTACTAAATGGTCGCAATTTTAATCTTTTAAAGCTAAATGAAACTTTTGAAATTAAAACTTTAAACTAATAAAAACTAAATTAGAGAAGACTCACGGATTGTGAAATTGTGATTTCACAATTAATACTGTAAAAACCACTATTATACCATGAGTGAGCTATTTTGATTTCACAGTTAATACTGTGAAAATGACTATTATACCAAGGGTGAACTATTCAATGAAATCCCCATAAATATTCTAATGGTTTTTTTTAGAAATAGGAAAATTATTCTGAGTTTCATTTAGAATAAAACCAAACCCTCCTTTAGCCATGACATACTTGAGCAAAATGAACAATGTTGGAGGTATGGTGACTCCCAATTTCCATCTATACTATAGAGTCATACTAATAAAAACACCACAGTACCAGCACAAAACCAGTCATAGTGCCAGACAAATGGAATGGAATATAGGGACCAAAATAAATCAATATAGTGGCAGTCACCTAATTTTGATAATGACGTATAAAAAACATACATTAAAGAAAAGACATTCCATTCTACATAGCATGGAAGGTCAGATTAGCGTCACTGAGTGAAGAGCAAAAATAATAATCATGTAGTTACACAGCCCAGAAAGTTCACACTGAAGAGATGCTTTTCCTTCATGTAACAGAATGCTATCCATTTTCACTGAACATTAAACAAATATTTGCCATATTTACAATTAACAAGATGCCACAATTTCACTGGTGGAAGGCACAAAATTTCATTGTAATGAAAAGAGGAAAATATTTATATTTAGGCGAGTGCTGATTTTCAAACATGTTGTGAACTCTTTCCAGATCAGTATAATTGTATCTCAGTAAGAGAAGCTTTCACTGACACCCCTTCCTGAGGAATAACAAACATATTGTAAAACACATCCAACTGATGAATGGGTTTTGGCTTTTAGGAGAGTTTTCAATAAGATAAAGAGACCACAGTAGAAAAGATGCCATCTGTTTCAGTGTTGAATTTTAATTTTCTATTATTAACATAACAATTAACAGGTAACTATTATTCCACATAAAACCTGTGCTCATAAATATTTAAAACAAGATAAGTGGGTGGGTAGTTGGGTGACTTGGAGGGGATCTGAGTCAATGCCACCGACATTTGATGGTTTTGTGGCTTGTGAATCTCTGTTAAATTCTGGAATGTCATGGGAATAGAGAACAGCATTAGATTAATTTCTTTTTCACTCCTGTTTCCATGCAATCTCACACATTATACTCTCTGCTATAATATGTGCCATGTTTAATTAAGGTGTGCTGGTATGTTGAAGTATTTTTCAACAACACTGTTGAAATCTCATGAATGAGGTCAGCTCACAGGGTCAAACTAATACATGCTAAATGCTTGTATGTAATTTTTTAGTTTGAGACAGGCTCTGAGGCATTTATTTGACGAACTCCTAAGAATAATTGGTTCTTCAACAACCTTGACAGAATAGGCTTTTTGAGAATAAAATAGGCCCTCTTTCATTCCTATCCTGTAGCTCATTTTAAGTAGCATCTTGTAACAATTCCAATTTTAAAGTTCCTTCTATTCACCTGGTGAAAGTCACTTGTTTCTTCTGCTCCTTTTGGTTGCTGGGTCATTAAATCGCTCCGAGCTGTTCTTGCAGACTGTCACTGTTAATCACACACATTTGTTTTGCCTTATGCTATTAGTATGATGCAATTTGCTAGCTTCTTTGCATGATCCTGTTACTCTGATACACTTAACATCTGCCATAAATCTTGTATTGAGATTTAGTGAATATTGGATATAAATATATTTAGGATGCAAAGTTGTTTGAAACCATAAATGGTTTAGTCACATTGTAGTGCTCTTCAATATTTCTAATTATAATTAAGACATAATTTTATTTCATTATTATTTTGGAGAGCTATACTGTCATAACTCATCTTTCCTTGTAAATGCAGTATTTTCCCTTTAAATACATTCATAAAACTTTCATTTTATCCAGGTGGATGCTGGCCTTCTTATTGCAATCTCTTTCTTAGATCAGATGCATGTTTCAAAGTGTGGGAGGTTTTGTAATATTTCAGAGTCACAGAAAAGCTTAGGCCAGGAACATAACTTAACAGGGGTAACATATGAAGCGAATGGAATTTCATGTTCATGTATTTATTTTTATATTGCTCATCCTGGAGGGTATTTTATCCAAATGGGTCAAATCATTTCGGTCACTGAAGCTAATGTAGGAAGTCTGATTGCTTATGTTAAAGTATTGGCTTAATGGATTAATATGCCTCCTCTGAATAAACAGCTCTCTAGAGATTGCCTCAGCACAGGAGTTCAATAAATTTACCACCCCCCCAAACATTAGGCTTAAATAGAGTTCTACTCTCTTGAGAGTTTAGCCTTGCCAACTTGGAATCTAACTTATGGGCCTGTCAGATGCATTTCCTTTCCAACCCCAACCCCCTTCTCATTCCTAACTGTGGATTTGGGAGGACCTATGCTCAGTTCTGTATCTGTGGCCTTGTGCACAGTCTTAAATTTGTAGTTGGTGACTAGAGTGTAGTATGCTACCCTAAAGGAAAGAGTGCCAGTTAACTTTGGTTGACTTAATTTCTTGAAGGGCAAATGACTTCACCCCTCAGTAAGGGAAGACCCTATCTACATATGTGGGTAAAACAGCCAAATATTCCTGGGACTGCTGGGGAGAGGTGAGTAAGGGGAAAACCCGCACCTGATAACATGGTGTCAGCTGACCTAAGTTTGGTAATGATTAAGTAGAAAATTTTATTTTTATTTAAGAAATGCAATTTACAACCTTCTCCTTGCCTGGGCACAGAGCAATGATTGGTTCAAATCAGGCAGTACAGGGGGCCAACATTCTAAAGATAGCTGGTTTTCAGTTTGCAAAGTGTGAGTTGTGAATACTCATAAAATGAGTGCGATCAGCAAGCACCCCCAGAAATCCTTCCACGGGGCTCGCTTTAAAGTTTTATTCATTACAACTGAGGACAATGTTCAAATAGAGAAAGAAAAACAAAACAAAACAAAAACAAGGGCAGGTTTGAAATCCAGAGGTCTGGGAATGAAAATCGTCCTTTAATATGCTTTGTCTGATACTCAGAAATGATTTGAAAAAGGAAAATGGGGGGATTCCTTAATCAGGGCATGCACCATTTGTTTGCTATCAGCTCCACCTACCTGCTGTGAGGTTGCCAATGTTACCTCCTTCCTTTTGTAGCTATGTATAGGATCCAAGTGACATTGACCATGAAGAACAGGAGCTCTCCACTCTGGTGGAAGTATACAGACTAAGCTAGAGGAACTCTCCCTGGCTGTTGCTCAGAATTCTCACGCTTATTGTTGAGACAGCGTCTCACTATGTCCAGCTGTGGCTGGCTTGGAATTCATGTATACCAGACTGGCTTAGAATTCAGAAACCCATATGACTCTGCCTCTTAGACATGGGATTAAAGGTATACACTATCATACCTGGCTTAAAAATTTCATTCTTGAAGGCAAACTAGCACTTGCTACCAGATCTCAGAAGAAATTAATAGTTGGCCCTTTTTGAAAACATTGGTTTTTACTTCTCAGTGTGAATATAAGATTTCTCAACCTCTGGCCTTGGAAGAGGCAGTACTACCTCTTGTGCAGTGTACAGAGTTAATGGTTGGGAATTAGGATTCGATTTCCACTGCCAATCTCATCCATGGGCAGGACACTTTTACTTGGTTTAATCTTTCTATGCCACATTTTGAATAAGTATACAAAAAATCTTAAAACTTATTTTATGATTTATAATCAAGGAATTTGTGGAAATGATCAGAGATGTGCAGGAAGATATATTTAGAAGAATAACTAGTAACTATCACTCATATTAGGAAAGCAATATGGATGCTTCAAGATGAGCATTTGTTGAGTAAATTCTAGTGTGTTGAGTTAGAATTCACTGAAGTCATGAAAAAAATCTTTATTAGACTATGTATAAATGTAGTGGAAATATTCACAACAAAGTGTTCCATAAAAAGTTTTATTTTTCAATAAAGAGACTTTACTTGGTTCTCAAAAACAGTAAAGCTCACAGTACAAGTTTAGAACCATGCTCCCCCAAATTAATCACAGATTGTTGGAGGTAGGGAAATTTTGATTTTTAAAGATTTGTTTTAAAAACTTTTATTTGTGTGTGTGTGTGTGTGTGTGTGTGTGTGTGTGTGTGTGTGTATGTATGTATGTGATGTGTGTAGGTATCCACAGACCCCTGGTGCTGAAGTTTCAAGTGGTTATAAGCCACTGCATAGGTGCTGAGAAGGAACTCAGGCCCTCTGAAGCAGCAAGTGTTCTTAACTACTGAGTCTAGTCTCCAGGTGTGGTGGAGTTGGTCAGAACTTCTGAGTACCACTCTAAACTTTACCATTTTTTAAGGAGAAAAATACCAAAGATAAGTGATTTAAGAGTCATTACTGTTCTCTGTGACTCCCACTAGGCAAGATCATTTCTTTTCTTTTCTTTTTTTTATAATAGAGTTGTTAACATTTTCATTCATTGTATTTTAAACTTTATTCATATGAAAAGCAAAGTTGTTAGGGCAGGGGAGATGGTTCAGTGGATAAAAGTGATTTCAGCACAAGTGTGAAGGCTATCCCATTACCCACACAAAAGTCTAAGAGTTGTTGCAGCAGCATTTGGGAGGTAGAGCGAGTTAGACTATCCAGAGTTGGTGGCCCCAGGTTCACTAATAGACTTTGACCATAAATATAATGGGGAGAAATCAGGAAGACACCCAGTATCAATTTTTGGGTTTGACATGCACCCGCACCCACGTACCACCTACCCTACATGTATACCACACACAGTATAAAAACCATTTTCAGCAAATGCCAGTCAAAAGATAGGGAGTTGGACTTACTTGTCTTGCAAACTGTAGTTTACCTACTCCAATTCTAGGTGATTGACAAGTAAATTTACTTTTAATTGACTATCTAAAGTCTGGAAGCATCATTCCTTAACTCATTAGATTTGCAGGCTCTTCTGCTCACCTGTGCCAGAAGGCAGGAACATCATTTTACTAGAGGGTCCACTCAGCTACACGGTCCAGTTTTCTAACTTTAAGATAACCATGGTTTGTAGATCTCTTGATATCGCAGGCAGTTTTTCAATTGTGGAGAAGTTAGAAGATTTTCAGTGTCAGAGACAGTGGCCCAGACTAGTCTTTCTACACTGAAGAATAATTAATTTTGCTCTAAAGTGGGTAATTCCCCGCTAACCCTGGAATGGTTAACTGTGTTAATTCTTTTTATTTCAGGAGAAGTTGCTTGAATCTTATGCTTCTGAATGAGAGTGAAGGGGAGGGATGTTTGATCTTAAATAGATCTTCATTGTCTTGAAGCAGTGTTATTTTGGAAACTAGTTGATGCCTGTTGGTGTGGCAAGGGTATTGGAATGTTACAAGTTGCTTGCTCACTTGTATATGTGATGCTATATTGAAATTATCCCACTTAGCACAGACAAAGGGCATACAATTTTATCCTAAAGAGTTATCAGATTAAAATATTTTACTTTTGTTTTTGATGGGGTATTGATAAGGAGAAGAGCTAAATATTCTAATTCTTCCAGTGTTTATAAGGTGGGAGACTTTCATATCTAAAATACAGAACTCCCAAATTCACACTGATTTTAAAATTCTCTAATAGAATCTAAGATACTGGATATGTAAAGAATTTAACATATGCCATTGCTGAGTTGCTGTCTTGGCTTTGGAGTTCTTGCTTACATGGAAATTTGGGGATATGTTGAAGTAAATTACTATGATAAGTATGTATTGGCATGTATTGCTTTGGTGGAGATTATGAAATGAACAGAAGAAAAGCTTATATTTATTAGATGATACAAACAAATCAGTGAGTGAGTTTATACTAGAATCTATAAGGTAAATGCACATGCTAAGCACTGAAGGGGGTGTAAAATACCATGCACCTCAGTGATACTCACAGGCTACCTGGCATGTGTGGTGGGAGATGTGCAAGGGTAACTGAGATAAGTGGCTTGTTTCTGTGTTTTGGACTAGTGCAATTCAGCTTGTCCTTGAGAGACTCTGTAGAATTGAAGAAGTAGGGAGTCCATGCGATATAGGGCCATGTTTATATAAATTCTAGGAACTCATAGGAGTTCCTGCTAAATATCTAGGCAGTATTTTAGGTTTCTGTTTTCTGTGATGCTCCAATAACCTGTATTTACCTTAAATTTCCAATCCCCCTGCCTCAGCCTCTTGGGGGCTGTAATTGTAGGCAACATGTTCTGCTAGGAAGTTTTGCTTTCAAAATTTGTGAATGAAAATAACAGGATCCCAAAAGTTAGTGTACTCCAGAAAACTAGCAAATAGTCGCTACTGTTTTGTGAAGACAGAGTCTTTTGATACAGCTCAGGCTGGCCTGGAATTCACGTGTAGTCTAGGTTTGCTTCCAACTCAGGGTCCTTTGGCCTCAGCCTTTAGAGTGAAGGGGTTACAAGCATTTATGGCCACATTTGTTACCAAGTTAGTTCCCGAGAAAACAGATCAACTCTTCATCCACAGGGTGAATTATTCTGATGACTAGCTGAAAGGGACAGGAAGGAAGATGGCTCAACAGTGTGAGCAGAAAGTGATTCTCAAATTGCTTTAAATTTTCTACCCTAGCCCAACCAGCTCTTTCCTAGCCCGTGAATGAGATGCTTTAATTTTGAAATGGGGGTCCCTCTCTGTTATCCAGATGCCCTGGAACTTAAGAGCTCAAGTCATCCTCATGCTTTTATTCTTTTGGGGAGCTGGGAGAATAGATCCCTGCTGCTGAGTTGTCATTACTTATAATCAGCTGTCTTTTTAATGACCAGGGAAGTTATGTGTCATGTTCGTCCATGTTTACTATTATCGGAATGAATAGCTTTTTAAAATAAAAATAAATGAAATTGAAAACTGCACTCAGGACCATCAGAGTTACGTCAGTTTTACCCTTTCCTCTCTCCTCTGTAATCTCGCTTATATCCCCTCAACTATTTGTTTTAGAGGCAAAGTCTGACTTTGTAGCTCACATAGGGTTTCAAACATGCAGCGGCCTACTGTCTCAGCCTCCCAATTTCTAGGATTAGAGTTGTAAGACACCATGCCTGGCTTATGAGTGACACTGAGAAAATGGTGTGCCAAGGTGTAAATTTCTTGGAAGGGTTGGAGGGAGGTGTGAATGAAAAACGAAGATAAAGTCTCAAGCGCCTTTACTGAGAAAAGGTGTAATAGTGGTAACTAGGGAATAAATGTCGAAAATCTTTATGTGATCTGGTGGCACTAAGAGACCAAATTTTGGGTTCAGACTCCATTTTAGAGAACTTAACTTAAGTTTGAATGCTGGTACCTAGCATTAGTTTCCAAGTTAACCCCCCCCCCCCCCTTCCCGCAGAAAACAAAAACAAAAACAGAAACAAAACCTAATCTAGCTCCAGTTCCTAGGCTAACTCCAACAAGACCTGCATTTCCAGGTTAATCTACCTCAACAAACCATCAGTTTCCAGGTTACCCCCACCCCCAACCCAACAAATCCGCAACACCTCTCAGGTTACAAGCCCGCCTCTGCCTAACAACCACCAATGCAGAGGGAAGCAGAAGTTAAGTTTATGTTCGGCTTCCAGCATCAGTTAATTATGTTAAAGGCCATAATGTCCACCCAAATAGATGTGTACCAGGCTAGATACCCCCTTCTTGCATCTATAAATGCTTGCCTAAATCTAGGCTTAGGACTCTACCTTCCTGCTGTGTGAGGGTTGGCAGGGAGCCCGAGCTCTACCTTGAATAAAGAGACCCCAATGCTATTGCACGGGATTCAGCTCCCTGGTGGTCTTTTGGGGTTCACGAACATTTTCTGGCACAGTAGCTCAATGAAGAACAGGAACAACCACATTAGGTGGTGTTTCTTAGAAATCTGAGGGCACTTCAGGTTTTTGCTGTGATAATACTACACAAAAGCAACCTCAATATCTACTGGCTTTAAATACCAAGTTTTTTTCCCTCTTAATGAGCTTGGAGTTCAGATTAGGCTCATGGTTGGCTGACTTGTATACTCCTCTCTACAGGTTAGAAGAGGTTTGAGTCACATGACTATCTCTCAGGAGAGGCAATCCCCAGGGAAGCTCTTTTCAAAGGTGATGACAGGAGTACAAAACTATGCCAGCATGTTCAAAAGCATCTTCATACTTGATACTCCTCACACAGGAGAGACTCACAGGGGTTAGCCCAATACTGTGGGTCAGAGAAGTATATAGTTCCCCCAAAGTCAGAGGACAAACCACATACATCCTGAAAATAGATTTCAAGGTTATACTTGTGAGGTTATTTTTATTGGTACCTTCATATTATACAAGAAATGTGATATATTGACACACACTCAGTCTGGGATTGGTGCATGTCTGGGTTCCCACTGCTATGTTTATTTAGAACATCACAGGAGGCTTCACTCAGTGACATTTGAACAAAGCACAATGAGAGATGAAGGTAGAATGTCGAAGACCCGGATGGGGATTAAGCAGATGAGTGAATGGCTTTACTTATTTCAAAGCGTCATTCTGGTTGTCTTCTCGAGCTAGATTTCAGATACTGAGAGTAATAACACAGAGATTGGTTAGGAGGATGTTATTATACTCTGAAAAAGAGATGGTGGTGATCTGAATTGAGTGTCATCAATGGAGGCAATGGGAATGGGGTCAGATTCTGGACATATTTAGAAGGTGCACTCAATGGTTGATTGAGTGTAGGAGAGAGAGAGTCAGTGATGTCTTCAAGGGTTCTGAAATAGCTGCAATGATGGCATGATACTTTGCTGATACGAGACAAATTGATGAGGAAGCAGATTTGGGAGTTAAGTTGGCTCAGGCAAAATTAGAGATTTTTTTTTTTACTGGGGATCTAATGAAGTTATAAACTGGGAGCTGGTTTAAAGCAGTTTTCATTCTTTCCATGGTTTCTCTTGGAGTTTGATTCTCTTTGTCACTCACAATGACTAGGCCTTAACACTGGCATGAATCAATTAAATGTAGGTAGAAGCCACAGTGTGCCCTAAACTGAGCCCTTAGCTGGTTTAGTTAAAAATCCAGCGGCTTTAAGAGTTTCTGTGAAGAGAAGAGTCTTCCATTAAAGAGCTGTAAGAATGAGGGATGTGTGGAACAGACCAGAACAGGTACCTGTAGCTCAAGGCAAAGATGCCTGTGCAAACCTTAAGACAAACAAGTAACAGTTACTATTTGTTACTCTTATATTTTTGGTTGTGAGCCTAGCCTTTAACGGCTGAGCCATCTCTCCAGCCCTATTTGTTACTATAAGTCACCAAGCCTGTGAGTTGCTTGCTTGCTTGCCTGTGTTATTAAAGCAGAAGCAAGATTGATACAGTTGGATATTTGAGAGTAGAGTAGTTTATGGAATAAATCAGGGGTGAAATTATAAGCAGGAGCTAAAAGCCTAGATAGATAAATCATCAAGGAAGCAAGAAGAGTGATCCAGAGACAGCCCAGAGCCTCTGTTGTGAGGGCATCTTGAAGGCAAGAAAGGGGAAACTGAATGACTCTCAGCTAGCATGGGAAACCGGACTGTGGTTTATGGCCAAGAGAAAAACCAGAAGGATAGGGGTTCTGGAAACCTGGAAGAAAGTCTTTCAGGGAAATCAACCAAAGGAAAAAAAACCTGTTAGGTGAAGGATTGAGATGTCATTTAGCAACCAGAAGGTAACTGTGACAACAGATATTTTGATTAATTGGTAATTCTGTGCTTAACAGAAGACTAAGTAGAGAGAGCAAGAAGAGAACAAGAAAGATACAACTTATCTGAGGAGAGATGATAGAGCCT
Source organism: Rattus norvegicus (assembly GCF_021556685.1). Lineage (NCBI taxonomy): Eukaryota > Metazoa > Chordata > Mammalia > Rodentia > Muridae > Rattus > Rattus norvegicus. Next base: position 67,475,161 of record NC_141539.1, on the reverse strand, counting down.
TGTGCTCAAGTGAAGGAGGTGGCTCTAGGTGAAGTCATGGGCTCTTGGCCTGTAGAGAGTAGGAGGGGCTTGTGCTTGTATTGAGTGTACAGAGGTGGTGACTGCAGTTTCTAGAACTATGTCTTCAGAGACACAGGTAGCAGAGGCATTTACTGAAACTGAAGATTAGAAGCTTGAATTTTGAGTAAAGAGACTGAAAATGTTTTCAAGTTAGCAAGAAAATTGTGCACAGATGTATATATTCCACTCTTGGCACCACTAAAACTCTGAGATTTTAATATATGTTTGGGTTCATGAATGCCAAGATAGAGGAGGTGTACAGTTTGGCTTAACCATGAGAAAGTTTTGTCGGGATTGTGCCTGAGTACAGAAGTTAAAGCAGTTGACCAACATTATGGAAAAAAGAAATGATGAGATTTAGATTTTAAAGTATATAAGAAGGTGACCTATGAATACGATGTAGGGATTAGCTAATGATACTGGTTGGGAATGGGATAGTAGATATTGCTGGAAGGACAAGACAAGCTATTGGGAGGAGATGCTTGGCATTCTCTGTGTATAGAAACTGCTGGTGAGGGCGTCTGGATTTGGTAGACTTAAAGAATATTGGAATACATGAGCAAGAAAATTATGCAGAGTGTGTTGGAAGGTATGTTCAAGTGGAAAATGAAATCCTGAAGTCTAATGAGAAGAAAGGAATGGGAACATGTGATCCTGGTGTGCAGGTAACTGTGCAGTGGAAGGACACCCTGAAGAAATGAAAGGAAACCATATCCTTTTGGAGATGAAGGTCACATTGAGGTAAGTGGATTTTGCTGGTTCTAGGACACATTGGAAGTGTTTCAGGATTTGAAGTAAAACAGAACTACATACTAAGTAATCTGGTGAAGGCCTGATAGTTTCAATTCTTGGCCCAGGGAGGGGTGCTGTTAATAGGAGTTGTGGCCCTTTTGGAGTAGGTGTGGCCTTTTTGGAAGAAGTATGGGGGTGGGCTTTGACACCCTTCTCCTAACTGCCCCTTAGACAGTCTCTCCGGTCTACAGTTGGATCAAGATACAGAACTCTCAGCTCCTCCAGTACTATGTCTGCCTGCATACTGCCATGCTTCCTGCCATGATGACAATGGACCAAACCTCTAAACCTGTAACAATGTCCTTGAACTGAGAACAAGGTCCCCATTGGAGGAATTAGAGAAAAGATTGAAAGGGCTGAAGGGGCTTGCAACCCCAAAAGAAGAAGAAAGAGAAGAAGAAGAAGAGGAGGAGGGGGAGGAGGAGGAGGAGGGGGAGGAGGAGGGGGAGGGGGAGGAGAAGAAGAAGAAGAAGAGGAAGAAGAAGAAGAAGAAGAAGAAGAAGAAGAAGAAGAAGAAGAAGAAGAAGAAGAAGAAGAAGAAGAAGAAGAAGAAGAAGGAGAAGAAGAAGAAGAAGACGACGACGACAACAACAAAAAGTTGCTTTTGTCATGGTGTCTCCTCTCAGCAATAGAAACTCTAAGTAAGACAGAAGTCATAGATGGGAACGTGGGACAGCTGAGTCTCTTGAGACAATTAGCAAATCTGGAATGAGAAAGAAAGTGGGTCCAAGGGTCAATACAGGGGCAGAGTAAGCACTGGCAGAGTGAATATTGAAGATGGGGTTTTATTTGTAGCACAAAAATTTGGAAACCCTATTTATGTCAATGACACTATGGACATGATTTTGATGCTTGAAATGTCTCAGGCTCAGGCCTTAAGATGCTGCTGAGGTGACACCTTATGTCAGAATCAACTGGAATGAGCAGGTAACTATGCCATCTTGTTTTCAAGGTCTTTAGGTTTGACCATGAGACTTTTGCACCATGACTTTCCTGAATATGTCATGAAAGCCACAGATGAGTAGCCAAGTGAAAACAATCACATCAAGAGCAAGAAATTAAGAAGGAAATGGCAAGAACATGAACATACAACAGCTGCAGAGCCAGCACGTTCTACTTGTTAACATTGTCCCTGTTTTAGTTTGTATTTCATTGAGCAGAACACTGTTCTGGCCTCAAAGAACTTTCAGACAGGATAAAAATGTTCCCAAACTATTTAAGATGAAAAGAATAAATCAGGACTGTGCAACCTGTTTCCCCTGCTCTGGTCGCATTGCAGCAATGACTTTTCTTATAAATGGGTCAGTTTCACAGGGGAAGAAGTGAATCAAATTGTCCATCCTTACACTTAAGAGACTTTGCCTCAAGTTTGCACAGGATTCTGAAGACTAGAACCCTTGGAGCAGATTAATTTACGTACTTTTTAGTGCAAAGATCTTTTTTTCTCAAATTGAAGCCCAGTAATAGCAAGTGAGGTCACTTTGGTGGTTTCAACTAGAAACTTTTGCATGACAATTGGGACAGAAATATAACTTATTTTTATAAACTACATTTTCATAGCAACTCCACTTACCATGGCTAATTTCACGACAGAATTTAACTTTTGCCCATCTTAATTTATGTTGTTTAAGTGTTACATCTGAGTACTTTTCCTTAATTGGCTTTCAGAGAGTGACTGACAGGCATGGCTATGCAGTCAGCTCTGACTCTCTATAGAACATTTCTCTTACCTTCTATAATGATGTTATACATAGGGGCTGTCAGGAAATAGTATCAGCTCTCTTGGGAATTCTAATTCTAGAAAACCTAATCTATGAAAAGCTAATAAAGCATGTGGTTTCTTGGTGCTTGTGCTCGTCTAAGGCGGGAGACCTGAGTAATTGAATCATGAGAGGTTGAGGCTTCACTATGCTACATTTAAAAATGGATGTGCCTTAGTTAATCAATAATGTCCTATATTGTAGACTAGAGACTGTAGATCCCTTCACTGCTTACTTAGATTTTTATATCTTGTACATATAAATTACAGACAAAGCAGATCAGAGAAATCTGCCTGCAAGGATGGGCATACAATGGGATTTGTCATTTCATCTTTCAGGGGGAAGTCATAGTTGACTGTAGTGTACAATGTAGCTTTTATTAAGTAGTAAAAGTAATCGTCCGGTGATGATGACGATGATGATGACGATTGTTAGTTTTTTTGAGACAGGGTTTCTCTGTCTAACAGCCTTGGCTGTCCTGGAACTCGCTTTGTAAACTAGGATGGTCTTGATCTCATAGAAATCCATCTGCCTTTCCCTCCTGAATGCTGGGAATAAAGGCCTGCACCACCAAAGTGGACAATTGCAGGATGATGTGATATAACTTTGATTTACCTGTTCATAATTTATAATGGAGAATTTACACAGTAAAAATTGTTTTTTAATTGGATATTTTTATTTACATTTCAAATGAATTTCCTTTCCTAGTTTCCTGTCTATAAGCCCCCCACCCCATCCTCCTTCCCTTCTTCTATAAGGGTGTTCCCTCTTCCCAACCACTCCCCCTTTCTGCCTCCCTATCCTGACATTCCCCTACACTAGGGGGGGTTCAGCCTTTGCAGGACCACATGCAGTAATTTGCATGTTTTTTCCATTTTGTGTTTTATTGAATAAATAAAGTTTTTTTTAAAAAATCACAAAATCACAACTTTCTAACTTAGTTGTTCGCAGTGTGATATCAGCCAGAAGTGACATCTAGTTGAATGAGAAAGAAGAGACAATGCGTAGGACATTGTATTTAATGTTCTCCAGTTTGACTAAAGTTATGTAGATACTTTTGGTAAATATTAGATTAAACAACATCAGGAATTTAATCATTCATTTGTTTTCTAAATTGTTTCTAAAGTATCATTTCACATTGCCAATAAGACTATCGCCATAAAAAAGCCATATTAAATATTGAAAAGTGGCTTTATTAGTTTTCTCTTGCTGCTGTTACAGTTGTCACAGACTTGGTGGCATAGAACAATGACTTGTAGTTCTGGGTGTAAGAGATCGTCTTGGGTCTCACTGGTTTCAGCAGCTCCAGGGCTGAACCAGCTTTGTGGTTTCTCCATCTTATCAGAGGGCTTATCTCATGGCCTCCTTCCTCCATTTCAAAAGAAGCAACATGTGGCCTAGTCTAAGTAGTTGTTGGTTTCTCTCCTGCTCCCCGTTCTCCTAAGAATCTTCTTGTAGCTTGTGAGAACAATCTTGGATCATCTCCCAAGGGATAAGGTAAGGCTGATTAGCATCACTTCCTAATTCTTCTTGTGATGTCTCCCAACTTATTTAAGAGTTCCATAAGTTAGCACCTGGCTATCTTTTCAGAGCCATGAGAGTTTTGTGGACTGAGGATGGCTTTCAAAAATCCAGGTAAATTCACAGACTACAACCAAAATGTCTCTATAAAATTCTTGTTTCACACCTAGACAATCTAGATTTTGCCTTAATAAATGTTACTAATGTTTTATTCTTTCACAACCATCTTCATGATCTTTCTCATGTTTGTATGCTAATATTTATCTATACACTTTCAAAACTTAGTCTTTTAAAATATAGATGGAATGAGAAAAAAAGGAACAGTTGGTATATGGTAGATATATTTATTATAAATTTGTTAAAAGATATTAAATTATAATACATTAGAATTAAACTCTCATGAGAAATAAGGACATTGGGTGATAACGTTACATCAATTATAAGTTTATTAGTTGTACTAAATACACCTCTCTGATGGGGGATATTGATAATGCATAGCTGTGAATACACATGGGAAGGAGACATAGAGTTTATCTATTCTCTCAACTTTGCTTTAACCTAGAACCATTACAAAAGTAAACTCCTTTGTAATAGTAAATTTTGGAATTTATTCTTTGAGATTTTTATGTGTGTGTAAATGTATATTGAATATATCCACCCTTTGTTTTCCCTTCCCAATTTTTACAGACCTACCCATCATGTCATCTTCCAAATATCATGTCTTTTTATTTTTAACTCACTGAGTCCAATTAGTACTTCTCTTATGCTCATGCGGGTAGGGCCATCCATTCTCTGAGCACAAGCAAGCTTTTAGGAGTTAGATTCCTGGATAAAACTTATATTTTCCCAGCAGTCACAAACTGCCAATAGTTTTTCTGCTAGGGGCAGGGCTTTATGAGCCCATCATATATCCATACTGGGATTTTGACCTGTTTAATCTTGTGATCGTCTTATGAAGTTATAGCTTCCGTGAGTTCATGTGTGCAAGGCACTGTCATGTCTGGAAAGCACTGTTTTCCAGCAGTCCTTCACCGGAGGCTATCAAAATAAATCTAACAAAGAATACCAAGCATAAAGGGTCAAGGCAGAGATTACAAGAACTTTTTCTAGAGTTAGTGGGAAGAGTAAGCACAGGGAAAACGTATCTCAGGAGGGGTTGAGGACCAGAACCAGAGGACAGTGCACACAAGATGGAAAGCTGGCTGGGAAGATAGATGAAAAAGGAGGGCACTAGTTTGGTAAGGAATTGTTAGTGGGACTGAGAATTGAAGGGGTGGATAGTGTGGTGCTCAATGTAGGATCTAGATAGCTAGCAGCTGAATATTGTAGCTGAGAGAAGAATCTCTTTTTTTTTCCCTTTTTTTCTTTATTAACTTGAGTATTTCTTATTTACATTTCGAATGTTATTCCCTTTCCCGGTTTCCAGGCCAGCATCCCTCTAATCCCTCCTCCTCCCCTTCTTTATGGGTGTTCCCCTTCCCATCTTACCGCATTACCGCCCTCCCCCCAACAATCACGTTCACTGGGGGTTCAGTCTTGGCAGGACCAAGGGCTTCCCCTTCCACTGGTGCTCTTACTAGGCTATTCATTGCTACCTATGAGGTTGGAGCCCAGGGTCAGTCCATGTATAGTCTTTGGGTAGTGGCTTAGTCCCTGGAAGCTCTGGTTGGAAGAATCTCTTATCATGCAATTCTTCTGTCTATGGTGGTATACCCAGGGTGGTGACCTTGGACCCACAAAAGACGGTCAGTGCCCATCAGGAGGTCATGCTTCCTTTTGTTTTCTTTAGGAGAAAAGGCAAATGCAGAGTCATGTGTGAAGCTTAAGGTGCTGGACAGACAGTCAAGGAGACTGACAAGACTGGACCTGCTCAAGAGCTAGAAGAACTATAAGTTGAGAGTGGTAGAGGCAGGCAGAACAAAGAAAAAGTGATATCCAGGGATAGGTATTTCCGTAGCAAAGAAGAGCAGCCAGCAGAATTCATGTTCAGTGTAAAATATCCACCTGTTCTCATTTCTAGGCAAAGGAATGGCTGATAAGGTCAAACAGTGCAGCAAGGGCAAGGAAGGTGAATTATACTAATATCTGCAGAGGTTGGCATTATCAGTCTATGATGTGACTTGTAATGTATACAGTATCGTCTGTTTCTCTATGCCTACTATATCTTCCCTGATTTGTAGTCTCACTTTACCCTTTATGAGAATTTTTTTTCTTAGGCACTATCCTGTTAAAAATAGATTTTAGTATAAAGAAATACTGAAAGGGAAGACAAAGGAGGTCTGGATAGAACAGAAGGTGAAGGGAAACAAGTCAGGGGAGACTAGAGCTGAGAAAGTGGTGAACTGGCCAAGCCTGTGGGGCAATGAGTCTTTTCTATAACAAGAGAAAGAAAGGAAAGTTAGGCATAGATATTGCAAAATATTGAGTTCAAAGCAAAAAGAGTCAGCAGTGTATCTGTCTGGAGGTATTTCTCTGTGAGGGGTGATAGAACAGGGTGCCTATAGTGAGTGAACTTTTGTGCAAGTAGGAGAAAATATGCTTATGGTAGTTACAGAACTGAAACAGACTTCACAGGGACAGTGACATTCTGGAGGTAAGCATTTGGAGCTCATTGTTACTGATGCTCCAGTTGGTCTGTGTAGCTGTCTTTGTCTGGGGCAATTTCTCACACCAGAGCACGTGACACACAATGATAATTAGACTGTTTGGACTCTTTTAAGTTGTAAGTTTTTACAGGAACCAGATCTGCACGTTCCAGTGCCTGATCTACACGCCCTTCACATTAATACTTCAATAAATACTGGCAGTCTGGTCACAGTTTGCTAAGGAGCCACTTCCTTCTGGACGAAGAGCATATGTGTTACCAGAGTGTGTATTCTGATAGCCAGTTAGCATGTAGATACAGTAGAACATGCTATCAATTATGAAGTCTTAGTGTTTTGAAATACAGCCTGGTGATAAAGTGAGGGCGTGAAATTGGAGAGGACTCTCTTGGGTTGAATTATCCTGAAAATCCACAAGAGGGAGATATGTTGCCATCAAAATATGAGGTAGAACTAATGAGTTGAGATAGCAGCTTCTGACTTATCTTATCATGATGATTTTGTTTCCCCAGTGGAAAATGTAAAGCTTGGTTTCACAGTCTTCTTTTGAGATGGGGGATTAGATTTGGGGGTGCTCAGTAATTTACTTCTGGAATATCCATGAGGTATTCAGGTTTATAGCTGGCTAACAGCTTGGATGAACATATTCAAACAATTCAATGGTTTTGTTTGGTTAGTTTGGTTAGCTGGTGGCTTTCTCTAGGATGGGTGATAAAATTGGCTTGTTTCTGTTTCCTGCTCCCCTGTCTTGGACATAGCACTACAGTTGGTGCTGATGTGACTTAGGGAAGAATCCTAGCTACAAGTGCCTCTCAAAGTCTCACTGTGTCTCTTGGGCCAGTTAAAGTAGCAGAATAAGCCGTTTGACTTGGAATGGCCCTCATCCACCAAGAGTTTCAAATGAATTGCTGGTAACAGTTCAAAAGTGGACAGGGAGAACCATGCCTAGTGACATGTACTTTAAAATTGCTACTCATTAGCTGGCTTTCTTTTCTCAATGTGGTGAGTGGGGCCAGAAGCTTTTCATTATTTCACTCGAAGTATTTTCATTATGTTTACTACTTCACTAACAAGTTTTGTTTGGTTTTCTTTTGTTTGATTTTGTTTGTTTTCTGTTCCCATGGGCTTTGGGTGATATTATTTAATGGTTGCTTGTCTGTTTTACATTCCTGACAACCTCTCATTCATAAAGCTGTTTCTTCCCTTGATATTTCTATTCTCAATATTCTTCAGCAGAGGTTTGATTCAGTTGTCTGTTATCACCATCTGTATGCTTCAGGGCTATCCTCCTTCATGAAGTGTGTACTCGGGAGGTTTAAGAGCTCTGACCAGAGAGCTTTCATCAAGTTCACAACCCAACCCCAATACTGAGTAGCTTGTGTGAACTTGGTAACATTGCTTAAGTGTCCAGTGCTTTAGTCTCACAAACTGATAAACAAGGAAAGTGATTCTGCATTAGATGCATGTGAAGAAGAGAAGAGTTTGTATGTGTAAAGGGCTTGAAACAGGACCTGCACAAAGTGTAATGCCTAAACTTTCAGGCATTAGTGATTGCTACTATAGCTGGCTTTATGTATCCACGGGCCCCACACTGATTCAGAGAACTACAGATAAAAGTTTTTATTTATTTATTTTTAAATGGTCAGTTCTGACGTGTACATATTTACTTTTCTTCCTGTCTGGATTCTTAGATAGTACAGCCACGATTCACACAGCTTTGACATTGCATTAGAAGCTGTCAGTTATCCAATGTTAACTTAACCTATGTGGGAGCATGTTTATGGGTCACATGGCAATATCCTGTGCCACTTTGCATAAGGGACTTGGACATTTTCAGTTTAGAGTCCCTGGAGGCCCTAGACACTTCTTGTAGATAGGGGAGGGCTGTGGTTATTATTAGTCTCTTCCATCACAGGCATTCTTTGTAGAAGCTCATCTACGCTGAGGGCCTCACCTACCCACTTTTCAGAGTTTCTGAGCTCTAGACACATTTCCTAGGATATTTTAGATATATGAACCCAGGCTTCTCACAGGCAATTCGGCTTTAGTATGTTCAAAACTGAACTTCTGATCTATTACATTTCTTTTCCTGTAAGGTTGCTTTTTTTTTCTTTCCTGCTCCTTCTTGTAGCATGTAGTAGCATTTCTTGTCTAGTAGGCAAAGCCAAGAGAAAGTGAGTTGTCCCTGCCTTCATCTCACCTTCAGTTTATTTGGTTACCAAATTACACCCATGTACTCTGCATACACTTTACTCATACTCAAGATATTTAAGAAGCCAACAGAACCGTGCTTATCCTCTTGCCTCTATTTGTACTGTGTTTTTTTTTCTTCCTAGGCATGACCAGAATATCCTTTAAAAGTGGAAATCTGATCCCATATCTCTTAAGAGCAAAAATATCACACAGCCTTCAAGGTTCTGTGTGGCTTGACACGTGGACCTTTAATGATCTGCCTTGTTATCCTTTTTTACTAGCTTATTGCTTCTCTTTGCCACTCACAGTATGATGGGGCATCCTCAATGTTTATGAAACTGAGGTGGAGTCGTGCATAAATGCCCTGTGTTTAATTCACATCCTGGCACATAGTAGGTACTAAATACAGTTAATATCATATGAATAAAGGCCTGGACCCTGACAAATGGGAGTTCTCTTTGGCACACAGACTGTAAAACTGTCCTCAACGTGTTGATTGGAATCAGCATGTTTCGCAACATAATTAAAATGTGAGAAATGTTTCTAGCACATCAGTAACTTAGAAACTTTAAAATAATGTCTGAGGAAATGCAAGCTCAAACTTACAAATAGCCTTTTACACAAACAACACTCAGAGGTGCATTTTCTCCTTAATGCATGTACATAACTTCCATTAGTGTTTTCTGCCTCAGTGTTTAGCTTTTATTTTTATGTCTGTTATATAAATCTGACTCTTGACACTTTAATGGAAAGACCTTAGTTCGTAATGACATCATATCAAATGTGAAGTGGAGGTGGTTGGATTCCTTAGAAAACTCCCGTCTGAGAATGTTCCTCTGTAATTCTGAAGAAAGATTTTCTCAAAGCTCTGACAATCCGTCTAACATGGAGTCTTCTCTATGCCACAGGTCCTGAAACTTTTTGGTAGTCATTATGCCTTCTGTGGAAGTAGGGCGGCTGAATCTTCAGTAGGGCTGGAGAAATGGCTAAATGGATGAGTGCTTTCTGTGAAAGCAAGAGGACCCAAGTTTGGATTCTCAGCCCTCATGTAGAAGTCTGGCATGGATAGGCATGCCTATTGCCCCAGCTTTGGAGAGCAGAGATAGGCAGTTTCCCAGAGCTAATGGGCTCAGTCAGTCTCAGTCAGTCTCAGGGAAAAAAGAAAAAGAAATTGAGTTTCAGAGTCAGCAGAGAATCAAAAAAGGTTCTAATTTTCTTCTCTGGCTTCTACATGAATATACATGTGTGCATACACCACTTACATACACCTATACTCATACACTACACTACACACACACACACACACACACACACACACACACACACACAGAGACATACAGAACACATATATGGCAAAGGGACTGAGATGCTTTAAGAAGGAACATATGATAGAAATAACTGCGGTTTAGTGTTTGTGTGTGTGTGTGTGTGTGTGTGTGTGTGTGTGTGTGTGGGCGCGCACGCGTGCACATGCACGCAGATGTACACAAATGTACATACACATTTAAGAAAGGATAGAGCTTGGCATAGGGTGTCCTTTTCAATCATTCTCCAGTACAGAGTCTCTCAGTGAGCCTGAGGTCACCTATTGGTCTAGAGTGGCTGACTAGCAAGTCCTAGAGAGGCTGTCTATGTCTCTCCAATGCAAGATTACAAATGTATGACACTGTCTGCTGTTATGTAGGTGCTGGGAATTGGAACTCAGGTTCTCATGCATGTGAAACAAGTATTTTAATAGCACAACCGTCTTCTAGTCCCTCTCCTGGGCTTTCTTATATGGTCCTGGGATCATAACATTTTGGATATAACCATAGATCTTTGATTTTTTTTCCTCACATTTTGTTTTTTTTCATTTTGTTTTCTTTTTTCTTTTTTTCCCCAGATTTTTATGACACAGTTTGAGGCTGACTCTTGCTGTTATAAGTGGAAATCTGAAACCCTGCATTTTCCTAGCTTATCTTTATTCCTCTCCCAGCACATTTGCTTTTAGTACAGCCATGATGAATTAATGCATGCCTTTGACCTTCATGCAGAATTGAGACCCTGAATTTTTAGTCTTGTAATTTATTCACTGGATTATATAGAAACTGAATATTTTAATTCCAGAATGATACTATTTCTCTAGGTGTAAAGTGCAATGGATTTCCCTGGGATCATAGGGTATTCAGTCGAATCTGTTGGGGAGGAGGAAGCTGAATCTCAGGACTGAAATTACCCACTCAAGACAGATTTAGTTTCAGAGGTATATTGGGTCACACAGAAGCTCCATCCAATTTAAAATCCCCATGTTTTTGTTCTTTCTATTTTCTCTCCCTCTTTCTACCTTCTTTCGATTTTATTGGAAAGCTTTTAGAATGTGCGAGACAGAGTCACTTTAAAAACTGAAGATATTCTTTCACAATTTCATGTATATATAATGGACTATGATCATATTCTCATCCGTAATCTTCTCTCATTCCATTCTACATTCCACTTAACCCCTTCTTCTTCCCAACTTCCATGCCTCCTTGTGTTCCCCCCCTCTGTTATTCTCTTTATTTAATTCGATTTCTTCTACAAGTATTCATGGGGGTTATTTACTTGAGCAAGAAAGCTTACCAATAGTTACACCACTAGCAAATATGGCTTTCCTTCCCCACAACCACTAACTGTCTACTGCTCCTCGATGAGTGGTAATGTCTTATGAGCCCTTTATCCTTGATGGAATGTTGGTGGGAACAGTCTTGTTCAGGTTCTGTTGCCACCGATGCCATAAGTTCACAGACACAATAGTCATGTCCAGAATATAGAGTTTTACAGTAATCCTTTCATCCTCTGTCTCTGATATTCTTCTCTTCACCTCTTCTACAATGATGTCTGAATCTCAGAGGGGCTGATATAAATGTTCTGTTTGGGGAAGAGCACTCAGCACTTACTTTTAGTACTTTAGTCTCGATATTAACCATTGCCCCAGCGAACACACACATCTCTAGTTAAGGCTGAAAGCATGGCTAATATACACTTATAAACATAAATATTCAGAAGGCAATTAGGCACCATGTCTATTTAGCAAAACATCAGTCATAGGCTCTTCCTAAGTCTTATGACCTCTCCGGCCATGGATTTTAACCAGTTTGTAGTATCAAGCATGAATCCCTCCTGAAGAGTGGGTCAAAATCCAACCAGAATGTGATGCATAATCCTTGTAATAATCATGCCACTATTGCTTTAGTGTGCACATCTTGACTGACAGCTTGGAGTTATAGCTTGCAGGGTTCATGTCTGGATTCAACAGCTATTGATGACTTTTTTTCTTCTAGTCTTGCACAGTCGAATCTGGTACTATGAAAGCTATCCAGCAGGAAGGATACTTATACAGTTCAGCTCTAGTTTGATTTTTTCAATGTCCTGCAGCCAAAGTATAGGATTTCTTTAGCAACAGGATCTTATCAGGTTTTGGTGGATAACTACAAGCAATGGCAATCTTTTTTTGTTGTTTGAGGGAGCTTCTGGTGTCTCCCTGTGGATTGAAGTCTATTTGCAGGTGAAGGCAGGCACAAGATAAGGCAAGGCCAAAAAAAGGCAGGTTAAGAATTTTAAAGACACGACAGAGAGTACAGATGAGGGGAAGGAAGAAAGATGGAGGAAGAGAAGGATGTCCCACATCCATGTGGCTTTAAATAGCCACAGATAGCTATGAATATATTATAAGGGAGGGATAATTTGTCTTATCTGTGTGGGCAGTCTTTATCAATATCAATTGGCTCTGAGTTTATTGTGTGGACATTTCGTGGGGTGAGAATTTACTGATAGAAATCTGATTGATAAACTAAAATCCTGTGTTACAGGTGTTTGTGACAGTTAACCACGAGATGCACGGTCATTTCATGGGGCATGGCAGCAATCCACCAAGAGAACTTAGCAAGTCAGGTGGAGGCACTTCCAGAGCTCTGGGTCAGAGAGTCTGCCCAGAGGAGAACACCGCACTGGTGCCATGTGGCCTGCAGGTGCTTGGCACACTGTGGGACAGAAGTCCCTTTTTTATTATTTAACGTTACATCTCTCCAAGTGACAGCTCATAAGGGAGCATCCAATACTTCACGCTGGAGTTTTTGATTAATAACATATGGCTTCTGGGGTTATATTATCTTCCTATGCAGAATACGTCCCTTTAAATTCCTTTCCAAAAATATGTTTAAAAGTAGCTTACAAACTAGTAAGCTTCCATACGGCTTTGCCATATAGCCTTTGTTTTGTTGATTTCTGCCCCATAATCCGACCTGATCTCCACATATACCTTTACACTCTTTGAATTCTTTCTTTCTACCTTCATATCACATGCACTCTACTCGCCTCCCTCTCTCTTTTTTTTTTTTTTTGGTTCTTTTTTTTTTTTCGGAGCTGGGGACCGAACCCTGGGCCTTGCGCTTCCTAGGTAAGCGCTCTACCACTGAGCCAAATCCCCAGCCCCTCGCCTCCCTCTCTTAACCCATTCACAAACCCTTTCTAGGCTCCTGGCCTTTCTATAAGTGCTACAAATTAAATACACATGTTGAAAAATCTGAAGCTAGGGTCTACATATCAGCAACAAAATGTGGCACTTGTTTCTCTGAGGCTATACTGACTGACTTCATTTCCTAGTATTGTAAACAGAGCAACCATGAATATGGATTTGCAAGTATTTGTTTGGTAGGATATGAAGTCCTTTAGAAATATACCAGGAGTGGTATAGCTGGATAATGTAATAGTTCTGTTTTTATCTTTCGAGAAATTTCTATACTGATGTCCATGGTGGCTGTGCCAATTGACATCCTACTAACTGAATAAAGGTTCTCCATTCTCCACATCCTTGATAGTATTTGCCATTTGTTTTCTTCATGATAGACACTCTTGTTAGGGTAAGATAGAATTTCAAAATACTTTAAATTTGCACTTACCTGATGTTGAAGACTTGCAAAGATAGTTACAATTTGTATTTCTTCTATTGAAAATTCTCTGTTGACCTCCATAGCCCATTTTCATCGGATTGTTCATTTCTCAATGTGTGTTTCTTTGAATTATTTGTATATTCTAGATAGTAATCTTCAGATGTATATCTGGTCAAGAATTTCTTTGCTCATACCCAGATCCTGCAGGGAGAGAGCTGTCCTCCCAGGAGTGCTGACACGCCTGAGAGCACAGGTGAGACCACCACTTCTGCTCAAATACCTGGCCCAAGAGGAACCAACCTGATGCCTTCAGGATACAGGAAGCAAGGAGCAGTCTGGGACAGGATCCTTCTGGTTTCTGTCTGTGCCCAGAGCTGACCCTGTGCCACAGCTCTCTACCCAAGTCCCACCTGGACAGAACTAGTCTCCCAGGAATGTTGACACACAGGCATATGGGAGGGTCAAGCCACTGTCACAGACAGCAAGGCCAGTTAACACCAGAGATAACCAGATGGTGAGAGGCAAGCACAAGAACCTAAGCTACAGAAACCAAGGCCACTTGGCATCATCAGAACCCAGTTCTTCCACCATAGTAAGTCCTGGATACCTCAATATACAGGAAAAGCAAGATTCTGATTAAAATCCACATCTCATAACGATGTTAGAGGATTTTAAAAAGGACATAAGTAACTCCCTTAAAGAAATACAGGACAATACAGGTAAACAGGCAGACACCCTTAAAGTGGAAGCACAAAAATTCCTTAAAGAATTACAAGAAAACACAACCAAATAGGTGAAGTAATTGAACAAAACCACCCAGGGTCTAAAAGTAGAAATAGAAGCAATAAAGAAATAAAAAAAGGAGACAACCATGGAGATAAAAAACCTAGGAAAGAGATCAGGAGTCATAGATCACAAACAGAATACAAGAGATAAAAGAGAGAATATCAGGGGCAGAAGATACCATAGAAAACATTGACACAACTATCAAAGAATGCAAAATGAAAATACTCCTAACCCAAAACATCCAGGAAATCCAGGACACAATGAGCAGATCAAACCTAAGGATAATAGGTACAGAAGAGAGAGAAGATTTCCAATTTAAAGGGCTAGTAAATAACTTGAACAAAATTATAAAAGAAAACTTCCCTAACCTAAAGAAATAGGTGCTCATAAACATACAAGAAGCCTAGAGAACTCCAGATTAGAGCAGAAAAGAAATTCCTCTTGTCACATAATAATTAAAACACAAAATGCACTAAACAAAGAAAGACCATTAAAAGAAGTAACAAATAAAGTTACAAATAAAGAAAGAATAAAAGTGAAGTAACATATAAAGTTAGACCTATCAGAATTACACCAGACTTCTCAACAGAGACAATGAAGGCTAGGAGATCCTGGGCAGATGTCATACAGACTCTAAGTGAACACAAATGCCAGCCCAGGCTACTACATTCAGCAAACCTCTCCATTACTACAGATGCAAAAACCAAGATATTCCATGACAAAACCAAATTTACACAATATCTTTCTACGAATCCAGCCCTAAAAAGGATAATAGACGGGAAACTCCAACATGAGGAGGGAAATTATACCCTAGAAAAAGAAAGAAAGTAATCGTCTTGCAACAAATCCAAAAGAAGAGAGTCTCACAAACTTCATCCCACCTCTAACAACAAAAATTACAGAAAGCAGCAATCACTATTTCTTAATATCTTTTAACATCAATGGACTCCATTCATCAATAAGAAGGCATAAACTAGCAGACTGCATAGGTAAACAGGACCCAGCAGTTTGCTGCATACAGAAAACACACTTCAGCAACAAAGACAGACACTACCTCAGAGTAAAAGGCTAGAAAACAACTTTCCAAGCAAATGACCCAGGAAACAAACTGGGGTAGACATTCTAATGTCGAATAAAATCGACTTTCCACCAAAAGTTATCTAAAAAGATAAGACAGGACACTTCATACTCATCAAAGGGAAAAACCACTCAGATGAACTCCCAATTCTGAGTATTTATGCTCGAAATGCAACGCTACACACATTCATAAAAGAAACCTTACTAAAGCTCAAAGCACACATTGCACCACACACAGTATTAGTAGGAGACTTCAACACCCCACTCTCAGCAATGGACAGATCATGGAAACAGAAACTAAACAGAGACACAGTGAAACTAACAGAAGTTATGAACCAAATGGATTTAAGAGACATCTATAGAACATTTCATTCTTTTCTTTTCTTTTTTTTTTGTAGCTAACAAAATTTATTGGCTGGAAATAACTGAAGTAGAGGGACAAGCAATACAAGTTACATGTTTTGATTCATTTTATGATTTCTTTATGTATATTTGCAGCTAAAATATCCAGGTTCCCCACTATCAAATCTGATTTTTGTCAATTTGGATGGAATGAATAGTATTTTTATCTCCTGCTAAAATAAAGGTGAAATTGCTCCCCCAATGCAATTTATTTCTTTCCCTTCATTCTAAAGTTAGGACATCCTTAATATAACCAAGTTGATTTTATTCAGCAGGTTTTTTCCCCCACAATCCAATGTATTTCAGTGAATTTGGTACTAGTCTCATTGATATTTATAATTTTTTTCATCTTTATTAACTTGGGTATTTCTTATTTACATTTCAATTGTTATTCCCTTTCCCGGTTTCCAGGCCAACATCCCCCTAGCCCCTTCCCCTCCCCTTCTTTATGGGTGTTCCCCTCCCCATCCTCCCCCAATTACCGCCCTCCCCCCAACAATCATGTACATTGGGGGTTCAGTCTTGGCAGGACCAAGGGCTTCCCCTTCCACTGGTACTCTTACTAAGCTATTCATTGCTACCTATGAGGTCAGAGTCCAGGGTCAGTCCATGTATAGTCATTGGGTAGTGACTTAGTCCCTGGAAGCTCTGGTTGGTTGGCATTGTTGTTCATATGGGGTCTCGAGTCCCTTCAAGCTCTTTCAGTCCTTTCTAAGATTCCTTCAACGGGGGTCCCGTTCTCATTCAGTGGTTTGCTGCTGGCATTCACCTATGTATTTGCTGTATTCTGGCTGTGTCTCTCAGGAGAACATTTCATTCTAACACAAAAGAATATACTTTCTTCTCAACAGTTCATCATACCTTCTAAAAATAGAAGGTTGACCATATAATCTGTCACAAAACAGGCCTCAACAGATAAAGGAAGATAGAAATAATCCCATATATCCTATCAGAACATGGACTAAGGCTGGTCTTCAATAACAACAAAAACAACAGAAAGCCCACATATACATGGAAGTTGCTCTACTCAATGATAACTTGGTCAAGGAAAAAAAAGAAAGACATTAAAAACTTGTTAGTATTTTATGAAAATGAAGGCACAACCTACGCAAACTTATGGGGCACAATGAAAGCAGTGTTAAGAGGAAAACTCATAGCTCTGAGTGCCTCCAAAAAGAAACCGGAGAGAACATGCACTAGCAGCTTGACAGCACCTGAAAGCTCTAGAACAAAAAGAAGCAAATACACCCATGTGGTGTAGACAGTAGGAAATAATCAAACTGAGAGCCAAAATCAACCAAGTAAAACAAGAAGATCTATATAAAGAATGAACAAAACCAGGCATGGGTTCTGTGAGAAAATCAACAAGATAGGTATCCCTTAGCTCAAATACCCAGAGGGCTCATATACAGTATCCAAAGTAACAAATATTAGAAATCAAAATGAGACATAACAACAGAAACCAAGGAAATTAAAAATATCACCAGATCCTACTAAAAAACGCCTATACTCAACAAAACTGGAAAATCTGGATGAAATGGATAATTTTCTAGACAGATACCAGGTACCAAAGTTAAATTAGGATCAAATAAACCATCTAAACTGTCCCATAACTCCTAAAGAAATAGAAACAGTTATTAAAAGGGTCCCAACCAAAACAACTCCAGGTCCAGATGGGTTTAGTGCAGAATTCTATCAGACCTTCAAAGAAGACCTAATATCAATACTGTCCAAGCTATTCTACAAAATAGAAACAGAAGGAACACCACCCAATTCTTTCTATGAAGCCACAGTTACACTTATACCTAAACCACACAAAGACCCAACAAAGAAAGAGAACTTCAGACCAATTTCCCTTATGAATATCAATGCCAAAATACTCAATAAAATTCTCACAAACCAAATCTATGAACACATCAAAATGATCATCCATCTTGATTAAGTAGGTTTCATCCCAGGAATACATGGATGGTTCAATGTATCCATGTAATCCATTATATAAGCAAACTCAAAGAAAAAATCCACATGATCATTTCATTAGATGCTGAGAAAGCATTTGACAAAGTACTGCATTGTTTCATGTTAAAAGTCTTGGAAAGATCAGGAATTCAAAGCCCATAGCTAAACATAGTAAAAGCAATATACAACAAACCAGTAGCCAAAATCAAGCTAAATGGAGAGAAACTTGAGGCAATCCTACTAAAATCAGGAACTAGATAAGGCTGCCCATGCTCTCCCTACCTATTCATTATCATACTGGAAGTCTTCCTCAGAGCAATTAGACAACAAAAGGAGGTCAAATGGATACATTTGGAAAGGAACAAGTCAAAATATCACTATGCAGATGATATGATAGTATATTTTAGTGACCCAAAAATTCCACCAGAGAGCTCCTACAGTTGATAAACAACTTCAGCAAAGTGACTAGATGTAAAATCAACTCAAACAAATCAGTAGCCTTCTCCCATTCAAAGGATAAACAGGCTGATAAAGAAATTAGGGAAGCAACACCCTTTACAATAGTCACAAATAATATAAAATACTTTGGGGTGACTCTAACCAAGCAAGTGAAAGATCTGTATAACAACAACTTCAAGTCTTTGAAGAAAGAAATTGAAGATCTCAGAAGATGGAAAGATCTTCCATGCTCATGGACGGGCAGGATTAATATAGTAAAACTGGCCATTTTGCCAAAAACAATCTACAGATTCAATGCAATCCCCATCAAAATTCCAACTCAATTCTTTACATAGTTAGAAAGAGCAATTTGCAAATTCAAATAACCTCCACTGTGCCCCACAGGGTAGTCAGTGGAGGTTGGGGACCACCTAGGAGAGAATGAAGGACAAGAGACTCCAAGAAGGATGCCAAGACAAGAGTCTGATCAAGGAGACAAATTTTATTTTTTCCCAAGGCTGAATTTATACCAAAGCAGGGGTAACAGAGGGAGTGGGGAATCGGGAAACATTTACACAGGCCAAGGACACTGTGCTTTTGTGGTCAGGTAATTGGCTGACGTCAACAGGATGTTGGTTTTTCAGAAAGGTCACAAGTTTTGTCATATCATTAGGGAACCTGACCACCAGATTTGTATTAGCCTTCTGCAGCTGGCTAGGAATTTTCCATAGTCCTGACCTCTTAATGAACTCAGTCATATTTAACTCTAACTATAATATTAACATCAATAATGGAGGGTTTTAAGGGCATAACTCCCAACAACAACCCAAACCCAAGGCTAGTGAAAACTATTCTCAACAATAAAAGAACTTCTGGGGAAATCATCATCCCCAACCTCAAACTGTATTACAGAGCGATAGTGATAAAAACTGCATGGTATTGGTACAGAGACAGGCAGGTAGCTCAATGGAATAGACTTGAAGAGCCAGCAATGAACCCACACACTTATGGTCACTTGATCGTTGACAAAGGAGCTAAAACCATCCAGTGGAAAAAAGACAGCATTTTCAACAAATGTTACTGGTCCAACTAGAGGTCCACATGTAGAAGAATGCAAATTGATCCTTTCTTATTGCCTTGTACAAAGCTCAAGTCTAAGTGGATCAATGACCTCCACATAAAACCAGATACACTGAAACTAATAGACGAGAAAGTGGGGAAGTGCCTGAAACACATGGACACAGGGGAAAATATCCTGAAGAGAATACCAATGGCATATGCTCTAAGATCAGTAATGGAAAAAGGGACCTCATAAAATTGCAAAACTTTTGTAAGACAAAGGATAGTGACGTTAGGACAAAAGAGCAACCCACAAATTGGGAAAAGATCTTTATTAATCTTTTATCTGATAGAAGCTGATGTCCAATATATACAAAAAACTCAAGACTTTAGTCTCCAGAAAGCCAAATATCCCTATGGACTACAGAGCTAAACAAAGAATCCTCAAGTCAGAGATATAAAATGACCAAGAAGCACCTAAAGAAATGTTCAACATTCTTAGTCATCAGGCAAATGCCAATCAAAACAACCTGAGATACCACCTGACACTAGTCAGAATGGATAAGATCAAAAAGTCAGGTTACAGCAGATGTGGACAAGATGTAGAGAAAGAGGAACACTCCTCCATTGTTGAGATTGCAAACTGGTGCTATCACTCAGGAAATCAGTCTGGAGAGTGCTCAGAAAATTGCATATAGTACTATCTGAGGACCCAGCTATACCACTCCTGGACATATACCAAAAGCTCTAATATACAACAATTTTCATAGCAGCGTTATTTATAATAACCAGAATCTAGAAAGAACCCAGATGTCCTTTTACAGAGGAATGGATACAGAAAATGTGGTACATTTACACAATGGAATTCTACTCAGCTATTAAAAACAATGACTTCATGAAATTCATAGGCAAATGAATTGAACTAGAAAATATCATCCTGAGTGAAGTAACCCAATCACAGAAAAACACAAGTGATATGTACTCACTGAGAGGTGAATATTATCCCCAAAGCTCAGAATACCCAAGGTAAAATTCACAGACCACATGAAGCTCAAGAAGAAGGTAGCTCAAAGTATGGATGCCTCAGTCCTTCTTAGAATGGGGAACAAACATATTAAGAGGAGGAAATATGGAGACAATTGTGGAGCAGAGATGAAGGAAAGGCCATCCAGAGTCTGCCCCACCTGGAGAATCATTCCATATGCTGCCACCAAACCCAGACAATATCGAGGATGCCGCAAATTGCACGCTGACAGGAGCCTGGTTTAGCTGTGTCCTGAGAGGCTCTGTCAGAGCCTGAGAAATACAGAGGCAGGTGCTCAGAGCCAACCATTGAACTGAGAATGGGGTTCCCATTGCAGGAGTTAGAGAAAGGACTGAAGGAGCTGAAGGGCTTAGCAACCCTATAAGAGGAACATCAACCAACCAGACCTCCCCACCCACTCCCCGCAGAGCTCCCAGGGATTTAACCAGCGTTCCAAGAATACATCGGGATTGACCTATGGCTCTAGCCAAATCTGTAGCACAGGATGGCTTTATTGGGCATCAATGGGAGGAGAAGTCCTTTGCCCTGTCCACGCTCGATGTCCCAGTGTAGGGGAATGTCAAGGCAGGGTTGGTGGGAGGGAGTGGGCAGGTGAGGGAGCATCCTTATAGAAGCTAGGGCAGGGCAGATTGGAAAGCAGGTTTCTGGAGGGGAAATTGGAAAGTGGATTAACATTTTAAATGTTAATTTAAAAAATGTTCAATAAAAATGCAAAAAAGATTTTCTTTCCTTTATTTTTTCATTTGGTTGACAGTTACCTTTGTCATACAGAACTTTTTAATTTTATTTGCTAGTAAATGATTTTGTTTTCCCAGCAATCAGTCTTATTGAGAATGTCTTTACTTATGTCTACATGCACATCAAGCACATGTCACAGTGCACATTTTGAAGTCACAGGAAAACTTCCAGGAGTTGGCTCTCTGCTTTTACTTTTTGGGGAACCAAACTTAGCTGCAATGTTTGATGGCAGGTGCCTTTGTTTGAGGGGGCACATTGAAACTTCCTTTTCATGTCTCAGGTTATTCATTTGTGTTTTTTAGGTTACTAATTTGTATCTCCTCTCTCTTTGCGGTTTAGTTAAGGATTTGTTGCCCCTGGTTCCTTTTTCAAAGGACTGATTCTTTGTTTTATTATTTTTTGTTATGCTTGTTTCTATTTTATTAATTCCTGTTCTGATTATTTATTTACGTTTATATTTTGGTTTAACTTGGTTTTTTTCTCCAAACCCAAAGGCACATAATTATTCTTTCAAGGCCTTTTGAATTCGTTAATATATTTTGGCTGCAGGCTTCCCTTTTAGGATTACTTTCATTGCATCTCATAGATTTCATTATGTTGTATCTTCATCTTCACTCAATTTTTCTTTTTTTCTTTTTGCTCATTTAACAGTAATTTTTTAGTTTCTGTGAGTTTGTGAAGCTTCTGTCGTTTCTCATGCTTTTGATTTCTAGCTTTATTCTACTGTGGACAAATAGAACACAAGAACTTACTTCAATATTCCTGTATTTGTTGAGATTTCTTTTGGAACTTAATGTATGCTCTGTTTTTGAGAAAGTTCCATGGGCTGTTGAGAAGAAGGTACATTCTGCACCATTTGAATGGAATATTCATAGATATCTCTTTAATCAAAATTTTCATATTTAAATTCCTATGTTTATCTGTTAATTGTTTTAAAACCATATGAACCATCAATATGTGAGAGTAAGTTATTGAAATCATCACAATTTCTGTGTTGGAGTTAATCTGTGGTTTAATATTGAATAGTACTTATTTTATGAAATTGAGTACACTTGTATTTGGTACATATTTTTTACAATTTCAGGGTCTCCTGATGTATTGTTCCCTTAACCAGTGTGAAGTGACCTTATTTATCTTTTCTGACTGTATTTGGTTTGATGTCTGTTTTGCCTCATTTTAGATTATAGAGATATTTGCTTGCTTTCTAGCTACAGTTGTTTGGAATAACTTTTCCTATCCTTGTATCCTAAGATGGTGTCTATCTTTGAAGGCAATGTCTGTTTCTTAGAGGCAGAAAATTATTGGATTTTATTTTGAATCCAGTCTTCTAGTTGTGCCTTTTGATTTCAGAACTGAAAATCTTAATATTTAGAGGTAGTATTGAATGTGTATAGCAACTCTTGTCATTTTCTAATTTTGTAGTTATTAGTTTTGTGATCTTTATTTGTTTTACCATTATTCTACTCAATTTTTTTTCTTTGTAGCCTCTTAGATGCATTTATTATTCTTTTTTTTTTTTTATTAACTTGAGTATTTCTTATATACATTTCAAGTGTTATTCCCTTTCCCGGTTTCCGGACAAACATCACCCTCCCCCCTCCCCTTCCTTATGGGTGTTCCCCTCCCAAACCTTCCCCCATTGCCACCCTCCCCGCATAGTCTAGTTCACTGGGGGTTCAGTCTTAGCAGGACCCAGGGCTTCCCCTTCCACTGGTGCTCTTACTAGGATATTCATTGCTACCTATGGGGACAGAGTCCAGGGTCAGTCCATGTATAGTCTTTAGGTAGTGGCTTAGTCCCTGGAAGCTCTGGTTGCTTGACATTGTTGTACTTTTGGGGTCTCGAGCACCTTCAAGCTCTTCCAGTTCTTTCTCTGATTCCTTCAACGGGGGACCTATTCTCAGTTCAGTGGTTTGCTGCTGGCATTCGCCTCTGTATTTGCTGTATTCTGGCTGTGTCTCTCAGGAGCGATCTACATCCGGCTCCTGTCGGTCTGCACTTCTTTGCTTCATCCATCTTGTCTAATTGGGTGGCTGTATATGTATGGGCCACCTGTGGGGCAGGCTCTGAATGGGTGTTCCTTCAGTCTCTGTTTTAATCTTTGCCTCTCCCTTCCCTGCCAAGGGTATTCTTTTTCCTCATTTAAAGAAGGAGTGAAGCATTCACATTTTGATCATCCGTCTTGAGTTTCCTTTGTTCTAGGGATCTAGGGTAATTCAAGCATTTGGGCTAATAGCCACTTATCAATGAGTGCATACCATGTATGTCTTTCTGTGAGTGGGTTAGCTCACTCAGGATGATATTTTCCAGTTCCAACCATTTGCCTACGAATTTCATAAACTCGTTGTTTTTGATAGCTGAGTAATATTCCATTGTGTAGATGTACCACATTTTCTGTATCCATTCCTCTGTTGAAGGGCATCTGGGTTCTTTCCAGTTTCTGGCTATTATAAATAAGGCTGCGATGAACATAGTGGAGCACGTGTCTCTTTTATATGTTGAGGCATCTTTTGGGTATATGCCCAAGAGAGGTATGGCTGGATCCTCAGGCAGATCAATGTCCAATTTTCTGAGGAACCTCCAGACTGATTTCCAGAATGGTTTTACCAGTCTGCAATCCCACCAACAATGGAGGAGTGTTCCTCTTTCTCCACATCCTCGCCAGCATCTGCTGTCACCTGAGTTTTTGATCTTAGCCATTCTCACTGGTGTGAGGTGAAATCTCAGGGTTGTTTTGATTTGCATTTCCCTTATGACTAAAGATGTTGAACATTTCTTTAGGTGTTTCTCAACCATTCGGCATTCCTCAGCTGTGAATTCTTTGTTTAGCTCTGAACCCCATTTTTTAATAGGGTTATTTGTCTCCCTGCGGTCTAACTTCTTGAGTTCTTTGTATATTTTGGATATAAGGCCTCTATCTGTTATAGGATTGGTAAAGATCTTTTCCCAATCTGTTGGTTGCCGTTTTGTCCTAACCACAGTGTCCTTTGCCTTACAGAAGCTTTGCAGTTTTATGAGATCCCATTTGTCGATTCTTGATCTTAGAGCATAAGCCATTGGTGTTTTGTTCAGGAAATTTTTTCCAGTGCCCATGTGTTCCAGATGCTTCCCTAGTTTTTCTTCTATTAGTTTGAGTGTGTCTGGTTTGATGTGGAGGTCCTTGATCCACTTGGACTTAAGCTTTGTACAGGGTGATAAGCATGGATCGATCTGCATTCTTCTACATGTTGCCCTCCAGTTGAACCAGCACCATTTGCTGAAAATGCTATCTTTTTTCCATTGGATGGTTTTGGCTCCTTTGTCAAAAATCAAGTGACCATAGGTGTGTGGGTTCATTTCTGGGTCTTCAATTCTATTCCATTGGTCTATCTGTCTGTCTCTGTACCAATACCATGCAGTTTTTATCACTATTGCTCTGTAATACTGCTTGAGTTCAGGGATAGTGATTCCCCCTGAAGTCCTCTTATTGTTGAGGATAGCTTTAGCTATCCTGGGTTTTTTGTTATTCCAGATGAATTTGCAAATTGTTCTGTCTAACTCTTTGAAGAATTGGATTGGTATTTTGATGGGGATTGCATTGAATCTGTAGATTGCTTTTGGTAAAATGGCCATTTTTACTATATTAATCCTGCCAATCCATGAGCATGGGAGATCTTTCCATCTTCTGAGGTCTTCTTCAATTTCTTTCCTCAGTGTCTTGAAGTTCTTATTGTACAGATCTTTTACTTGCTTGGTTAAAGTCACACCGAGGTACTTTATATTATTTGGGTCTATTATGAAGGGTGTCGTTTCCCTAATTTCTTTCTCGGCTTGTTTCTCTTTTGTATAGAGGAAGGCAACTGATTTATTTGAGTTAATTTTATACCCAGCCACTTTGCTGAAGTTGTTTATCAGCTTTAGTAGTTCTCTGGTGGAACTTTTGGGATCACTTAAATATACTATCATGTCGTCTGCAAATAGTGATATTTTGACCTCTTCTTTTCCGATCTGTATCCCCTTGATCTCCTTTTGTTGTCTGATTGCTCTGGCTAGAACTTCAAGAACTATATTGAATAAGTAGGGAGAGAGTGGGCAGCCTTGTCTAGTCCCTGATTTTAGTGGGATTGCTTCAAGTTTCTCTCCATTTAGTTTAATGTTAGCAACTGGTTTGCTGTATATGGCTTTTACTATGTTTAGGTATGGGCCTTGAATACCTATTCTTTCCAGGACTTTTATCATGAAGGGGTGTTGAATTTTGTCAAATGCTTTCTCAGCATCTAATGAAATGATCATGTGGTTCTGTTCTTTCAGTTTGTTTATATGATGGATCACGTTGATGGTTTTCCTTATATTAAACCATCCCTGCATGCCTGGGATGAAGCCTACTTGATCATGGTGGATGATTGTTTTGATGTGCTCTTGAATTCGGTTTGCCAGAATTTTATTGAGTATTTTTGTGTCGATATTCATAAGGGAAATTGGTCTGAAGTTCTCTTTCTTTGTTGGGTCTTTGTGTGGTTTAGGTATAAGAGTAATTGTGGCTTCATAGAAGGAATTCGGTAGGGCTCCATCTGTTTCAATTTTGTGGAATAGTTTGGATAATATTGGTATAAGGTCTTCTATGAAGGTTTGATAGAATTCTGCACTAAACCCGTCTGGACCTGGGCTCTTTTTGGTTGGGAGACCTTTAATGACTGCTTCTATTTCCTTAGGAGTTATGGGGTTGTTTAACTGGTTTATCTGTTCCTGATTTAACTTCGATACCTGGTATCTGTCTAGGAAATTGTCCATTTCCTGAAGATTTTCAAGTTTTGTTGAATATAGGTTTTTATAGTAAGATCTGATGATTTTTTTGAATTTCCTCTGAATCTGTAGTTATGTCTCCCTTTTCATTTTTGATTTTGTTAATTTGGACGCACTCTCTGTGTCCTCTCGTTAGTCTGGCTAAGGGTTTATCTATCTTGTTGATTTTCTCAAAGAACCAACTTTTGGTTCTGTTGATTCTTTCTATGGTCCTTTTTGTTTCTACTTGGTTGATTTCAGCTCTGAGTTTGATTATTTCCTGCCTTCTACTCCTCCTGGGTGTATTTGCTTCTTTTTGTTCTAGAGCTTTTAGGTGTGCTGTCAAGCTGCTGTCATATGCTCTTTCCTGTTTCTTTCTGCAGGCACTCAGCGCTATGAGTTTTCCTCTTAGCACAGCTTTCATTGTGTCCCATAAGTTTGGGTATGTTGTACCTTCATTTTCATTAAATTCTAAAAAGTCTTTAATTTCTTTCTTTATTTCTTCCTTGACCAGGTTATCATTGAGTAGAGCATTGTTCAATTTCCACCTATATGTGGGCATTCTTCCCTTATTGTTATTGAAGACCAGTTTTAGGCCGTGGTGGTCCGATAGCACGCATGGGATTATTTCTATCTTTCTGTACCTGTTGAGGCCCGTTTTTTGACCAATTATATGGTCAATTTTGGAGAAAGTACCATGAGGAGCTGAGAAGAAGGTATATCCTTTTGCTTTAGGATAGAATGTTCTATAAATATCCGTTAAGTCCATTTGGCTCATGACTTCTCTTAGTCTGTCTACATCTCTGTTTAATTTCTGTTTCCATGATCTGTCCATTGATGAGAGTGGGGTGTTGAAATCTCCCACTATTATTGTGTGAGGTGCAATGTGTGTTTTGAGCTTTAGTAAGGTTTCTTTTACATATGTAGGTGCCC
Source organism: Rattus norvegicus (assembly GCF_021556685.1). NCBI lineage: Eukaryota > Metazoa > Chordata > Mammalia > Rodentia > Muridae > Rattus > Rattus norvegicus. The sequence goes on along the minus strand of NC_141539.1, from coordinate 67,448,127 downwards.
TTGTATTTGGGGCATAGATATTTAGGATTGAGAGTTCATCTTGGTGGATTTTTCCTTTGATGAATATGAAGTGTCCTTCCTTATCTTTTTTGATGACTTTTAGTTGAAAATTGATTTTATTTGATATTAGAATGGCTACTCCAGCTTGCTTCTTCTGACCATTTGCTTGGAAAATTGTTTTCCAGCCTTTCACTCTGAGGTAATGTCTGTCTTTGTCTCTGAGGTGTGTTTCCTGTAGGCAGCAGAATGCAGGGTCCTCGTTGCGTATCCAGTTTGTTAATCTATGTCTTTTTATTGGGGAGTTGAGGCCATTGATATTGAGAGATATTAAGGAATATTGATTATTGCTTCCCGTTATATTCATATTTGGAAGTGAGGTTATGTTTGTGTGCTTTCATTCTCTTTGTTTTGTTGCCAAGATGATTAGTTTCTTGCTTCTAGGGTATAGCTTGCCTCCTTATGTTGGGCTTTACCCTTTATTATCCTTTGTAGTGCTGGACTTGTAGAAAGATATTGTGTAAATTTGGTTTTGTCATGGAATATCTTGGTTTCTCCATCTATGTTAATTGAGAGTTTTGCAGGATACAGTAACCTGGGCTGGCATTTGTGTTCTCTTAGGGTCTGTATGACATCTGTCCAGGATCTTCTGGCATTCATAGTTTCTGGCGAAAAGTCTGGTGTGATTCTGATAGGTCTGCCTTTATATGTTACTTGACCTTTTTCCCTTACTGCTTTTAATATTCTTTTTTTATTTTGTGCGTTTGGTGTTTTGACAATTATGTGACGGGAGGTGTTTCTTTTCTGGTCCAATCTATTTGGAGTTCTGTAGGCTTCTTGTATGCCTATGAGTATCTCTTTTTTTAGGTTAGGGAAGTTTTCTTCTATGATTTTGTTGAAGATATTTACTGGTCCTTTGAGCTGGGAGTCTTCACTCTCTTCTATACCTATTATCCTTAGGTTTGATCTTCTCATTGAGTCCTGGATTTCCTGTATGTTTTGGACCAGTAGCTTTTTCCGCTTTACATTATCTTTGACAGTTGAGTCAATGATTTCTATGGAATCTTCTGCTCCCGAGATTCTCTCTTCCATCTCTTGAATTCTGTTGGTGAAGCTTGTATCTACAGCTCCTTGTCTTTTCTTTTGATTTTCTATGTCCAGGGTTGTTTCCATGTGTTCTTTCTTGATTGCTTCTATTTCCATTTTTAATTCCTTCAACTGTTTGATTGTGTTTTCCTGGAATTCTTTCAGGGATTTTTGCGATTCCTCTCTGTAGGCTTCTACTTGTTCTCTAAGGGAGTTCTTTATGTCTTTCTTGAAGTCCTCCAGCATCATGATCAAATATGATTTTGAAACTAGGTCTTGCTTTTCTGGTGTGTTTGGATATTCCGTGTTTGCTTTGGTGGGAGAATTGGGCTCCGATGATGCCATGTAGTCTTGGTTTCTGTTGCTTGGGTTCCTGTGCTTGCCTCTCGCAATCAGATTATCTCTAGTGTTACTTTGTTCTGCTATTTCTGACAGTGGCTAGACTGTCCTATAACCTGTGTGTCAGGAGTGCTGTAGACCTGTTTTCCTGTTTTCTTTCAGCCAGTTATGGGGAGAGAGTGTTCTGCTTTCGGGCGTGTAGTTTTTCCTCTCTACAGGTCTTCAGCTGTTCCTGTGGGCCTGTGTCTTGAGTTCACCAGGCAGGTTTCTTGCAGGGGAAAAATTGGTCCTACCTGTGGTTCCAAGGCTCAAGTTTGCTCGTGGGGTACTGCCTAAGTCCTCTCCGCTGTGGCAGCAACCGGGAAAATCTGTGCCGCTCCTTCCGGGAGCCTCCGTGCACCAGGGTTTCAGATGACGTTTGGTGTTTTCCTCTGGCGCCTGGATGTGCACAGAGTGCAGTCTCTTCTGGTTTCCCAGGCGTGTCCGCCTCTCTGAAGGTTCAGCTCTCCCTCCCACGGGATTTGGGTGCAGAGAACTGTTTATCCGGTCTGTTTCCTTCAGGTTCCGGCAGTGTCTCAGGCGCAGGGGTCCTGCCGCTCCCGGGCCCTCCCCTACGGGAACCCAGAGGCCTTATACAGTTTCCTCTTGTGCCAGGGATGTGGGCAGGGGTGGGCAGTGTTGGTGGTCTCCCCCGCTCTGCAGCCTCAGGAGTGCCCACCTGATCAGGCGGTGAGGTCTCTCTCCCACGGGGTTTGGGAGCAGAGAGCTGCTGCGGTCCGGGATCCGCCCTATTATTCTTTTTAGTATATTGAATTTTTTCAGTATCCTCTGCATTGGCTTAATAGGCTTATACACATTTAGTGTGATCTTATCAAGAAATGTTTTTATTTTTTCATCAGTTATGATAAATTTTTTTGCTGGCTTTAGTGGTCTGGTTTAGCAGTTGTTATCCTTCAGAACTTGACTTACATTCTTCCTTGTTGTTCTAGCCTGTAAAGCTTCTGTTGAGACCAGCAGTTATTCTGATGGGCCTCAATTAATTAAAGACTTGTGTCTAGATTATGGCTCTCAATACTCTTGTTTTTTGTTCTTTATAGTCAGCGTTTAAATAAATATACTGTTGTGAATTTCTTTTCTGGTCCTACCTATTAAGTACTCTTTTCCCCCCATCTTAAATGAGCCCCTCTTTTCCATAGATTGGGGAAAATTTCTGTTATGACTATATTTAAAATAATTTTCATATCTTTTTATGAAGTTCTCTCTGTGTAATTCATGTCTTTTCAATGTATCTTAAAGACATTGCATATTCTGTTTACATATTTAAAATATTTTACGATATTTGTACGATATTTGTATGTGTGTGTGTGTGTGTGTGTAAGAAAAGAGGACAACTTGTGGCATTTGGGTCTTTCCTTATGCTATGTGGGTTTGGGGCTTGAACCTAGGCTGTTCAGCCTGGCTGTTAGTGCTTATATCCAGTGGGCTAGCTTGTAGGCTCTAATTTTTCTTTCCTTTCTTCCCCACTTCTTTTTTTCATTTTCTTACTTTTGTTCTTTGTTTCTTCTTTAAAATTTTCATTGCCCTTGACTGAATGCGCTTATTCATCTACTTTTCTTTCTTTTCTTTTCTTTTTTTTTTTTTTTTTGCTTCAAGTTCATGATCCATTTGATCCATTCCTTTGTCCTTTGGGGGGAGGTTTGCACTGAGCTTTTTATTTGATCTTTTGGATTTTTTATTTCCAGGATCACTTGAAGGTTTTCTTCAGTATTTCTACCTCTTTATTTAATTTTCTTTTCCTGTTTCGCAATGTTTTTATTTAGCTGTTTTTGTTCCTCTGGCATTCATTCTGGGATTTGTTTTTATCCTGTTTTATCCCCTTGAAACTAGTTATCATCATTGGATTCTTGGTCTAGAATTTTATCTGAGTCATTGTCATTGAGTTCCACTTCCTTTGGGATTTGGAAAGGACAGACTAATTGGCTCATACTGTTTGTGTTTTGCATTGGAATTTGAAAATCAGAAATGAATTGATTTTTGAAAAACAGATTCTCACTATTATAACTCTGGCTGACTTAGAACTTGCTTTGTAGACTAGGCTGACTTCAAACTCATAAAGATCTGAGTACTCCTGTTTCCTGGGTGCTGGGATTAAAGGCATGTGCCACCATGTCCAGCTGAATGAAAAACAATCAAACAAAAATTTATGTAGTTTTTCTTTTAGTTGGAAGTGTTTTCTGTCTTTGGGAGGGCTAGGTACAGTAGGGTTGCAGTGTCTTTTTCTCAGTAAGACTGATGTTTAAGGTCAAGGCTCTAGCTCTAGTTATACTCTGCATCAACACTCACTATCCAGAGTTAGACTCATTGTGAAAATAGAGTAATAATGGACTACATACCCCTAAGGGGGACATTGACTGTACTGTGTGTACTAACATTATTGCATACAAAAATAGTTAAAAAAGAAAAAGGGAAAGAAGAAACAGTAAGAATTTGATTAGTAGCCATATAGTAAATTAGAGGAGAGCACCACAGACAGGAGGAGGAACAGTGCAGGCAGACAGGTAAGGAAATGAAAGAGTTTGGGCTAACAGCAGACTGGAGAGCAATTGGTAAAGACAAGGTCTGTGTTTCAGGAGGCTAGGGCACACAGACTATGAAAAACAGGCCACAGTGTTCTATGGGAGATGAAAACACAAAGAAAAGAACAGAAATAGGGTAGGGACCAAGAGAAAAAGGAGGAACAATATAGGGCAAGAAAAGATAGTTGCTAAAAAGACCTCTGGCACTAAGCACAGATAGAGGTCAGTTCTTGATTCCCATTATATGGATCCCTGGGGACTGAACTCAGATCATAGGTTTAGTGGCAAGGTTTAATGCTATTTTTAATGAAACAAAATATCCTTAGACACATTAACAACATTCATCAGTTTTTGGTAACCATTTAAATTAACTAATATATTTTTTTAAACCAATATAGACATTGGAGGTGTAAACTGTGGTCAAACCTGCTAGCTCAGTGAGGTAACTTTATTTTTTAAATGATATACAAAATATCCATTTACAAGCCTGATCCTACAACTGAACTGCCAGCTCTTTAGAAATCTTTCCCTCTGTGTCATTCCAGCTAGTCTACCTTTTCCTTGATCTCTCCAAACCCAAGAAGGCTCCTTAGCTCTCTTTCCTAGAATACTGTTTTACCTGTGTCCTGCCACTCTATTGTTCCTGTAAGCCAAAAGAGAAAATCCCTATCCTTACCTAGAGCTCCTTCCATAAAGGATCTTCTAAGCAGAGAGAGAGAGAAAGGGAGAGAGAGAGAGAGAGAGAGAGAGAGAGAGAGAGAGACAGAGAGAGACAGAGAGAGAGACAGAGAGAGAGAGACAGAGAGAGAGACAGAGAGAGAGACAGAGAGACAGAGAGAGAGACAGAGACAGACAGAGACAGACAGAGAGAGAGAAAGAGAGAGAGAGAGAAAGAGAGAGAGAGAGGGAGGGAGGGAGGGAGGGAGAGAGAGAGAGAGAGAGAGAGAGAGAGAGAGAGAGATCTCTAAACTATTTCATCTTTAGTGGGGTGGTTTAAGGCCACCCAGGGGACTTTGGCTTGGGTCATAGAGCACAGAACACAAGACCTCTCCTAACAACTTGCCTTACAATAGGCAGGATCTTTCCACTCTTCTTATCTGTGGAGGGAGTCACCCATATCCTCTGACTCTCACAACCTTTCAGCCTTTTCTTCTGCATAGATGCTTAAGCCCTGAGCGAGAAGACATTTTACTTAGGGCTGATGGGTTTAAAGTCTCCCAGTGGGGGACTATCATGGGGGCGTATCGGGGTGATAGTTTTGTGCCTCATTGAACTTTGTGGAGAGGAGAACACTTTGTGGAGAATGTGAACTTTGTCCAGTTTTTGGTATCTATGACAATTCCGTATCCTGTGAGAAGCTTCTCTGATGTGGGTTGAGTGAGGTGCTGATATTCAGGTATAGCAGAAAGCCAGTAGGAGTCATTTTACTGCTATGTTCCTTGAACAGAACAATACTATTAGGTTTATCTATAGGCTCCTGGTCAATTTAGATTATAAACCATTCATACATCTTATTTCTAAAGCACCTACTCCAGTAATTCACCCTCACTTCTCTTTAATTATGGGGATTAAACAATTCTTTATATACATGCACTCATTCTAAGGGTATTATCCAATGCGTATATTTTCCTAGTCCATGGTTTGTCTTTTCACTTTATTGAAAGTGTGTTTTCATGCACAATATGTAGATTTGGATTAAATTCAATAATCAGTTTTCTCCTCTTAACTCATTTTTTTCGGTATTAGTTTAAACGACTTGCCCAGCCTAAAGTCATAACAACTTTGTCTTAGAAGTGGTAGTTTCAGCTGACATATTTAGGATTAGAGTCCACTTTTTTTTAATTAACTTGAGTATTTCTTATATACATTTCGAGTGTTATTCCCTTTCCCGGTTTCCGGGCAAACATCCCCCTCCCCCCTCCCCTTCTTTATGGGTGTTCCCCTCCCCATCCTTCCCCCATTGTCGCCCTCCCCCTAACAATCTATTTCACTGGGGGTTCAGTCTTAGCAGGACCAAGGGCTTCCCCTTCCACTGGTCCTCTTACTAGGATATTCACTGCTACCTATGAGGTCAGAGTCCAGGGTCAGTCCATGTATAGTCTTTAGGTAGTGGTTTAGTCCCTGGAAGCTCTGGTTACTTGGCATTGTTGTACATATGGGGTCTTGAGCCCCTTCAAGCTCTTCCAGTTCTTTCTCTGATTCCTTCAACGGGGGTCCTATTCTCAGTTCAGTGGTTTGCTGCTGGCATTCGCCTCTGTGTTTGCTGTATTCTGGCTGTGTCTCTCAGGAGCGATCTACATCCGGCTCCTGTCAGCCTGCACTTCTTTGCTTCATCCATCTTGTCTAATTGGATGGCTGTATATGTATGGGCCACATGTGGGGCAGGCTCTGAATGGGTGTTCCTTCTGTGTCTGTTTTAATCTTTGCCTCTCTATTCCCTGCCAAGGGTATTCTTGTTCCCCTTTTAAAGAAGGAGTGAAACATTCACATTTTGATCATCCGTCTTGAGTTTCATGTGTTCTAGGCATCTAGGGTAATTCAAGCATTTGGGCTAATAGCCACTTATCAATGAGTGCATACCATGTGAGTTTTTCTGTGATTGGGTTACCTCACTCAGGATGATATTTTCCAGTTCCAACCATTTGCCTACGAATTTCATAAAGTCGTTGGTTTTTTTTTTTTTTTTTTATAACCACACATGCAATTTATTTAATTCTGGAGGTATTATTCAATTCTGGAAGTCTCTTAAGATGATGTGATCTGTTGAAAAAGCTTTCCCACTTCTCAGAATGAACTACAACCTAATTCTCCTATGCAGACTCTGCCTACACTTCATGTACAGAGAGTGGCCACCCACCTTTCTAGTTCAACTTCTTTTTTTTTTTTTTTTTATTAACTTGAGTATTTCTTATATACATTTCAAGTGTTATTCCCTTTCCCGGTTTCCGGACAAACATCACCCTCCCCCCTCCCCTTCCTTATGGGTGTTCCCCTCCCAAACCTTCCCCCATTGCCACCCTCCCCGCATAGTCTAGTTCACTGGGGGTTCAGTCTTAGCAGGACCCAGGGCTTCCCCTTCCACTGGTGCTCTTACTAGGATATTCATTGCTACCTATGGGGACAGAGTCCAGGGTCAGTCCATGTATAGTCTTTAGGTAGTGGCTTAGTCCCTGGAAGCTCTGGTTGCTTGACATTGTTGTACTTTTGGGGTCTCGAGCACCTTCAAGCTCTTCCAGTTCTTTCTCTGATTCCTTCAACGGGGGACCTATTCTCAGTTCAGTGGTTTGCTGCTGGCATTCGCCTCTGTATTTGCTGTATTCTGGCTGTGTCTCTCAGGAGCGATCTACATCCGGCTCCTGTCGGTCTGCACTTCTTTGCTTCATCCATCTTGTCTAATTGGGTGGCTGTATATGTATGGGCCACCTGTGGGGCAGGCTCTGAATGGGTGTTCCTTCAGTCTCTGTTTTAATCTTTGCCTCTCCCTTCCCTGCCAAGGGTATTCTTTTTCCTCATTTAAAGAAGGAGTGAAGCATTCACATTTTGATCATCCGTCTTGAGTTTCCTTTGTTCTAGGGATCTAGGGTAATTCAAGCATTTGGGCTAATAGCCAAAGTCGTTGTTTTTGATAGCTGAGTAATATCCCATTGTGTAGATGTACCACATTTTCTGTATCCAATCCTCTGTTGAAGGGCATCTGGGTTCTTTCCAGCTTCTGGCTATTATAAATAAGGCTGCAATGAACATAGTGGAGCACGTGTCTTTTTTATATGTTGGGGCATCTTTTGGGTATATGCCCAAGAGAGGTATAGCTGGATCCTCAGGCAGTTCAATGTCCAATTTTCTGAGGAACCTCCAGACTGATTTCCAGAATGGTTGTACCAGTCTGCAATCCCACCAACAATGGAGGAGTGTTCCTCTTTCTCCGCATCCTCGCCAGCATCTGCTGTCACCTGAGTTTTTGATCTTAGTCATTCTCACTGGTGTGAGGTGAAATCTCAGGGTTGTTTTGATTTGCATTTCCCTTATGACTAAAGATGTTGAACATTTCTTTAGGTGTTTCTCAGCCATTCGGAATTCCTCAGCTGTGAATTCTTTGTTTAGCTCTGAACCCCATTTTTTAATAGGGTTA